>NC_090258.1:20590685-20633185 GCF_037325665.1 Littorina saxatilis
ATGAAGCAGACAAGATGCTGATTTGTGGTATGAGTCCAAGTGAGGGGGGGGGGGGGGGGGGGGCTTATACTATGCAAAGTATGCCTGGCCAGATCTGAGTCGGTGAGAATAATTGTTTTCACCAAAACGTGACCACAATGAAACGGCCTCACATTCATTACCTGTTCAAATGTGCTTAGTTTGCAGATGCTCGAAGAGTCAAATGCCAAAATTTAACTCATTGCCAATGAACTTTAGACAGCTGTATTAAAAGGCGGTGAGAAATATGTATTTTGTATCAATAAGTTGTTGTTTGATGGGAGGAACGTGCCTTTAACAACACTTCGGGTTTTTCTTTCATGCACAAAATATTCTAGTTAAAAAAAAGCGTCAAAATGCTGAACAAACAGTTCGATCTGCCACCTTGTTATACCCCCCCCCCCCCCCCCCCCCTCCCCCTAAGATCTCCCCTAAGTAGACTACCCTTTGTCCAACCCACAACCCTCACCGCTCCTTCTCCCCAGCCGTACCTCCAAATATGCTTATTTTGCACAGATCTTGCCTGCGACACATCATCTTGTACTTAATATTCATGAAACAGCATTATGGCGACAAATATCAATTGACATTACCAACACAGGCGTGCTAATTCGGGGTTTGGGAGACCCCTTTCGCCTGAGCAAATCGATTGAAAGTATATTGCCAGTCACTTTTTATTACCTCAAGATAACCCCCCCCCCCCCCCCCCCACCCCAACCCATCCTCAAAAAAAAAAAAAAAAAAAAACTTCAAGCTAGAGAAAGATCAATTTTGTTGATTTTCTTTTTAATAATAATAATCTTTACAGGAACAGACAAGGAGTTGGATGGAAAGGGAGGGAGGTTTACGGCGAATATCGTTGATACTGGAAAATGTTTGCTGCTTGCGGAACTGTTGAATTCACAGAGTAACATAGCATTGAATGTACTCATATGATGCAAAAACATGTATTGAATGTACTCATATGGTAACATGTGTATTTAATACACTTATATGATACAAACACTGCATTGAATGTACTCGTCCGGTGCAAATATTGTTCAATAGCGGAAGGGACAAATATGATATAGTATAGTAGAAAGACAGACAGAAAAAGACTCCCATCTCCACCACACACATAAAGCCCCTCTGACCAGACTTTTAACTTTTAAAAGGAGATCATTAAGATTTGAAGAAAAAAGGGTGAAAAGATGTGAGCTTTTTAGAACTTTCTTAACTTTACTGTGATAATTTCAAACAGAATGAGGCAGAGCGATGTTAAGATATCAAATAACTTCCCTTTGGTTATTTGATATTTACTGTGATAGACAATAGATTGAAATAGTTTCAAACTGGGAGTATATGTAATCTGAGATAGGAAACACCATTTAATCGGTCCCGAGTAGCCGAATCGGTTGAAGGGGGATGGAAAAACAACCAACCAACCAACCAACAACAAAACACACACACACACACACACACACACACACACACACACACACACACACACACACACACACACACACACACACACACAAATGTGTCGCTAATGCGGAACAGTTGTGAACCCCATTAACTGATTTTCACGTCCGCTCGCGGGAAAAATCGAATTCAATTTTACATTGCTGATCCAACAAAAAAAATTACAGGGGTTTCTCATTTCGGGATTAGGTAAGACTTTGTATATTCTGCAAAGTCCAGAAAAACATGTTGTTTTGTCTGCCAACGTGGTTTGTACATTTTGACCCAGCATGTACTCTACGAAGTAGATGTAACCAAAAAAACTTGAATCTTCTGGCTGATCCGGAATGGGCCGGTCTGGTTCCCAGTATCAATATACTAGCTGTATCTGTAGGTTTTACATTACAGGTTGTCTAATAATTATTGAAAATGAGTATTTCGCTTGCATTAAATGCAAAATTAACAGCACAGGGGTGTTTCGGGTATGTATTGAAAGGAGACTGTTTTCTCTACTTACGCAATTGAATAATATAACTGTATCTTGTCATCTCTATTCTCAGTTTGACAATGATCGCAGGAGACATCGGGGCTCCAAAACCTCGAAATTCAGTGTCCACGGGTGGGGTACTGTTCCACACCATATCCGTCGGGAGCGACGTGTTCCGGTTTTGGATAGTCGCTATTTTTTCACTTGCTCTTGATCGCGCGCGAAGGTAGGTTGGTCAGTCAGACCCTTCTCACAATATCTAGCGCATCACGTCACAGAATGGCTGGACTACCTTAAAATGTTATAGGAATGACTTCGGGGGGTCTGTCAACAATCGTGCGTTATGTGACAAAAATGCCTGTTTTTGACACGTTTTGGTGTTTTTGTCGTAAATCAAGTTATGTAGACCACAGAGATTGTCAGGTGGCGTAAGACCAATGCTGAAGATATGTTTTTATTGTACCAAAAGGTTTAGACTAGCTCGTAATTTGATTGAGACCATGTTCCTGTTGGGAGCATTTTTTTCCAGCGAGGACTCAATTACCAGTCAACAAAGTAGACATTCCCAGCAGGAACATGATGGTCTCAATCAAATAATCAAATCTGAAGAATACAGTGGACGAGGCAAAAAGGCATTCTTTGTGTAATCGCACTCAGTAAATTTGACAAAATAGTGACATTATCTTCCCCTTTGACCTATATATTAGTTGAGATTATCATCTTGTATATATTGCTACACGTGCTGAACATACTCATTCTGCTGGCAATCGACTCAAATGTCCTGGTTTTGTCATGGCGCAGCGCACAGTACAGTAACCACTGGTTATTTTGCGGCATCAAAAATCTGGGTCACCTCGCTCTTGCTTTGTATCATGCGCGCGTGTTTTCACAAAATCAGCTCAAAAAGTATGCTTTCCTTCGAAGAAGGATGTCAAAGGCTGTATCTGCAACCTTTTGTTTTATCATTCAATGCCCCATTTGAAACTGTCAAAAGTTTGTTTCAGTAAACCCTTATTTTGTAATCATGGGCAATAACTGTCGTCTGGTACCGCCAACGGGGGATAATTCACAAATCGAACATGGTTTTCAGATAAAGCACTCAATAACCTTAAAATTAATATGTAATACCAATATGCAGTGACTTTTGATTCCTGTGGACATATTCAACTTGTCAGAAATCAAAGACAACATTCTCAATAATTATTGGACAAATTGTATGTCGGTAGGTCTCTGATCCTGCGTGCATTACTAACTTTGATTGAAGGCTGGACATTCACCTTGGAACTCACTTTTGGAACATCATCCTGATCATCATTATCGTCGTCGTCGTCGTCGTCATCATCATCATCGTTGTCGTCGTCATCATCATCGTCAGCGCTAGCTAATGCATCGTCATCAGTCGTACTCGTCGTAATTAGTGCGTGTCGCAGTGTTTGAATGTTAGATTGCCTACTCAACGTTTCAGCATTAATTGACGTTTATTTTTCTATTTGTATCCAGCTGTTTGCTTGTTTGTTTGTTTATTAGTAGTAGTAGTAGTAGTAGTAGTAGTAGTAGTAGTAGTAGTAGTAGTAGTAGTAGTAGTAGTAGGAGTAGTAGTAGTAGTAGTAGTAGTAGTAGTAGTAGTAGTAGTAGTAGTATAGCAGTAGCAGTAGTAGTAGTTGTTGTTGTTTGGGGCTGGCGTTATCGCCTCGGCATCGCGGCCCATAAGTTGTCCCATTCTTTGGTTGCGTACAATTGGAGTTTAATTTCTGTACTCGTCAAAGTCGACGAATCTTTCTAGTAATGTTGTGCACATTTTTTAAATTGTTAGTACTTGGAGAAAATGTGAACGTATTTGGAAGAGGTTTCCAGAACGGTGCCACTCTGTTACTGAACGTGGTTTTTTTCTTGTGATCGTATTACAGTGTTGTATACAGATTTTTCTTAGTAAGTTTCTTGTGAACTAAAACTTTGGAAATAAAAAAAATCGTCCAGGGTCAATGTCCACCAAGTTATTAAAAATTGTGTAAGTTTCAATCAGGTCACCTCTGATTCTTCTACCTTTAAGTGAATATAAATCAAGATACTTAATTCAACCTCTGACTTTAAGACATGCATTTGCATTCCCTGAGCAAATAAGTTGCTTGTCTCTGCACTTTCTCTATGTCAATCGACTGTCTTTTTAAAAAGGGATGCCAAATAGCACTCTATACTTAAGGTCTCACCAGGCTTTTAACAATTACAATAACAATAACAACACTTTATTGGCCATCAAAATGTTACATAAAAATGGAACATTTTCTTCGGCACACCCTGCCTGCCTGTAAACGATTATAACAACAATTGGACAAAAGGACCACACACATTAAACATAAATAACAAGCACACCCATCATACTTCCAATAACACTGACCTAAAGTGTTGTCCGTGTCATCTTTAAATTGAATAAATGTACAGATAAAATCTAAATAAGGTCACACGTCTATTAAGACCATCACAATCAAATATAATATTGCACTATGTAAATTTACGCTCTCATAACACAGGAGTTGGGTTTCACAGCAGAGCAATCACATTACGAATATCACAGATTAGGATTTGTAAACTGATCAATAATGTACACTGCTCATAGACCCAATCACACACACACACACACACATGACACACACACACACACACACACACACACACACACACACACACACACACCTTCACACATTTTTTGTTTTATACAGTTTAATGAAAATATCTGTATTCATATAACAAAAAGTCCTTTTAATCAGTCCCAGCATCTTGTTTGCTTTACTGATTATCTTCTCAATATGAGAATCAAAAGTTAATAGTTTATTAGACGTTACACCCAAGTATTTTTCCCCATTTTGATTGTGGTGATTGTCTCCTTCTTTTTTCATGGTATAATCCCATTTTGGATTCTTCATACCGATGTGCATGACCTTGCACTTTGACACATTAAAATACAGTTTCCATGTGTCTAACCATTCTTGTAGTTTGTGGATTTCATCTTGAATAACATCCCTCCTGGATGTCTTCTCATATAATATGCAGACTCTGCAGAGTTGTTCGCCTTAGAAGTTGCGAGCTATTTATACCTGTGGATTGTAGAGTTCTGTTTGTGATGGGGTCTGGCGGCTTTTGTCTCTCTGTATGTTCATGGATTCCTTTGCGAATGCATAACAGTTTTTATAGGGCTTAGAAATAAGCTCTAAAATTCTCAATCCTGTTTGATTGGACTTCGCCTCCAAAGGTGATTGTGTTGTTTCGGCACTCTGTTACATATATTTGGTGTCATCAGCAACAACCTTAACCATGCTTTCAATTCATTCGGGAAGGTCATTAATAAAACCTAGGCCAAGGATTCTCCCCTGGGCGATTCTACTTAACACAGTTGCTTTAGAAGACAGTTCATAATTTACCTTTACTTTCTGTTTGTTTGATGATCAGATTTTTTGTAGTTAGTTAGTTGTTGTTGCTTTTTGGGTCCAGCGGACCATATAGGCCAAATCAGGACTCCAGATTTTTTGTAATTTTCTCCGAGTACAAATTGAAAGAAAAGGCCAAGCTTAAAGGCCCAGTCAGCCTCAAATGGTTTACAGAACGATTTAAATCTTCTCACGCAAAAAGCAGTTCTAATGGAACACACTTTACAACAGCATTTAATAACATTAAATGACACAGTTCGTTTGAATAGCTATTTAGCTTGCGTAAACCACACACCAGATTTCGTGGTTTATTTTACCCCTGAGCCATCGTGAACCCGTGTGATCCACTTTCCTTTTTTTCACAATTTAGTCGTCAGTTTGTGATTTCAACGCGACTCGCTGTATCTGCAATAGCACGTTATTGTGTACCTCTAAATCTAAAATGCAACAAACGACTGCGAGTCACACGAACTTATCGGCGGCGGTTTGCTTCAAACAAGCAAGCGCTATGCAGAACATCCGTCTGCTTGAAAAACACGACCTTGCGTGACCAGCTTCCGGGCTCCCTTTTTTCAAACTTTCAAAACTTCGAATTGTACTGATGATCTTGTCTTGATGAAAAAAGAAATCTTTTATGATTTAAGAATGTTTGGGTATAACAAGCTGTCAATACCCAATATTGACGGACTGTGTGATGATATCTTCTGCTATGGTCTGTTGAGACAGTGATATCAAAATCGAGACCGGAGGTCGAGATTTTGATATCACTGTCGAAACAGACCAATAGCAGAAGATATCATCACACAGTCAGTCAATGTTATATATATTGCTAATTCTCTGGACATTTTGTATTTACTGTAAAGAAATTACAAAAGTACTTGTCTCAGTTTTGGCTGTTCCATATCCCTCCCTCTGATTATTATTTCTTTTTGTTCACTCTTTTCTTGTACTTTTCAGTATTTCAAAATGTCGTTTCTTTCAAAAAGTCTTTAGTCACTTGCTCAACTAAATTCTGGGCTAATTACATTTTCATATATATTTGTTTGTTTTTAAATGTAGGTGTTTTTGTTTTTGAAGTGGGGAAGCAATAAAGAGGTCGTCGATATCAAAACTGATATCGACGGAAATGTCGTCGATATCACTTTTGCACTGAGCTCAGTTTTGCCCAACTGACCAATGGAAATCCACGTAACATATGAAATAGCAATATTTCATTATTTAGATGTTAAAAGTTAGTTCTATCGCCAAAACGAGGCGTCCGATTGTTGGTAAGACAATCCGTCTGGCCTCGCAAAAATAAATTCTTTGAAAAATGCTCGATGTTCTGAAGCGGTGAGTGTTCAAGCAAAAGGGTGTTTTACTATGTGTCAAAGCCTGACAGTGGCTGTGACCAGAAACTGATGGTTTACTGGAAGCTGAGTATATTTTAAATCTCAATCCTTGTAAAATAAAGTTCAGTCCAGTTCAATTCAGCTCTCTCTCTCTCTCTCTCTCTCTCTCTCTCTCTCTCTCTCTCTCTCTCTCTCTCTCTCTCTCTCTCTCTCTCTCTCTCTCTCGCTCTGTCTGGTTGCCTGCCTGCCCGCCTCTCAAGTTCAGTCCAGTTCTGTTCAGTTCTCTCTCTCTATCTTTGGCTCTACCCGTCTGCTTGCCTGCCTCTCTTTCTCTATGTGTCTGTCTTAGTTACCAATCTGTTTGCTCACCTCTCTTTCTCAATGTGTCTGTCTCAGTTACCAATCTGTTTGCTCACATCAGGCTCTTTCTCTTCTTCTTTGTGTTCGCTCTCTGTTCCATTGCTGGCGAACGCTCCTAGACTTTTCTGGCCTTTGTCAGGCTTTAATTTCTTCTTGGGCAGCATCGAATATTATACGTTTAAGAGGGGGTCGCTCAGGTGTCGTCTGCTATTACCCAGCTAGCAAGCTTTCGTCGGCCGATTGACGATTTCAGTCGGGTGACGTCGTCATATGTCGTGTGTCGTCGTCCGTTGTTGCGCCGATACCGTTTTGACTGTGTGTAAAACTCGGCAAATGTACGTAATAAACCCCGACATCGGCCCGACGCAATGTTGCTGTCGATAAAAATATGCAGAGTTACGGGAGATAACAAATTTATGATCATTATTTTAACATTTGTTACGTCCCCTGTTCAAGGGTCGGCCCGTCAACGGCGTGACATGACCCTGCAAATGCGAAACTGAATTATTCATATTTGTTGACTTTTTCACATAGGAGTAGGATAATTAATTGTAAGTTTCATTTGTATATTTGCAATCAAATACAGCATGAGCTCAAACCATGAGTTTTACATTTTAAAAATACGCCATCATATATACTTGAAATACTCTCATAGCTTTCCTTACGGTAAACAAGATTGAGTGTAAACATGGCCGGCTGCTACTTTCCCGCGTGAGCGAAGTTTATTTGTTTTCTTAGTTCACCTTAATATCAAAAGAAGAGACATTCTTGCGAATGTTGGACAGCACATTGATGATATGTTATCCGAGACGAATGTCGCCTCGGGATCTCAATCTGAGTGCTGGTCCCAGTGCCACGTGGTGGCGGTGATAGTTGACAAGTTGTGTAGCCAGTCACTCTTTGATTTTTCTGATGTTGAAATATCACTGGTGTTTGCGCGGAGAACTGTCCAAGGACGGATGGAAACCTACAGGTGTGTTCAAGCTGTTATAACGTCAACTCGAGGACAACCGACGGATGGAGCGAGTAAGTGATTTCGTTTTTTGACTCACATGCGAAGCAAAAGTGAGTCTATGTACTCACCCGAGTCGTCCGTCCATCCGTCCGGAAAACTTTAACGTTGGATATTTCTTGGACACTATTCAGTCTATCAGTACCAAATTTGGCAAGATGATGTATGATGACAAGGCCCCAAAAAACATACATAGCATCTTGACCTTGCTTCAAGGTCAAGGTCGCAGGGGACATAAATGTTGTCTAAAAAACAGCTATTTTTCACATTTTCCCCATTTTCTCTGAAGTTTTTGAGATTGAATACCTCAACTATATATGATATATAGGGCAAAGTAAGCCCCATCTTTTGATACCAGTTTGGTTTACCTTGCTTCAAGGTCAAGGTCACAGGAGCTCTTCAAAGTTGGATTGTATACATATTTTGAAGTGACCTTGACCCTGAACTATGGAAGATAACTGTTTCAAACTTAAAAATTATGTGGGGCACATGTTATGCTTTCATCATGAGACACATTTGGTCACATATGATCAAGGTCAAGGTCACTTTGGCCCTTATGAAATGTGACCAAAATAAGGTAGTGAACCACTAAAAGTGACCATATCTCATGGTAGAAAGAGCCAATAAGCACCATTGTACTTCCTATGTCTTGAATTAACAGCTTTGTGTTGCATGACCTTGGATGACCTTGACCTTGGGTCAAGGTCACATGTATTTTGGTAGGAAAAATGTGTAAAGCAGTTCTTAGTGTATGATGTCATATTGCTAGGTTTAGTTATATACGGCTGTAGCTGTAGGTGTGTTTTGTACTGTTACAGTGAGGGCGGTAGGGGCGGGGGGTTCTACATACTGCTGTATCTGTAGCTGGTGATGTGTTTTGCACTGTTACAAACGGGGGGGGGGGTGTACACACTGCTGTATCTGTAGGTTTGTTGTCTACTGTAACACTGGGGGGAGGGGGGGTTGTACTGCTGTAGCTGTAAGTGAATTTTGCACTGTTACACTAGGGGGGGGGGGGGGGTGTTACATACTGCTGTATCTGTAGCTGCATGCCCAGCCAGCAAGACATTAGCGGCCGATAGTCGGCCGAACACCCTTCAAAAAGTCGGGCAGGTGACGTCAAAAGATACGACGCGGGTGTTGGCCCGACTAACTTTTGCAAAGAGGCAACGAGGCGGCCGACAGGCGGCCGAACACCTGTACTATGGCGGCACGCATCCGGTCCGATGTTAATCGGCCCGATGGCTTGTTGGACCTGCGGCCCGACACCTTATGCCGACATCGTCCCGATGTCTTCCCGCTGAAATCGATATCTTCCCGATGTCGGCATAAGGTGTCGGGCCGCAGGTCCAACAAGTTATCGGGCCGATTAACATCGGACCGGATGCGTGCCGCCATAGTGCAGGTGTTCGGCCGCCTGTCGGCCGCCTCGTTGCCTCTTTGCAAAAGTTAGTCGGGCCAACCCCCGCGTCGTATGTTTTGACGTCACCGGCCCGACTTTTTGAAGGGTGTTCGGCCGATTATCGGCCGCTAATGTCTTGCTGGCTGGGTACACGTTGTTGTTTTTTGGAGTAGCGTCCCTTGGGCTATCACCAGTATGAGTTATTTCTAATTTAACCTATTATGTTATGTCCCAGGGGCGGATTAGGGGGATGGTTACAGGGGTTCCAGACCCCCCCCCCCCCCCCCCCTCGGCTGTAAAAAAAATTAAAGAAGAAAAAAAACCTGTGAATTTTGTTGTTGTCTCTGTCAAAAGCCGGGGGAAGTGTTAATTGTTTAATCAGTATCATTTTTGTACAGTTTTAACTGCCATTCCTATGCGACATGTCTTTCTTCTAACCATACTATATGATGTCGGGAGCAGATATCATTAATACATTGCCATTATTTAATACTAACTTAAAAAGAAATAATGAGTGGCTGCTGACACCAGTTGATCATGTTTAAAATCAAGCATAAGCCACAAATTGTTTATAAGATAGCTAAAATTCTTCAGACTCAGGGGGGCTTTGCCCCCCCGACCCCACCTCTACCGACCTCTGGATCCCAGGTTGTAAAACACCACCCCCCCCCCCCCCCCTCGGGCCGCAAGTTAACTGCTCCGCCCCCGTGTCCGAAGAACGAGGCCGAAAAGTTTGACTTGACAACTCCACATGCAATTAGCATTTATTATGGACAGTTAATTTATGCGCTAAGAATATTTTTGTCCTCGTCTATATATAAAGTATATTGCTTTGATAAGTCAACGACATGCGTCTCTCCTTCCAGCAAGACTGGCAGGTTTGAATTTTACGCACACTCTTTACAACCAATCTCGCCAAGAATTGTTTTAAAATGCCACCCATACAAATGCTAATAACTTCTACACATGTTGAGCGAATTGCTTTATTTTTCATTTACATCAACTTCAGCTTATGTATGCATGATCAGTTTCCAAATGTTCAAATTTGTAGGTCAGTTGACTTTTGTGCTCTTTCGACAAAAATGTTCCAAAATGTTGGACTTAACAGTACGATGTTTAACACTGAGCAACACCCGCTCTCACTCGATTTAAACCTTCCAGATTGTTACCATTTGGAATATCTGAAGGTCAAAGTACAGCCTACAAAAACTCCCGTAACTAGTACTACCGGCCAGACCATCGGCGATCTGGGAACATCAATTTCAGGTTAAGAGCGGCATAAATTGACAATTCCGGAGGTATTAGATTATTTGGAACACATATTGAAGAGAATATAAAAGTAGGACCATTTGACCTACACGCCGGACACTTTGTAAAAAGATCATGCACAAACTCAAGTTTATGCAAACCAACAATGAAGATACTCGCCGAACTCAAACTGATTTTTTGGTTTAAATGACCCCCTTCGTTTTAAAATCACACTTGGAAGTGACGCGCAAAATGTAGCAATGACAGGCACGCATTCCTCCATTGGATATGGTCTGATCATGCCTGTAATTGCTGCCTTCAAGTCACCGATTCTCCAAGGTTGGTTTGTATCTACTAGTTCCTTCAGATAGGCCTACACCCAACGGTGACAATCTGGAGTGTTGCGAGTGTGGCTACTGTTCAATACGATCCCCGAATTTCGAATGTTTTTTTTTCGAAAGAGCGCAAAAGTCGGACCATTTGACCTACAAAAGTGAATCTTTGTTAAATGTTCAGGGGCGGATCTGGGAGGGGAGGGGGGGAGGTCCAGTTACTGGGTGGCCGAGTGGTAACGCACTTGCGCTCGGAATCGAGAGGTTGCGTGTTC
This sequence comes from Littorina saxatilis, assembly GCF_037325665.1. Lineage (NCBI taxonomy): Eukaryota > Metazoa > Mollusca > Gastropoda > Littorinimorpha > Littorinidae > Littorina > Littorina saxatilis. The sequence goes on from NC_090258.1 coordinate 20,602,013, forward strand.
GACCCTGGGTCAGGCCGCTATTTTCTCCCCCCTTTCCTAACCTAGATGGTGGGTTCAAGTGCTAGTCTTTCGGATGAGACGAAAAACCGAGGTCCCTTCGTGTACACTATATTGGGGTGTGCACGTTAAAGATCCCACGATTGACAAAGGGGTCTTTCCTGGCAAAATTGTATAGGCATAGATAAAAATGTCCATCAAATACCCGTGTGACTTGGAATAAAGGCCGCGAAAGGTGAATGCTCGCCTAACAGGCTTGAGGTTTGCTGGTCGATGTGAATGCGTTATATATTGTGTGTAAAAAATGTTTGTTTGTCTGTCTGTCTGTAAAAAAATTCCATTTCACACGGCAGAAATTAATATGTAAAGCGCGGAGAGCACAGTTAATTGTGGTTCGCGCTATATAAGCTCACCATAATAATAATAATAATAATATTATCTCTCCCACCCACCCTCTCTCTCTCTCTCTCTCTCTCTCTCTGCCTTTTCTTTCTGTCTCTCCCGCCTTCTATCTCCCCCCCCTCTCTCTCTCTCTCTCCCCCCCCCTCTCTCTCTCTCTCTCTCTCTTAAAGTTAAAGCAATATGTCGATATCGCAACACTAAAACTATTTTATCATGCCCACATCTTATCCCATATTAATTACGCATCAACTCTTTGGGATGGCGTCTCTGATGTTCACATGAAAAAGTTAAACTCTCTACATCGTCGGGCAGCTAAACTCATGTTAAATGGTCCACAAATATCAGCTGATTTGAAGTTAAAGAATCTAAACTACCTGCCGCTAGTTAAACAGTTACAGTTTAATAAGACTGTAATGATGTATAAAGTATATCATGGCGAAGTGCCCAACTATATTCAGGACCTATTTCACAGAGTCACCGAAAGGTACGGATTTATCAATTTTCTACCACCAATACCCAGGATTGGTTCGTTCAAAACTAGTCAAGCCTTCTCTGGCTCAATGGTGTGGAACACCATTCCGTCTGTAATAAGATCATTAACCTCACTAAAGAGTTTTAAACAAGCTCTGCATAATTATTATATGTCTACCTAGATGGCTATACTAGTCTTAACATGTGCAAGTAGCTGTCAACAATTGGCAAAGCTTTATGAATTACAAAAATATATTGTTTATTACATGTATTATGTGGAATGTATGTTGCGATTCTCCATCATCATCATCATCATCATCATCATCATCATCATCATCATCATCATCATCATAACCACCATCATCATCATCTTCATCATCATCATTTACACCATATAATCATTGTAGGCATTAGTGTCAACGTTGGTATCGTGTGAATTTTACCGTCGATCACTTTACACGTGTAACCTCAATTAACACGTTGCATGTTTCGCTTTCGATATGTATGTTGTTGTTTATTTTAATTTTTTTTTAATGTATGCTTACTTTGTCATTTTGTAGTTTGTGTTTATTAGCTTGTTTGCTTATTTGTCGATTGTTTGTTTGCTTGTTTGTTCGTATAAATTGTTTATTTGTCATGTTGTTTTACTTGTTTATCATTTATTAGACATTTGTATTAGAAGTAAGGACCGGTTGTAAGAAAAGGCGTCGCCTTAAACCTCTATTCTTGAAAAATAAAGTTCCATCATCATCATCATCATCATCATCATCATCATCATCATCATCATCATCTCTCTCTCTCTCTCTCTCTCTCTCTCTCTCTCAATCTTTGCCCCCGGAACAACCACGGGCCATACAGTTCGAATAAAATTTTATGGAGATTGATCGCAAAGACGTCTTGTGGACAGCTGTCTCCCGTTTGCCGCTCCGTCTTCGTGACAACACCACAAAAGACTCTACCCAATCAATGTTTCGCTTGATGAGATATGTGCCAAAGCATGCCCGGAAAGACTTTCTTCTGACTTTTGTACAAACAGTTTTCTACGCAGCCCCTCTGGCGGTTTTATCTCTGACATCTTTCGCCTTTTCCCAGTCTGCAGATGTTGCGGTACAGAAATTGTGAAGGGTTGGATGTGGCCCATGATTTTTCGAACAAATATTGATTAGAGACCCCCCCTCACACACACACACACACACACACCCCTCCCCCTCTCCCCCCCCCCCCCCTCACCCTCTCTTCCAACAGCATGCCTCCACCCTGCCTCTCGCTCCCCTCAACCCAGGACACGGCTGGGGGAGGAGTTGGAGGGGGAGGGGGGTGAAGGGGATAGGATCGAGGAATCGGGGAGGGATGGGATAGAGAAAGAAGTAGGTCATTTGGAACAATTACTGAATATTCATTGTTTGTGAAGTTCTTCTAGCTGTTGTTGTTTTTTAAACATACAATCCTGATTCACCGGATATCCGGATACCATTGATCTGACCGTCTGGTTGGAGTTTCAGGCGAATTTGACGAATTTGAAGAATCCTGGGAATCTACTGTACCTTATACTCGACGCACACGACAAGATTTGCTTGAAAAGGCACGAATTAATGAAATGAAAGTGAATTACTGAGCTTCAAGCGCTGAGCACTGCTCTCCAGTGCTGGAGTAAAAATGAGTCCAGACGGATGCGCTGCCTGGCTGCTAGGCCGGAAGCGACCTCTATGAACAGCCAACGCCTTCTCCACGGCGATTGGCAAATCGGGGGTGTTCTGAACTTCCTCCCTAGGATCCGTTTTTAATAACCCTGTTTTGAAATTAGGTACAGTATAGTTAGGTTTGTATTGATAGGGAGCGCTGCGCACTCCTACAGTTGCGACGATGGCCAAAAGTGGCCCCTGCAACTCATCAAATCCAGATCCAGATCCAGAAGCGGCACTCACACAAACACGGAAAGTAGCCACATAGATATAGACTAGTCTTTATCTCCGTGGAAGTAACTCGGGGAAAGTAACGTAACAACCTGTCACAAAGTGTGTTGTTTTGTGCCTATTTACGACATTTAATTAAGCTTTAATACCACTTTTATTTTGCAAAGTGAAGGCAGTCCTCCTGCACGGAAGCATTATTTGCAACGCAGAATCTTATGGCATCACTTTGGAAGCGATCTGATCTTTCTTTCTTTCTTTATTTGGTGTTTAACGTCGTTTTCAACCATTCAAGGTTATATCGCGACGGGGAAAGGGGGGAGATGGGATTGTCAATTGTTTCTTGTTCACAAAAGCACTAATCAAAAAATTGCTCCAGGGGCTTGCAACGTAGTACAATATATTACCTTACTGGGAGAATGCAAGTTTCCAGTACAAAGGACTTAACATTTCTTACATACTGCTTGACTAAAAATCTTCACAAACATGGACTATTTTCTATACAAGAAACACTTAACAAGGGTAAAAGGAGAAACAGAACCGTTAGTCGCCTCTTACGACATGCTGGGTAGCATCGGGTAAATTCTTTCTCGTCCCAACCAATATGGGACTCCCCCTAACCCGCGGGGGGGGAGGGGGGGGGGAGCGATCTGATCTGGACATTTTCTTCTGTATAATACATTTAAGATATGATCATTAAAGGGACGTTACTCGTTAGCGATCTATATGCATACGATAATTGTGACCCTCCACCACGGAATGAGTCGCATGTCACCTTTGCATGATTTTCATATTTTTATATTTTCCTAAAGAGTTTTTTTATGCTCTATCCTGTGGTGAAAACCGTTTTAGAAAAGAGCGAAAAATGTTTGAGTTATAAGCCTGTGACTAAGGTGACCCTCACACTGTTACCAGACACTCTCCGGACTTATATCAAGCCTAGCGCAGAACCGCGCGAGGTGACATGCGACTCATTTCGTGGTGGAGGGTCACATAATTATGTGCAAAATGAGTAAGTCAAAGTGAGAGATATGCAGAACCAATCTGCTGGCACCTGAAGAAAATCAATACTCAATGACAAGCAAAACAACCACAAGGATCGCCTTTCTTGAAAAACATTGTCTCAGTTTTGGCCTAATTATCATTCTTTGTACATCATGGTTTTTTTCTCAGTATTATAAATGTTGTTCAACTAAATTCTTCCTGCAGTCCATGGGTTCTTTTAATAATATTTGATTTTTTTTTCCTCGTATGAGCCATCAAGCACATCACCACAGAAACAACAACTTTGAATGCCAAACATAAAATTCAAACACACATGAAATTAAACGTGTAAAAGTGATAAGACATTTCTAAAACTTTGTCACATCCAAGGTATGGTATATCCCTTAAACCGTGGTAAAATAAATGAATACCCCCTTAACGCACTAAATTTTGAACTTCTACTTCCCCTTCCACCACCCATTTTAACAGAAAATATGCTTTTAGTCTACCCCTGAGAAGAAGAAGTGTCATTTTTTTTAAGATAATGCTTGTGTAAGTTCGAGGATTGATAAGGAAGGACAGGGTATCAAATCACAATTGAATGAATTGGTAAAACTGAAGGAAAAACGCGATTTTCGAGCTTAAGTACGTGGTTTTAATCATTTCTTTACAAATGTTGTCTCTTTTTTTGTTTGGGACACGTCGGTTGATCGAGTGACCTATTCCAATTTTACTCTGTACTCTCCAGCCGCGTTTTAAATGACTCCCATGTCAATCAATTTAACTCTGTTCTCTTCAGCCGCGTTTTAAATGACTCCCATATTTCAATTTTACTCTGTACTCTCCAGCCGCGTATGAAATGACTCCAATGTCAATCAATTTTACTCTGTAGAGGGGGGCGATGCTTTACCACGTGCACCGGGAATGGGCTTTTTGGACGTAACGAGCATGGGAATGGGGAAATTCTCGTAGCGTGCACCGTGCACCGTGCACAGAGGTCCGGCGTGCACCGTGCATGGAGCTTTTTCGTAACGTGCACCATGGTGGATCACCGTGCATGGCACTTTTGGCCTCAACGTGCACGTGCACAGACACCCCCCCCCCCCCCCCCCCCCCATGGTGACCCTCTCTGTACTCTCCAGCTGCGTATGAAATGACTCCCATGTCACTGATCAGTCTGCAAAGTTAATTCTGAAAAAAAAGGCATTGTGCACAGGAAGCAGTCTGACTGATAAAATTCAGTATGTGCCCAAGTGGAAGGAAACTCTGACCCCGCCATGGACAAGCCTGAAGAGATCCGTGATAGTGTACGTGATAGCTTGAACCCATCCTGAACAGGCTCAGGGTAGTGGTAAGGCGTCCGCCCCGTGATCGGGAGGTCGTGGGTTCGAACGGCCCCGGCCGGGTCATACCTAAGACTTTAAAATTGGCAATCTAGTGGCTGCTCCGCCTGGCGTCTGGCATTATGGGGTTAGTGCTAGGACTGGTTGGTCCGGTGTCAGAATAATGTGACTGGGTGAGACATGAAGCCTGTGCTGCGACTTCTGTCTTGTGTGTGGCGCACGTTATATGTCAAAGCAGCACCGGCCGCCCTGATATGGCCCTTCGTGGTCGGCTGGGCATTAAACAAACAGGCTCAGGTCAAAACGAGTTCCTTCCCTTCGGGTCTCATTTATGACATGACGCGGCGATAGCGTGGACCGATGATTATCAGAATGAGCATGAACCAACAACTGAGAATGTACCTTCAAGATCGTTATTTGCCATCCGTGGTCGCCTAGCCCATTTCTCATTCTTAAATCGATGAACACTGAATAGTCGCAAAGTCAAAACCTTACACGCACTGGCTGACATTCTTGTGGATTGAGGTGACCACTACAAAATGAAACAAGTCGCGTGAAGCAATGTCAAAATATTTAGTCGATCTGTCGGCCTGAAACTAAAAGATCAACGCCAAAAATCTGGGATTAGTCATCACCAAAAGAACCCGAACACCAAGACGGGTCGCGCTGGTCTCCGCGAAGCAAGCGAACATACGGGACCGATTGTTCTGTCATTTTCAGCACCTTTTCAGATTAATGACATATCTATAAAAAATAAAAAAATAAAATTTAATCCAGCGGGAAATGATAAATAATTCAATTCAATTTTTTTAATCACAACACACACACTCACACACACACAAACACGCCCGCACACACAGATATGCTCAAGACTGATATAAGATCCCCGGCCCTCTCCTTGCTTTTAGGGCCTTGCTTTTTTCAGTTTTTCTGTTCACAACCTCTGTAAAATTAATTACCTCCATTTTAAGACTCCTTCCTTTTTACGTTTTCAGACCTGATTTCTTAGATTTTTTTAGGACGGTTAACTTAAAATGCGCGTTCCATCTTGCACCGTGTAAAAAGCCTGAGCGGAGATCTATAGCCGTGATTTACGAAGTAGTTTACACGGGAAATGGAGGCGAGTTTACCCATCCTTTGAAAAATGCATGAATAATATTGTAAGCTTATATAGATGTACAGCTGCAAACATACGTCAAAATGTTTTTCTTTATATGCAGGTTAATACTGGATTTGCGTCAGTCTTGGAACTAGGGTAACAATCGAACTTTCTGAGGCTGTTTTTATTTAAAAAAAATTTTTTTTTTTTTTTTTTTTTGGGGGGGGGGGGTATTTGCTCAGTATAACCCAATACACAGACTTTAAACCCTTTCACATCCTTTTCGGTGCGAATTCTGCTCTGTGGAAAATTCTCTCAACGCATCCATGCGTGTAGTGTGCGCACGAAGAAGTACGATACGTGTATGACTATGCACATATAGAGGGAGTTGCCAATCCATAAATTGAACTTTTTATGAGTTTGTACCTCATCTTACGTCCGAACCTTTCGGTTCATGTCGGTTTTTGTACAGCCTGAGTTGTCGTTGTACTTGTGTGAATGTATGTCCAATGTTTTGTTTACCGTGATTGTCATTCGGTCTCACTTTTTTTTCTGCAAAGTAAATGTGTGTATATATATATGTGTGTGTGTGTCTGTGTGTGTGTGTGTCTGTGTGTGTGTGTGCGTGTGTGTGTGTGTGCGTGTGTGTGTATACTGATGTATGTGTATGTGTGTGCATGCGTGCAAATGTGCGTGCGTGGGTGTCACTGTGTGTGTTTGTGTGTGTGTGTGTGGTATGAACCTTTGCCTGCCGTCTTACATACGAGATGGCTTGAGCCTTGAGTCGCCTTGTGGTGAGATATGTGCGCGTTATAAATAAATTAAATTCTCGTATTATTATTATTATTATGGCTTCGCTGCAGCCCTTGGCAATCTTTAAGACGGGACATTTTGAATGATGAGTAACAAGCACAATGTATAATACCATTGTATGTGAATACCATTTCTTTTATTGCACGCCTAAAACCCTCGTACATAAACACCATTTGAAACAGTCAAACCATTACCATTTAGCTGTGCTTTTGAATGTTTAGTGCACAGCCCACTTTGTCAACATCACGGGCCAACAAATTTAGACACAACCATCATCGAACACTGAAGAAGAAGAAGGTTTATTGTACAATGTAATTTAATTTTGTATTATTTTTGTTTTTGACAGGTCTCCCTGACAACACATATTTGAGTTGAAAGGGAACATAATAAAAATATACTGTTCAAAAAAAGAAACGCATAGTTGCTACTTGCCAAATTTGTTTTATTTTTCGAAAAAATTAACAGAAAATCCAATATTTAGATTATTTGTTTGAAATTTGGTATGGACACAGTTGAATGCACACACAGTTCATTTGCATCTTCAAATCAATCAGTCAATCAATACGATTGGGTGCCAAGGCTGTCAAGTCAGTAGGGGGTGTGACTGCCTTGAGCAGCAACAACTGCCCGGCACCTTCTGGGCATGGACTGGATCAGATGCCGGATATCTTGCTGTGGGATGGTGTCCCACTCCTCCTGAAGTGCCTGCAATAGATCGCGGTGATTTGCCGGCGCTTCTTCTCGCCTGCGCACACGTCTGTCCAATTCATCCCAGAGGTGTTCTATCGGGTTCATGTCTGGCGACATGGATGGCCAGGGAAGCACCTGGACATGGTGGTCGGTGAGGAACTGGGTGGTGAGTCATGCTGTGTGCGGGCGAGCGTTGTCCTGCTGGAATATGGCATCCTGGTCAGCCAGAAGAGGAAGGGCGTGTGGGCGCAGAATTTCCTCCACGTATCGCTGGGCAGTTATGCGCCCTTGGACGTGCACCAGGGTGCTCCTTCCAGCGGTATTGATCGCCCCCCACACCATGACGCCTCCACCACCATGAACGGGTGCCTCATCCACACAGTTGGGCGCGTAACGTTCGTTTACTCTCCGGTAGACCCTCCTCCGACCATCATGTCGCTGGAGCAGGAAGTAGGACTCGTCGCTGAACCACACGTGTCTCCAGTGATTCCGGACGGTCCAGCGAAGGTGCTGGTTGCCCCACTGCACTCGGTTCTGGCGATGGCGGCGGGTGAGGACAGCTCCTCTGTGAGGTCTGCGAGCTCTCAAACCAGCTTCATGCAGGCGGTTCCGCACGGTCTGGTCCGATAATCGGTGTGGCCCGGGGAGAGCCTGGACAGAAGATGAGGCCGACAGGAAACGATTCCGGAGGTGGCGGAGCCGTATGAAGCGGTCGTGAGCAGCAGTTGTCGCCCTTGGTCTTCCCGCTCGTGGCAAGTCAGCAACGGAGCCAGTGGCTTGAAACCTGACCCACAGTCTACTGATGGTGCTCTGGGACACGTGGAAGTGCCTGGCGATTGCACTTTGACTTTGGCCTGCTTGTAAACGACCCAATGCAATTTGTCGGTCTTCTCTGCTCCATCGGGCCATCTTTCGTCGCTGAATTGTTGTCTGATTTCTTTGTGGCGAACAATCCGCTTTTATGGGTTTTGGAAGACATGGTGAGAGCTCAATATTCCCCGAGTTTCACGAGATTACACTGAAGCATGACGAGTGGTCATGCCAAATGAGCAATTTTGACATTGTAGCCACTGATAACGCATGCGTCACGTGCAGAGCTCACTTGTGGCAATGGACGAAAGGTCGACGACCAGATAAACATTTTCTGCAGTTTGGTGGATATCCTTGTAGCCATATAACTAAATTAACCAAATATTACAAGCTATGCGTTTCTTTTTTTGAACAGTATACACACACACGGACACACACAGAGTGACACGGACACACACAGAGAGTGACACACACACACAGTCACACACACATACACAGAGCATGTTCATTCTTACTACTCAATAAAAGAGTCAGTGTAAGCGTATATGAATTACTTAACATCTTTAATTACAGTCGAACTCGCTTAAGACGAATCACTGGGGATCGGAAAAAAAGTTCGTCTTAACCAAAATTCGTATTAAGAAAATTGATCGATTTTTTTTTATTTTTTTTTTTATTTTTTTAAGTCTTGTACATTTTATGGTGTTTCAATTTGTTTCTTTCGCAACTTTCATGCTGCTTCACGTTTAGACAATAAAGTGACATATTCAGTTACATGTTCATGTGTGTCTCATGTTGAGTGATGATTGTTGAGTTTGAGTGAGAGTGAGCACACAGATGTTTCATCCAGTTGTTACGTTTTTGGTCACACACACGCACACACTGACACTGTCCACATTCGCGGTGTTCCTATCATTTGTCCGGAATCACTTACCTTGGCGACGGGTAGCAAACCTTGGCCAATTTAGTTGTTTTTTTTGTTGTTGCAACATGATGTTCAAATCCAAATCGAAAGCACTGACTGACTGATAAACTATCGCGAACCGGCGAACGCAAACGTTGAGAGTGTGGTTTCCCTTGTCCAAGGGAAACCACTCTGGCATCTATATTTTTTGGCAATGGCTTCCGTTCTAAACATTGATGTTTCGTTTTTGGTATTCGCGAAGGAAATAAACGTCAGTCAGTCATTCATGTTCAGTGGCTGAGCTATCAATCACTTTGATTCTAAATTTGAAATTGTTTTGTGAGTACAGTGTAATCAGTTTAACTTTATTCAGTGATCGGTTGAGCAATGGTTCAAGCAGTCGACGCAAGGGAAGACTTTGACACATGTATTCAAACTTCTCAAATTCCCATGATATGTCGATCTCGGGACGAGTTTAAAGATTTCGTCATAAGCGTGAGTAAATTACAGACATTATGCATGCTTGGGAATCCAAAAAGTGCTCGTTATAAGCATAAATTCGTTATAAAGAATTCGTTTTAAGCATTTTTTTTAAGCATGAAGAAAGAAGTATTCAGTTGGGAACTTAAAACTAATACGTTATAAGTCAAAATTCGTAACTAGCGTGTTCGTTTTAAGTGGGTTCGACTGTACATTGAATGGTGATAGTCCTAAATGTATAAGTGTGATACATATATATATCGCATACACAGATTTCAAGTCCACATTTCAAAACTGTTTATAGAAACAAGAATTGTTGTTTACTCAGGTAGTCGTAGCATGTTTGCAATTATTTCGATAAACAAACGAACAGGCAAAACAAACAAAAACAACCAAACTCTTGACTAAGGCATAAGGCCATGAAAATAACGTTTTCTTATTGCCATACTTTTCCCCCTGACCATACAACTTGTTATGACTTATTAAACAAATAAATGAATTAAAACTGACAAAACTCGATTTTGCAGACTTTACAAGGAAAATTACTCCAACATGTGGTCGCAATGCCTCCTCGTCCACCATGATGTAGAAGAAAGTTCTCTCATCATCATCCCTACAGCCACCCACCCTTACACACAACTCAAAACAGTCATTTCTACACATTATGGCAAAACTATTGGCGCTTCAGTGACAATGTCTCCTCATCATCCATGCTACAGCAGGTTATAACATCACCAACCTTCTTCCAACCAGTCACTCCTACACGTTGTGGCGGCACTTGTGACACGATATGTGCTCGAGTCGCAGCGTCCCCTCGTCCAGCATTCTATGGCACCCCTCCCCATACTCCCAGACCGACCCTCCTTCTGCTCCCTTCACCCTCCCACAACCAGTCACTCCTACACGTTGTGGCGGCACTTGTGACACGATATGTGCTCGAGTCGCAGCGTCCCCTCGTCCAGCATTCTATGGCACCCCTCCCCATACTCCCAGACCGACCCTCCTTCTGCTCCCTTCACCCTCCCACAACCAGTCACTCCTACACGTTGTGGCGGCACTTGTGACACGATATGTGCTCGAGTCGCAGCGTCTCCTCGTCCAGCATTCTATGGCACCCCTCCCCATACTCCCAGACCCCCCCCCCCCCTCCTTCTGCTCCCTTCACCCTCCCACAACCAGTCACTTCTACACGTTTTGGCGGAACTAGCGGCGCTTGAGTCGCAGCGGCTTATCATCATCATCCTCCTCCAACCAGTCATTTCTACACATTGTGGTTGAACTTGAGTCGCAGTGTGTCCTCGTCCACCATACCGTGGCAGAAGATTATAACAACATCCCCATACCCAACCCCGAACCTCTCCAAACAGTCACGTCTACACGTTGTGGCGGAACTTGCGGCGCTTGATGCGCTTTAGTCGCAGCGTCTCCTCATCCTCATCCTCCTCCACCTTCTCCTTGGGCAGCCTCTTGGGCTGGATGAGACGGATCTTGTCGTTGAGCTCGAAGAATCGGATCATCTCCTCCTTCTCCTGCAGCTCCTTCAGCGTGTTCTGGATCTCCTCCACCTTCTGCGTCTTCTCCAGCTCGTAGAGCTGCTGTTGGAGCAGCTCCTGCCGTTCTTCCTGCCACCCCTCCAGGCGTTTTGTCTGCACCTGTGTCAAACAGTCACAAAGCACTGTGAGAACATTGTCATACAGTGGAACCCCCCTATGCAGACCTCCAAAAATCTGACAAAATCAGGGGGTAGGCGGGGATGTAGCTCAGTCGGTAGCGCGCTGGATTTGTATCCAGTTGGCCGCTGTCAGCGTGAGTTCGTCCCCACGTTCGGCGAGAGATTTATTTCTCAGAGTCAACTTTGTGTGCAGACTCTCCTCGGTGTCCGAACACCCCCGTGTGTACACGCAAGCACAAGACCAAGTGCGCACGAAAAAGATCCTGTAATCCATGTCAGAGTTCGGTGGGTTATAGAAACACGAAAATACCCAGCATGCTTCCTCTGAAAACGGCGTATGGCTGCCTAAATGGCGGGGTAAAAAACGGTCATACACGTAAAATTCCACTCGTGCAAAAAACACGAGTGTACGTGGGAGTTTCAGCCCACGAACGCAGAAGAAGAAGAAAGGGGGATTCGACTGCATTCCTTTAGTTCATAGAGCTGCTAAACACACACATAAAGAGCAATTGGTTTGTTAGGCCAAAAAAAAAAAATTGTCTGTTTAGGGTAACATGACCAAAAAAAGTAGGGTCGGTAGGTAGGTAGGTTTTTTTTTTTTTTTTTTTTTTTTTTTTTTGGTGTGTGTGTGTAAATGAAACGCCAAATGTCTCTTTTTAGCATTTTTACCTCTTTTTTTTTTTTTTTTTTTTGAAATCAAAAAAAAGTTTTTGGGTCGGCGCCAAATCGATAGGGTCGGTCGGGTTACCCTAAACAGACAATTTTTTTTTTTTGGCCTTATTGGTATTTACACCATGGCCTAAGTCACTCAAAGGTATGCTCTTTTGAATGAAAACAGTAAGCTCACCTTCTCACACCTGGCCGGGCTTTTAAATTGGATACATCCATTTCATTTTTTTTTTTTTTTTGCTTAACGCCCAGCCGACCACTAAGGGCCATATCAGGGCAGTGCTGCTTTGACATATAACGTGCGCCACACACAAGACAGAAGTCGCAGCACAGGCTTCGTGTCTCACCCAGTCACATTATTCTGACACCGGACCAACCAGTCCTAGCACTAACCCCATAATGCCAGACGCCAGGCAGAGCAGCCACTAGATTGCCAATTTTAAAGTCTTAGGTATGACCCGGCCGGGGTTCGAACCCACGACCTCCCGATTACGGGGCGGACGCCTTACCACTAGGCCAACCGTGCCGGATACATCCATCCCTCCACTTAGTCAAATACCAGAAATCAACACTCTGACTCAGTGACTGCTTGCCGTGGTGAGTGACTTGTGGCTTTTACAAAATTAATTAATCACAAAATTCTTATTGTGCACTGAGAGCATCCAGGCAGTTCATGTATCTGTCCAGGTGGAGGCATGTTCTTACCTCGTCTATTAACTCATTGTCTCCCAGGTACGGATATATCCGTACCCACTCATATGGCTCTATCTGCCCTGGTACGGATGTATCCGTACACACAGTCACTTCAGTCGCTTCCTGTAACGTCGATCTAACGCCTGCATTCCAGCGTATTGATACACAGTTTCTACAATTCTGTGTGACCTGCTGCAGCACAGCTGGTCTCGGCTAAAAAAAATCTTGGTTAACATAGGTGGGGTAGAAAGTGCTGACCATCTGAGATGGTACTTCAAATTGTTTCCAAAAGGGAAGGAGTACGTTTGTAAGTACACAGGGGCACCACAAGGCACAGTACTCTCACCTTTTCTTTTTTCTCTCTACACAGCAGATTTCAGAAGTTCTAGTGACTCCTGCCCCATAACCAAGTTTGCTGACGACACTGGACTGACCGGACTGCTGACTGTTGACGACGACTCTGACTACAGGCAGGAGGTAGATAGGTTTGTGGGGTGGTGTGAAAACAACTATTTAGAGCTTAATGTGGGGAAGACAAAGGAAATGATAATGGACAACAGGAGGGGGGAACATGTACACAGGGAGATAGTGATCAAGGGGGAGGTCGTAGAGAAGGTAGAGCAGTATAAGTATTTGGGGGTGATTATAGACAATAAGTTGACATGGAAACCAAACTCTGATGCCCTTGTGAAGAAACTCCACTCTCGCCTGTACTTTTTGAGAAAACTCAGGTCTTTTAACATCAGACAAGAAATCCTTCAGATGTTTTACACTTCAACGTGCAATAGTGTGTTGTACTTTGGCTCCGTGTGTTGGGGTGGCAACATCAACAAGCAAGACAGGGATAGATTAGATAAATTCATCAGGAAAGCAAGTGGGGTGGTTGGGAGGAAGCAGGACAATTTCACATCAACACATGAACGACGACTGACTGACAAGGTACAGAAGATTTTGGCTGACGACTCGCACCCACTCAGACCGGAATTTGACAGTAGACGGACAGACAGGAGCAACAGATTCAGACAACCAACCGCAAGATCCACACGCTACAGAAATTCGTTCATTCCATCTGCAATTCACATCTTCAATTCTCAGGTGGGGCGGTAGATGCTGGTGTTGTCGCTCTGATGCACGGGGTCAGTGTTCTGTATTGTTTCAGTATTGTTGATTTTGTTTTGCCTTCTACTCTCTTAATCTTAGACAATATGTGATAACCGGCAAGGTGCTGACTTTCTTTTGTGCATTGTTGATGGTGAATGCATGTTAATTTATTTTTAATATACTTTCTTATGTGATAACCAATGTGCTATATTTTCTCAGGACAAAGAACAAATGTTTATTTTGAATGTTTTATGTATGTTATTATTACGGACACAAACGCTCAGCAATGTAATTTCTCTTTTAGAGATTAATAAAGTTATTGTATTGTATTGTATTGTATTGTATTGTAAGTAACTTAAGCCACAGTGTTAATGACAATGTAACCAAATTGTTCATAATGCGAAACTAAAGGAATAAAATACTTTGATTTCTAAAGAAGATCACATAAGGAGGGAAGTAACTGCTCTGCATATCACTATCAGGGAACAATACATGGGACCTGTGCAGAACCAGTCTCCTGTCACTTGACATGAGGAGCTTTTGATGATCAAGTACATGTTGTCAATTTTACAGTTCATAAACACATATTGACATAAACAAGGAACCTTTTTCTTTTGCAGGCACTTGCTGCATTAGAATTTAATCTTAATAAATGATATTGTCTTGAGATTATTCTGAGATTTTCTGAAGTGGAGAAATAAAACTGAAAGCTGATAAACTTAAAGGTCCTTGTCTACATTTTTGTACCGAAATTGCCATTTGACCATTAAAATGCAGAGTCTATTATCTACAAATATCAACAATACACCCCCTTTCGATCAGTAAAGACGAAGCCAGTGTAGCCGTTTGAAATTTCATTGTAGTATTCCAGCGCAGTACTCATAGTAGGATATCCTTATTTGGAAAGCGCAAAACTCCTCTCAAATCCCATGCATTTCGTGCGTTTAAGGCCAACAAAAAAAAATAGTCTGTTTACGGTAACCCGACCGACCCTATTTTTTTCGCGCGACCCTAGACTTTTTTTTGGCATTTGGGAAAAAAAAAAAATCCCAACCTACCGACCCTATTTTTTTGGCCTATGTTACCGTAAACAGACCTTTTTTTTTTGGTCCTAAAAAAAAGCCTGGACAGCGCTCCAATGTCAAACTGTTGCTGCACTTGTTTGGGCGTGGCTATAAGCATAGTGACATGAATTTGATTGGTCAGTATTTTTAGGCAAAGCACATGTTCTCAGCAAACAGAAAACAAAATATTGGAAGCGTGAGTCACGCTACCCAAAACTAAAATCTTTTTTTACATATTTTATTTTCTATACATTTTTTTCCCCATGGTTCATTCATCATTTGACATAACTTTTTAGCGAAATCTAACCATAAGATTTTTGAAAAAAAGCAAAAATGTAGACAAGGACCTTTAAAAGCATTTGCCCTGGAAAAGATATTAGTCACGAGTTCATTCCATTATGGAACACCAACACCATGCCAAATACTTTCATAAAAGACGTTGCTGTGATAGCCGCTTCTATTCATATATTTTAATGGTGTTTTATATTCACTGTGTATCATTGTTAGCTACAGCTAAATTTTTCAGTTCGAAATAATAAAGTATTATTTTATTGTATGGTACATGTTTTGTGTTTTATTGTAATTATTGTTTTGTAATTTGTATCCACAGGGTCATACTTACCATTCACTTTTCTTACCTCAATATCAGCAGCTTCGTGTTGAAGGAGCTCACTCTTCACCAGTGTTTCACTCAGAGCCGACATCTTTTCCTCCACAACCTTCCCTTTGTCCTGCAGAGTTTGCCGTAGCTGTTTGAACTGAGCGACAAAACCTTCCTTGTCCTCTTGAGTGGGAAGAAGCTTGTAGATCTCGTCATCAATGGTTAGAAGGCCTGTTTCTTTCTGCGGTTTCTCCGGATCTCTTATCTGCACTTTCTCTAAGCTTTCCTCCACATGCCGCAGGCTGTCCTGAACAAGAGAACCATCTCCAGAGTTGGCAATATCCGTCATAAGCTGCAAGCATCGAGAAAACTTGTGGTACAGCGCCAGACCTGAAACCTGAAGAGAGTGAGCTAGTGTGTTGGCTCCAAGCTCCTTACCGAGGCAGTACAGAGTCTTGCCTAGCAAGTACTGCTGGGACTTGATGTCAAAGTGGTCGTCGTACACAGGATATCTGATGTACCTGACGGGAAACCACTCCTCCTCCCCCTCAGGGTCTTTGATCTCTTCAGGGGTGATATCGTCCAAGGACACGCTCTCCAGATACTGCACACAGGCATGCAGAGAAAGAAAACGAGAGGTGGGGTGAGAGAAGTCTTCTTGCAGCATGATCTCATACGCAACCTGGGCAGCGCTGGCAAGTTCATTCTCTTCGATGAAGTGATCCAGAAGATGGCTGAATGCAAAGGCTTCGGGGAAGAGGCCTGTCTGTGACCTGGTCTGCATCAGAGGAAGAAGGCGGTCGGCCATGCCGCTGTCGATGTAGTTCCGCACAATGACGTACACTATGGAATCTCGAACTGGGTTGGAGGCTGGTGACTTTCTGAACCTGCAATAAAAGTAATTAAGATGACTTGATGTTCACCAGTGCTTTTGTCTAATATAATGCAAGTTATTTACATCCATGAAAAGTATATATCTATATACGACTTGTGTCTGTCTGTGTGTGTGTGTGTGTGTGTGTG
This sequence comes from Littorina saxatilis, assembly GCF_037325665.1. Classification (NCBI taxonomy): domain Eukaryota; kingdom Metazoa; phylum Mollusca; class Gastropoda; order Littorinimorpha; family Littorinidae; genus Littorina; species Littorina saxatilis. Next base: position 20,618,739 of record NC_090258.1, read on the forward strand.
TGTGTTCGCGATGCACGGCCAAAGTTCTCGATGGATCTGCTTCAAATTTGGTGGGCATATTCAGGTAGACCCCGGACACAACCTGGTCGATGAGAATTTTCAACACGTGCTCTCAGCGCACAGCGCTGAACCGATTTTGGTTCCACCTCAGCTACCCGGGCCCCCATACCGACACACCAAAGCCGCTACACCACATCACAACGCCAAAGTTCTCGGTGGATCTTTTTCAAATTTGGACACCGTATTCAGCTACACCCCGGACACAATATCATCGATGAGATATTTCAACACGTGCTCTCAGCGCGCAGCGCTGAACCGATTTTGGTTTTTGTGTTCATTTCACCATTACAAGTAACTCTTCCTTATCTTCTCCAGTGTTTTCCGTTTATCTCCCTTCCTTCGTGTGGCTTCAATCCATATTCCCGTTTCTAAGTTACTCTTTTTAGAATGTCACTGCGCTGTCCAGAACGCTTCCCTTGCACCCGTAAGTTGTTCTTACTGTCAAAGTGAAAAGGTCGAATCAATTTATAGCCACGCGAAAAATACACTCTCACCTATCTCTATATATTTATAGATATAGATATATATATACGGCTTCTCTGTGTGTGTGTGTGTTTGTGTGTGTGTGTGGGCAAAAACCTGTGTATTGTAAACTTCTGTTTGTGATGTGGTCTAGCGGCTTTTGTCTGTCTGTATGTTCTGGCATTTGAGAAGCCACAACAGATAATATAGGGCTAAGAAATAAGCTCTAAAAATCTCAAGTTGTTCTTACTGTCAAAGTGAAAAGGTCGAATCAATTTATAGCCACGCGAAAAATACACTGTCACCTATCTCTATATATTTATAGATATAGATATACGGCTTCTCTGTGTGTGTGTGTGTTTGTGTGTGTGTGTGGGCAAAAACCTGTGTATTGTAGAGTTCTGTTTGTGATGTGGTCTAGCGGCTTTTGTCTGTCTGTATGTTCTGGCATTTGAGAAGCCACAACAGATAATATAGGGCTAAGAAATAAGCTCTAAAAATCTCAAACCCGTTTGACAGGACTTCGCCTTCAAAGGTGATTGTGGTGAACCGCCACGCTGTCTGTCTCTGTCTCGCGATTCACCCCGGCGAATTCACCATTCCCAGTAACTCTTCCTTATCTTCTCTAGTGTTTTGCGCCTTTGTGTGGCTTCAATCCATATTCCCGTTTCTAAGTTACTATTTTTAGAATGTCACTGCGCTGTCCAGAACGTTTCCCTTGCACCCGTAAGTTGTTCTTACTGTCAAAGTGAAAAGGTCGAATCAATTTATAGCCACGCGAAAAATACACTGTCACCTATCTCTATGTATATTTATAGATATAGATATACATATATATATACGGCTTCTCTGTGTATGTGTTTGTGTGTGTGTGGGAAAAAACCTGTGTATTGTAGAGTTCTGTTTGTGATGGGGTCTAGCGGCTTTTGTCTGTCTGTATGTTCTGGCATTTGAGAAGCCACAACAGATAATATAGGGCTAAGAAATAAGCTCTAAAAATCTCAAACCCGTTTGACAGGACTTCGCCTTCAAAGGTGATTGTGGTGAACCGCCACGCTGTCTGTCTCTGTCTCGCGATTCACCTAGTATTCCTCTAGTATATATACTACTATAATCTATTCCTAATATTATACATAGTATTAGTAAAAGATTAATCCACAAAAGGAAGACAGAAGGACTCAGGAGAGAGAGAGAGAGAGAGAGAGAGAGAGAGAGAGAGAGAGAGAGAGAGAGAGAGAGAGAGAGAGAGAGAGAGAGAGAGAGAACGAACGAACGAACTTTATTACTCAAGGATGGAGATTTTAGGCTCACGCCTAGTCTTACAATCTGTCCCTGCTAAACTAAGACAAAAAAATAAAGACAATAAAAGGACAATTGTCAATCGCAATCATACAGTATTACTAATTACAACATTACCTATACGAATACATAATGCATAATAGAACATTGAAATGTACATGTATGTCAATATAATACAAAGGAAAAGAAAAGTCGACTCGCACACACACACGCGCCGCATGCCTGCAATCACGTTCGCACTCAATACAACACAGACACTCACACTCACACACACACACACACACACAGACATATACGCAGGCACATACACATGCACACACACACACACACGCACAGAGAGAGAGAGAGAGAGAGAGCGAGAGAGAGAGAGAGAGAGAGAGAGAGAGAGAGAGAGAGAGAGAGAGAGAGAGAGAGAGAGAGAGAGAGAGAGAGAGAGGAAATCAAACAGATCGGGGGTAGCAAGGAAGTTGTGGTGGGGCCTGGAGTTAAAAAAAATGGATACATATGTAGTAGAAGGTGGTCTGGTCAGAAAGAAAGGGCACTTGTTATTTGAAGTCTTGCCTCAAAAAGAGTCCAATGGGCAATGACAGTGGTATACAATACAAAGAGAATACTACAGTACATCATGCTTGCTGTGTTGTGCCAGATTTACACAACTTGCTTTTTTAAATATTGAGCTGCGAGCCAAAGCGAGCTTTTCAATATTTGAAAAAGAAACGAATGTAAACTGGTAAGACACAGCAAGCCATATAAGCATTCTGCTCCAAATTATATCCCTGACGCGTATAAATTGAAGACGCTTCTAATGGAATCTAGATCTCTTCCAACGTGCAATCTTTGACGCCAAAGCAAAGTAACGTCATTGTGGAAAGTTTTGCGTGACGTGTTTGTTCTAAACAGTCTTCCAGGGGAAACATCAAGCCCAAAAGTACACGTGTTTCGATAATCACATTTGTCTCGGTAACTTTGGCATCATTCGCAGTGGAAAAACAAGTCCCTACCAGACTAGTTTAACATGACTTCATTCGCACGAACTGTGCTGAACAATATTGTTATGTTATGATTGGTATCTCTCTGTCTCACTTGTGTAGGATAAATGTGTGGCAGCGTAAATGTATACATGACAATGTATCCGCAACCTCAGTTTATACCAAATCGCCGCAGAAAGTTGAGAAAACGCTGACACTGTCACTCACTTTCTTATGACATCTTCCATGAAGTCAGCCTCGTCGACATCCATCTCGTGCATCTTGTTGGCCAAGATCTCCATGTCAACAGCGCTGATGCTCTTCTGTTTGTCGAACTGATCTCGTAACTGAATCGCAAATTCGCTCAGGGGTACCTGACTTAACACTGGGTCTTCCAGTCGCTTGTGCCATGATTCTTTGCAGCTGTATGCTTGCGACAACAAGAATCTCTTGTTGCAGTATGTTATTGTTGGCGCGTACGATTTTATCAGGCCTTTCAAAGCCCTTGAGGTTGCACGCCCGAACAGCAAGGACGCAGCCATCTTGGAGGCGAAGAGGCAAGGGAGGCTAGTCGAGTGTCGATGTTGCGACCCATCTCGTCATCGGCGCTTTTCCGGAAATGACCTGCGCTTTGTTGGAATTCCAACAATGGCCGCCATTGTAGGAATTCTGACTTTGCGCTACGCGATTCTAGAAATGTACCGCGCGCATAGTGAGAATTCTGCTCTTTCTTAGAATGCGATGTAAAATGATACAAGTCATGTTGGCATATGATGATCCTTGCGTTTTAAAATTATCAATGCTTAGTCTCAAAAATGCAGATGCATTGTATAACGCACCAAACCAACCGAATTACAAAAACTGAACAAAAAATACTTTTGATAACTTGGCGGGCTGGAGCAACACAGATCAACGTCACTTCCCACTCGACCAAAACGCACCAATTTGACGTAATTTCTAACGTCACAGTTTCAGATCTTATATTTTACAACAACAAAAAACAACACAACAAGAGAGTGCCGATATAACTTCTCACTGGTAACTATCGATTGTAATGATTTTTATTCAGTCTTAATTGATTATATATTTAACTCACACAGTCTCTCTGGACTGCATGTTGCGACCCATCTCGTCATCGGTGCTTTTCTGGAAATGACCTGCGCTTTGTTGGAATTCCAACAATGGCCGCCATTGTAGGAATTCCAACTTTGCGCTACGCGATTCTAGAAATGTATCGCGCGCATAGTGAGAATTCTGCTCTTTCTTAGAATGCGATGTAAAATGATACAAGTCATGATGGCCAATGATGATCCTTGTGTTTTAAAGTGATCAATGTTTAGTCTTGAAAAAGCAGATGCATTGTATAACGCACCAAACCAACCGAATTACAAAAAGCAAAAACACTTTTGATAATAATAATAATAATATGTTGGTAACTTCGGCGGGCTGTAACAACACAGTTCAACGACCCATATCCCACTCGACCAAAACGCACCAATTTTACGTAATTTTTAACGTTTCAGATCTTACATTTTACAACAACAAAAACACAACAAGAGTGTTCCGATATAACTTTTCACTGGTAACTATCGATTGTAATAATTTTTTACTCAGTCTTAACTGATTATATATTAAACTCACACAGTCTCTCTGGGCTGTAGAGACAGCATTACGTCCCTTTACTGAGTAGGCTCTTGTCACTGCATGGTAATCTAGGCTCTTGAAACGTAATGTGCAAGTCTGTGCGCTATATTGATGTGATTGATTGTTGCAAACTGTGGATTCAAATTAAAGATGATTTCAGCCTGTTGTAACAAACTAACACTCTACTCTGAGAAAAAAATCATTGTGTTCAAAATAGATCGAGACAGCAGCAACTAGCTAGCTGCATGCGCTGAGTGTCACTGAGAGAATTGTTACACAGTGTACCCCCACACCACCCCCAATTTAAGACTTCCCCTGTATAAGACCTTGCTTTTTCATATACCTTATTCATGATCTGTGAAAAGGGTATACTTTTTTGTGCCAGTCGAAGGGTTGCCATTTCTAGAACGAGGCAGCTCGTTTCCGGAAACGAGGCAGCTCGTTTCCGGAAATGCGGCGCTTTGTTGGAAATCAAATAAGGTTTCGGGAAATCCCGATTATTCCAAGTCTGCCCCGGATTTTTACTTTGCGCCCAACACTGCATCTCGTCTCGAAAATAACCTGCGCTTTGTTGGAATTCCAACAATGGCCGCCATTGTAGGAATTCCAACTTTGCGCTACGCGATTCTAGAAATGTACCGCGCGCATAGTGAGAATTCTGCTCTTTCTTGGAATGCGATGGAAAATCATGTTGGTATATGATGATCCTTGTGTTTTAAAATGATCAATGCGTAGTCTCGAAAATGCAGATGCATTGGGCCATAACGCACCAAACCGGCAACCGAATTACAAAAAACAAAAACACTGTTGATAACTTCGGCGGGCTGGAACAACACAGATCAACGTCACATATCCGAATCGACCTAAACGTTTTAAACGTCACAGTTTCAGATCTTACATTTTACAACAACAACAAAAAAACCACAACAAGAGTGTTCCGATATAACTTCTCACTGGTAACTATCGATTGTAATGATTTTTATTCAGTCTTAATTGATTATATATATACACAGTCTCTCTGGACTGCAGATACAACATTTCTTCCCTTTACTTTTTGTTTGTTTGTTTAACGCCCAGCCGACCACGAAGGGCCATATCAGGGCGGTGCTGCTTTGACATATAACGTGCGCCACACACAAGACACTGAGAAGCCGCAGCACAGGCTTCATGTCTCAACCAGTCACACTTTATTCTGACACCGGACCAACCAGTCCTAGCACTAACCCCATAATGCCAGACGCCAGGCGGAGCAGCCACTAGATTGCCAATTTTAAAGTCTTAGGTATGACCCGGCCGGGGTTCGAACCCACTGACGACCTCCCGATCACGGGGCGGACGCCTTACCACTAGGCCAACCGTGCCGGTCTTCCCAGTTTACTGAATGAGTAGGCTCTTGTCACTGTATTGCCTGCAATCTAGGCTCATGAAACGTATTGTGCAAGTCTGTGCGCTATTTTGATCATGATGCGATTGATCAGTGTTGCAAAAATGTTGATTCAAATTAAAGATGATTTCAGCCTGTCGTAAAAAACTAACATTCTACTCTGAAAAAAAAATTGTGTTCAAAATAGATCGAGACCGTGCAACAGCGGGAACGTCCCACTAGTCCGAGGGTTCACTAGTCCGAGGGTTCACTAGTCCGAGGGTTCACTAGTCCGAGGGTTTACTATAGACGCTCTCTTTTCCAGTTCGTCCCACTAGTCCGAGGGTTCACTAGTCCGAGGGTTCACTAGTCCGAGAGTTCACTACTCCGAGGGTTCACTATAGACGCTTGATTTTCCAGTTAATATACCGCCCCTTAAAAGGCGGTATATAGGTTTCACTGTGTCCGTCTGTCTCTGCATGTGTCTGTGTGTGTGTGTGTGTGTGTGTGTGTGTGTGTGTGTGTGTGTGTGTGTGTGTGTGTGTGTGTGTGTGTGTCTGTCTGTCCGCAAATAGATATCCTAGGTTTGAGAACCGATTTCAATGAAAGTATGTGTGAGGCTGTAGTACAACCCAGGCTCGATCCTCTCCATAATTCAGGTCGGTGGGATAACTAATTGACCCTCACGGGCAAAAGGAAACCCGAGGTGCTATATAATATGACTAAAAACTGTAGGCAGTTCGATCACGTAATTGTCCAGTCGGGGCGGTATCCTGATAAATTTAATATCCTTTCTTCAGTCAAAATATAAATAACTAAGTTTCTTGGGGGAAATAGTCTGAGATTTCTTCAGTCAAAATATAAAACACCACATTATCTTTTTGAATGAAAACAACTCAGTGTTTTTATGAGAATATTCTTCGATTTGGTTCCCAAAGCAGTGAAAAACACACGCACGCACGCACACGCACATCCACGCACACATACACACACAAAATAAAAACAAATCAAATTGAATATCCTTTGTTCAAGCGTCTATAGTGAACCCTCGGACTAGTGAACCCTCGGACTATGAGTGGACCCTCGGACCAGTGAACCCTCGGACTAGTGAACCCTCGGACTAGTGGACCCTCGGACTACTGAACCCTCGGACTAGTGGACCCTCGGACTAGTGAACCCTCGGACTAGTGAACCCTCGGACTAGTGAACCCCTCTCGCAACAGCAACTAGCTAGCTGCATGCGCTGACTGTCAGACAATAATTGTTACACAGTGTAAATTAAAGATGATTTCAGCCTGTCGTAAAAAAAACTGACTAACACTCTACTCTGAAGAAAAAAAATTGTGTTCAAATCATGTCATAGATCGAGACCGTGCATGCTGCATGCGCTGACTGCCCCCCCCCCCCCCCCCAACACACACACCCAATTCAAGACTTCCCCTGAATAAGACCTTGCTTTTACATATACCTTATTCATGACCTGTAAAAAAGGGAATACTTTTTTGGGGCCAGTCGAAGGGTTGCCATTTCTAGAACGAGGCAGCTCGTTTCCGGAAATGCGGCGCTTTGTTGGTAATCAAATGAGGTTTCGGGAAATCCCGATTATTCCAACTCTGCCCCGGATTCTTACTTTGCGCCCGACACCGAGATGTGAACTGAAATGCGGTTAGCTCCCGGGGAGTTCTTATAATCATCTTTTAAAAAAAAAAAAAAATTTTTTTTAAATAAACTTGCACGTGCTTACACTTGAGAAATATTTTCGATAAAACTTTCAGCTTTAAATTTTGATTGTATTGTTCTAAAGATGAGATACAGTGACTGAATGTACTGTGTTTGGTGTGTGTTGAAGTACTTCCAATGCGTCTTACAATTTTGATTGTGATGTTCCCCAAGATGAATAATGATTCTGAATTCACTATGTGTGTGTGTGTGTGTGTGTGTGTGTGTGTGTGTGTGTGTGTGTGTGTGTGTGTGTGTGTATTTATGACCGCCAAAAAAATGAGTTGTCTATATTATAATTATTACTCAAAGTATGTTGTACCGTTTCTATTTTTCGGTGCTTGACTTTCTCCTGCTGTAGCTTACTTTCATCTTAATTTACTTTCTCATGCTTATATGCTCAACTATATCCGGTTTTGCTTTATATATGTGTATATGTATATATAGAGGTTACAACACGAGTGGTTTTGTAAGGCTTGTATTTCAGTCAAGACCCAGCGGATGAATATCAAGGGACTCACGAGCCTCTGGGTTATCCAGATCCAGATCCAGATATTCCCGCTGGGTCTTGACTGAAATACAAGCGGTATAAAAAATCACAAGTGTTGTAACCTGTATATCCCATGAAGATCTAAAAGACAAAGTGTGACGGAAACATCAAGCTTTAGTTGTCTGTTCTGATGAGGCACCGCTGCCCATACCTAATTCCAGGGACCTATATTAGGTCTATGCTAATTCTAAAGGCACGTCTGTTGATCTATGTCAAGTCGGTGCATAATGGTGGCTTGGTTGTCCGCGTCAGTTGAAAGCCTCTTACACGGATTTAACTAAATACCTAGTGGTTACACACGCATCTCCTGAGATCATGGACACTTTCATCGTCTATAAGGGCCTACTGCACCACAGAAGAACTAGAAATACTCGCAAATTGCATTGGACAGCTTGTCCAGAGAACAATCGTAGTCGATGATGTACCCATAAGAGCATGTGTACCGCGGGCACACTGTGACTTCACATGAGCATAACATATCAGTGCTTGTCGAACGGACTGTGTTTTTAACGATTGCTAGTTTGACTTCTGTTTTAGTTGAGAGCACGAGCACACACACACTCAAACACATACGGTTTGTCATGTTGATCAGAAGAGAGAAATAGAACAGCGAATAGAAGGAAACATAACAGATTACGTCCCCATATGACGCGATGGATGACAGACTTCATGAAATCTATGACGCTGTGATGATAGTCTCGGCAAGTCGAGACCAAAACTAAGCTATAGCACTGAACGACTCTCGCGCATGTTCTCAAAAACGTGGTGACCCCTTGCACATCCGGTCTTACAGGTACATTTGCTTTTGGAATGTCAAGGACGACAAAAAGTAGAGCCAGCTATGATGTATTTAGTGCACCCTTATTTATCCACTATTTTATGTGTTATAAGAGTGCAATAGTTAAGCCTACATCATGGATTTGACAAGAGTACAATGGAAATACAAGAAATTTAATCAGTCTGGTTTTCTCTTGTTTTCATCTTATGAACATTTTAAATGTTAGTCTAACTTATTGTTTTGTACAGAATAACAACTGTGTGAATGGTGCTATATTGAATGAAAGAGTGTGACATGAAGTTCTTGTACATCATTGTAAAGAGTGTGAATGACGTTTTAGTTTAGATGTCAAGCGCTTAGAGCAGGCCTTTTTAACGAAAGTTTTTGATTTAGCGCTATATAAATGTTATTATTATTATTATTATTATTATTATTAAGAAATATACCTAGAGTACATTTACAGAGACAAAGAAGGGAGGTCATATATATATATACTAGAATGAATACCCGCTTCGCCGGGTAGCCGGCTTCGCCGGGAAGAAGTACTTAGAGCCGTACGCCGGCTTCGCCGGGTCCGAACAATGGACCCGCCAAGCTTAGGTTCCTCCCAGATTCGTGGAATGGGAACAGCACGAAAATGATTCAGTGGCCATAATGCCATTCCTGACCATATCGAGTCCCATCCTTGTCGACGAATGTGACCGTGTTAATCACCTTTGGAGGCGAACTCCACTCAAATAGGATTAAGCAATTTATAGCTTATCTGTAAGCCCTTTTGAACTGTTATGGCTTTTGAAAGGAAGGCCAGTACATACAAATACACAAAAGCCGCCAGACCACATCACAAACAGAACTGAACAATTCCCAGGTGTTGCTCACATAGAGAGACACACACACACACACACACACAAACACAGAGAAGCCGTATCTATAGAGAGATAGATGACAGTGTATTTTTCGCATGGCTATAAATTGATTCGACCTTTGCACTTTTACAGTGAGGATAATTTACGGGTCCAATTTACGTTCTGGACACTGCGGTGACCTTCTAAAAATAGTAACAGAACGCCGGGAATATCTGAAGACGCTCCACTCATATAGTGTACCATACGAAGGAAGGGAGGTAAACGCTGAAAACCTGGAGAAGATGAGAAGATAAGGAAGAGTTACTTATAATGGTGAAATGAACACAAAAACCAAAATCGGTTCAGCGCTGCGCGCTGAGAGCACGTGTTGAAATATCTCATCGATGATATTGTGTCCGGGGTGTAGCTGAATACGGTGTCCAAATTTGAAAAAGATCCACCGAGAACTTTGGCTTTGGTCTGTCGGTATGGGGGCCCGGGTAGCTGAGGTGGAACCAAAATAGCTGAGGTGGAACCAAAATCGGTTCAGCGCTGCGCGCTGAGAGCACGTGTTGAAATATCGACCAGGTTGTGTCCTGTCCCGGGTCTACCTGAATATGCCCACCAAATTTGAAGCAGATCCATCGAGAACTTTGGCCGTGCATCGCGAACTCACAGACAGACACACAGACACACAAACAGACACAAGTCGTATATATATATATATGTCAGTTGATAATAACACACACACACACAAAGAAAGAAAGAAAGAAAGAAAGAAAGAAACACACACACACACACACACACACACAGCTTTGGCAAACATCACAATAAGATAACAAAAGTCTTTTATTTGAATATGCTAATTACAGATCTATACAATTACAATGGTTGTTCTAATAGCCCTGTGACTTGCTCCATTTCCAAGCCCAGTTATAACTTCTGAAGCAAAGCACAGTCAGAGAAAAAGATTTCATCTCCCTCAATGCTTGTATATAAACTGTCATAGTATAGAGATGACATTTGTTCTCCCTATAGTATAAACTCATTCATATAGTTTTAACATGAAATATACATTTTGTTTGTATGATTCTGCAAGCTGCAGCAGAATTCAGTTTAGAGCAGCAGACTTTTCAATAACATAAAGACAAAATTTATATACTAATGTTGGCAAAGTGGGCATGCCAAAATATGTGTTGAAAACATTGTCTGCACATTTCTAAATCGTGTTGCCCCAAAAAACATGTATTTTGAAACACACACACATAGAAGCATGTTAGCAATTTAACACACACATACGTACACACACACACACACACACACACACTCTCTCTCTCTGTCTTCGTCTGACTGAACATGATTCAATTTAGGAGGCGTGTCCAAAGTGCATATTATTTTCAGTACTTTTATCAACAGTTTAAATAAACCCTCTTATGTGTAACATTATTCGCCTTTGCTGAATTTTGCAGGTGGGTTTATCTATAGGGAGGGTGAGAAATGGAGGCAGAAGATGATATTCACATTGATCCACATAACTGGATGCAAAACCTTGCCTTCCAATATATGTCATATTAAAGAATTCATTTTAAACATTTCACCATTTTTCACTGTACTTTTATATTCAATTGATGTTGACCTGCTTAAACACAGTCACACCCATCCACAAACATACATGCTCATTGAAATTACATTGAACTGAAAAAGAAGAAGAAAAAAAAACTAAACTTATACAAAACAGCTTTTCAGAAAAACACTGTGCAGAAGAAGCGAAGTCAGTTTTTACATACTGGAGACAAGACACAACCCACAGACATTTTGCAGAATGTCATGGTGTTTTGAACTTGACACTGCACAGACATTTTGCAGAATGTCATGGTGTTTTGAACTTGACACTGCACAGACATTTTGCAGAATGTCATGGTGTTTTGAACTTGACACTGCACAGACATTTTGCAGAATGTCATGGTGTTTTGAACTTGACACTGCACAGACATTTTGCAGAATGTCATGGTGTTTTGAACTTGACACTGCACAGACATTTTGCAGAATGTCATGGTGTTTTGAACTTGACACTGCACAGACATTTTGCAGAATGTCATGGTGTTTTGAACTTGACACTGCACAGTCATCAGAAAAGACAAATTTGTTTGTTTGTTTATTTGTTGCTTAACGTCCAGCCGACTACGCAGAGCCATATCAGGACGAGGAAGGGGGGGGATGAAGGGGGCCACTTGTCAAGCGATTCCTGTTTACAAATGCACTAACCCATTACTTGTGTCCCAGCAGGCTTTAGTAAAACTAAATTAATACCTACTGGAAGATTACCAGTTTCCAGTATGTTAAAATAGGCTTAACCTATCTACTGCTGGACTTACATCAGAACACTAACAGATTAAACTATACATGAATCGCGAGACAAGCGGCAAGAGAAGAGATTTTTGGAAAAAATACAGGTGAATGAGCAAGAAGGCAGAAAAAGGAAAAGAATTCATGAAGAAAAAGAGAGCATGACAGGAAAGAGGAACCAAAAATCTACCTAACAGCAAACTAGAAAGCTCCTGCGGTTCCAAAAACAGCAGGAGGGGCCTTTAATTTCATAACCGCAGTGCCCCACTGCGGGAAGAAAAGACAAAGAAAACAAAAGAAGGGAAATGTGAACCTCAAACAACAAGGTTTACTTCAACATCACACGAAATGTACCCATAGCTGCTTTTTTAAATGGCGCCATGACAGTGTACCAAAAACAGCGGATTTTTTTTCTCCACTTTCAGAAAATGGCCAAAATGCCAATCTGTCCTCTCATAAGGCAAGCAACAAAATTGCATGATGTCACACCTCGAAAAGATCAAGAAAAATATGCAAAAAGAAGTATGCTGTTCTCCACATTAGCATGTAACTCATTTTGTATATATGGATAACACCAAAATGGCATGCAACTCTTTTTGTATACGAATAAAACTTTATACTTAGCCTCAATAGCAAAACTGATGTGTTTTAACAAACATCAAACGCAAAACACTGTCATTTAAAAAAATCTTGATCTTTTAGGCAAACATTTTAGTAAAACACTAGTGAAGGGAGAGATACCACTCATGAACAATGCCAGAGGAGGTGTGAAGAAGCTTGTGCACAATTGCATAGACAGAACATGGATGGCTTGAAGAGATAGGAAGGCAGTAGTAAAAATGGAGGGAATGTTGAGCTCTGCATTATATTTACGCCGTAAGAGCACACAAGGAGGCAAACATAGATTTAGCTTCACGAATATTGGCCGGATTTGTTTTAAATACGAAACATATACCCTGCATTTCATTTCATTGAAGAACAGCTTAAAGGCTGCTCAGCAATGATAAAAATGGTTGCACTTATACCGTTACACTTAACTTTGATGTACAGTGGAACCCCCTTTAAAGACACCCCCCCCCCCCCCCCCCCCCCCCATGAAACTCCCACGGCATTTACGTGTATGACCGTTTTTCCGTTTTTACCCCACCATTTAGGCAGCCATACGCCGCTTTCGGAGGAAGCATGCTGGGTATTTTCGTGTTTCTATAACCCACCGAACTCTGACATGGATTCCAGGATCTTTTTCGTGCGCACTTGGTCTTGTGCTTGCGTGTACACACGGGGGGGTGTTCGGACACCGAGGAGAGTCTGCACACAAAGTTGACTCTGAGAAATAAATCTCTCGCCGAACGTGGGGACGAACTCACGCTGACAGCGGCCAACCGGACACAAATCCAGCGCGCAACCGACTGAGCTATATCCCCGCCCCTCAGATTTTGTGTTCATAACCTTTGTAAATGTACCCCCATTGTAAGATTCCCTTCTTTATAAGACCTGATTTTCTCAGCTTTTTGCGGGGTCTTGAAAGAGGTTTCCACTGTAATAACAACACGTCGCGTAAGGCGAAAATACTACATTTAGTCAAGCTGTGGAACTCACAGAATGAAACTGAACGCACTGCATTTTTTCCCAATGACCGTAGTCCGCCGCTCGTACAAAGGGCGGTGAAATTAACGACCCTGTTTAGCGCGGAAGTGGTTGCGCTCTGCTGCATAGCACGCTTTTCTGTACCTCTCTTTGTTTTAACTTTCTGAGCGTGTTTTTAATCCGAACATATCATATCTATATGTTTTTGGAATCAGGAACCGACAAGGAATAAGATGAAAATGTTTTTAAATCGATTTTGGAAAATTAATTTTAATCATAATTTTTATATTTTTAACTTTTAGAGCTTGTTTGTAATCCAAATATAACATATGTATATGTTTTTGGAATCAGAAAATGACGAGAGGAAAATGTTTTTGGATCGTTTAATAAAACAATTATTTTAATTACAAGTTTCCGATTTTTAATGACCAAAGTCATTAATTAGTTTTTAAGCCACAAAGCTGAAATGCAATACCAAAGTCAGGCCTTCGTCGAAGATTGCTTTACAAAAATTTCAATCAATTTGATTGAAAAATGAGGGTGTGACAGTGCCGCCTCAACTTTTACAAAAAGCCGGATATGACGTCATCAAAGGTATTTATTGAAAAAATGAAAAAAACGTCCGGGGTTATCATTTCCAGGAACTCTCATGTCAAATTTCATAAAGATCGGTCTAGTAGTTTAGTCTGAATCGCTCTACACACACACACGCACAGACACACACACACATACACCACGACCCTCGTCTCGATTCCCCCTCTATGTTAAAACATTTAGTCAAAACTTGACTAAATGTAAAAATGAACTGTGTGTATGCATCATCTAC
>NC_090258.1:20635685-20673478 GCF_037325665.1 Littorina saxatilis
CTGCTTTTTTTTTTAACATGAAGTGTTACTGCTTTTTTTTACATAAAGTGTTACTGCTTTTTTTTACATAAAGTGTTACTGCTTTTTTTTTTTAACATAAAGTGTTACTGCTTTTTTTTACATAAAGTGTTACTGCTTTTTTTTTACATAAAGTGTTACTGTTTTTTTAACATAAAGTGTTACTGGTTTTTTTTTATACATAAAGTGTTACTGCTTTTTTTTTACATAAAGTGTTACTGCTTTTTTTTTTACATAAAGTGTTACTGCTTTTTTTCCTCTTCTTTCTTTTTTCTTCTGGTTTTCAAGTTTGACATAAAACCTGATAACATGTCCAAAGGGGAGCTTATTAAAGAGAATGCTTTTCAATTAAAAATTTCAAGACAACATTCAAACTTTCAAAGAAAAATCTAACACATATGTAGCTCTAAAATGATAAAGAAAAACAAAGAAGAATAACAATCAACTTTTCTGACAAACACTGTCTTACTTTCTTGCTCTGAAATAACTTAATCTGGAACAGAATCACAGTTATAGATTAGGACACACTTCCTATAAAATCTAGGGAAAATCCTATACATTTATGAACTCTGTTGGTAGCTTATACCCTGTCTGTGTAACATTTTGTAATTCTAAACAAGTCAGGGAAATAAATTTGTTGTACATGCATCTCATTCTTGTTACCATATATATCAGTAAAACTTCAGCTGTACATAACAGCAAGTATTAATGGATGGACTTGTAATGCCAGAAAAAAAATGTAAAAAGAGAAGGAAAAAACCCCTTCTGGCCTTACTTTTACTATCAGCTCTCATAGGCATTCGTGCATCAATACATTATTTAGAAAAGGGAGAGAACTAACTACGGCTTGTGCCATGGTCAACAGTAATTTGAGATTCCTATTTTGTTGTTGTTGTTTCTTTTGTTACAGGCAGGTCAGACTTTGGAATGCTGTACAGAGCAATATTAACTGCATAAAAAAAAGAGTCTGAAGTACCATATGTGCCATCAGTAAAAAGGATAAATATATCAATTATTTGATGTTTTGGATATCTGTTTTAAAGATTCTTTTGTTCTCTCTTCCAACAGATTAACAGTCAAAACACAAGACCATTTTGTTCTAATTTGTAAGTACATGTAAATAAATTGAGACAACTCACCTCAGTGCATAAAACGGACAGGCCTTCTTCTTTATGTGAGTTGAGAAATGTTACCAAACTTTCAAGATTTCATGCTGACAACAACAAAACAAAAACAAAATCCATGTACAAGCATTGTCATCAGGGTTTTTAAAGTGGCTTCCACTATACAAGCAAAATACCTTCCAGTTCCAATCAAAACTATAAATCTGTAACGCACACCGACCCACATGCACACACGCAAACGCACACACATGCTCTTGTTTGAAACTTGAACATAAAGATCATGGCATTTACAACCCAGAAAAAGATTGAAATGTGCAGTTGGATACATGTACATTAACAATGTCACTGCTTAGTGACAAGGCCGACAAATTAACTGTTTACTAAAATATGTACATGCTCTTGATCATGAAAAATCTGTGCAAATGAAACAATGTAGAGACTCAAAAACAAAACAGAAAATGAAAAGAAATGTATGAGAAAAAGAGAAAATAAAAACGTTTTCTCTTTACTTAACATTTATTTATTTGGTCCCGCAGTGACAGTTATTTGTCATAAATAATAACAAACTTTTGTTCTTTTCTGACATTTTTTGGTCCAAGTCACGGAATTTTGTCAGTACGTTTACATGTATTTTTCACCCTTGAGAATATGAGTACATAGCGTACAATCATGCCACTCAGTATTGCTTAAGAATAATTCAAATTCAGCAGCTAGTTTATCTTCATTTAGCCTTGTTTGTGCTCAGGCATTGGTACAGTTTCGCAAAGATATGAGGATATTTGTTCACGTTTTTGTGTTCTCACGCTTGTGCTTATTACTGATTTGTTCAACCTTGTGCAAGTGTCTTTGTGATACATAATAGGCACATGAATAAAATACTTAGACACCAAATTACTGAAAATACTCAAACACCACTGATAGCAATTAGACAAGATTTGATTTTAGAGAGCTTAATTGTGCCTCTGAGTCTGACTTCCGTGTTCCAAGATTATTTATGTCATGATTCCCACCACTACCTTCTCATTCTAAGGACAAAAGATTGTGTATCCATCGTTTTATTATTCTCTGCACAAAATACTTGGTAGTGTCGGTGGGTCTTCTTTTTGACGAATAGCTGCGCATTTAAAGAATAACTGTTCAACACCTTATGCTTGCCTTTTGCAAAGCTTCTCTTCAGGTCTGTGTAAGATCTTCATTTGTAATTCACACCTGTGCTTGCCTTTGAGTACAAATGGAATGAATTGCTGTAAAGTAGCAGAAAATTGGTCCACTTTAATAAAAAAAAAATCCTTGTAAAGCCTCAGTAAGCATAATGCCATCCTTCTTTTTCACTGACAATGCCACATGTACACTCTAGGGAAAATAAAATAAAGAGGTGTATCAATTTGGGCAAAGCTCAAACCTTTTCTATGGTATTTTGCAGACATTAATTTTCTACCATTTGTCTTTCTTGTTGTTGACAAACATAATGCTCCAACTGCAAACTGATCACAATGATTTACATAAAATAAGATAAAGTAAAAACAACAAGAGGCGAAGCCATCAAGGCTCACGTAAGAAATCGACAAACAGTAACACAAACTCAATCACTCCGTCACACACACACACACAGTACACACACACAGTACACACACACACACACACACACACACACACACACACGCACACACACACACACACACACACATACACACAGAGAGAAAGAGCATAGGTGAAACTGTGCAAGAAAGCGAGACACTAGATCTAGATCTGTCTGTCTGCATGTGAAGCCTACTTACATGGACACGACTGCCAAATAGTCTCGGCCCGCTCAAAATAACAATCACCGAGACTTTCAGTAATTCCATCGCGTGACGTCTAACCCTCGTACGTCATAATGTGACGTCAATGTAATATGACGTATTCAAATGTTAAAGTTTCTACCACAGACATACATACATACATACATACGCACGCACGCACGCACGCACAGACAGACAAAAGTTAGCATGGCATAGGCTACACTTCGTGAGCCAACAATGAAACAATTTCATTGTGCTCTCCTCGTCATTCCAAAGCACATACATGTAACAGGCATGCGAATTGAAAAAAGTAAAAAAGGCTGATAATTTGTAAGTACAGCAGACTTCCACTAACTCGCGGTCCACTAAATCGCGAATTCGGCTATATCGCGGAGACCTCTTGGACCCCGAAAAAAACAGGACCGACCTTTTTACAAAATGAGTCACGTAAAGGCCAAAAAATAGTACAGATCATGAAAAAAATTTCTATCATAACCACGCTATCTCTCTCTGGGTCCGATGGCCTTTCATCATGCAGTAAATTGTCATTTCATCTTATCAGTCTCTCTCTCTTTCTCTCCCTCAGTCTCTCCAAATAGTGTTCTACGTGTGTGTGTGTTTTCAGGTTGTGTACATTACGGGTTGATCGAGACCTGCGAACAAAAGAAAAACAAACCTTTCACGCGCACGTGCCCCACTCAGTCAAGAACTTTCATGCCACGATCGGTATCGTCAAATTGGCCACGTGCCAATAGAGGTTATGTGTCTGACCAGTCAGTATGGCCAGTCAGGCGTGCAGTTGAACACTCGAGTCCAGCTAATTGCGATCTCTGCTAGACGGTCCGGGTGGCCACAGGCGCCAATCAAGTGCTTAAACTGCGCTTCAGTCTTCTGCAATCTAGTCAGGCATGCAATTTAACACTAATCGCGATCTCAGCTAGATGCCCCGGATTTTCTACAGGCGCCATGAAGTGCTTCAGCTTCTTGCGTTATAGCAGGTGGCAGAAAAAGCAAACAATCAAAGAAGAAATCTACATGCTTTCTGCCAAAGACAAAACGCGTGTCAACTCAGACTCACACAAAGCAAAACAAAACAAAAAAAAGCTTATCTGGACATGTAACTGACACATCTAAAAACGTAAACGTCAACCAATGATTTTGATCCACCAATCATTCTGATCTAACTATTGTTGGTGTCAAATAGTATGTTGTCAATATAAGACCAGCGCTAAACCCAACATGTATTCATTACACGATTGCAAACGAGAGAAAGCTAGAGCTACGATGTCTTCACCAGCAAGAGGGAAAAAGAGGAAAACTTTCACAGTGGTAATTCACCATGGCTTGCGTTCTGTTCATTGTCAGTTAGCGTATGTGTGTGCAGCAGTGAGTCGCTATACGCGTACAGTGTACGTCTGTGTCTGTCTGTGTCTGATTAACTAGTAAGTTTGTGATGACGTATGAGTCGGAGAAAAAAGAAAAGAAATCGTCATCTGCTGATAAAAGAAAACGTGTCATCGCAGTTAATCTTTTGAGAACTTAGTTGCCAACAGAAGCGTCACACTTGCGAGAAACGCAGTAACACATACACATGAACATTGTAGCACAACCACATGCCAGGCGTGCGTGCGCACACACACACGCACGCACATACACACATGCATGCACACACACACATGCACTCACACGGCAAACAAGGGAAATAACCGCGTTTTTCTCTGACTCAGAAGAGAACGCGGTTTCTTCCCTTTAATTGGACCCCAAACTGCATCGCGAATCGGATATATCGCGATCAAAAATCTTTGGACCCCAAAGACTGCGAGTTAGTGGAAGTCTGCTGTAATATCAAAGTCGACCGTGCGAAGCGCCTAGCCTTACTAGGGGGGTCCAGGAAAAAATGTTCTGCAAAGAAACATCTGAGCTCTAAGTTTGCCATTAAATTCAGTTTTCAGAACCATTTTTGCCTTCCCCATTTATTTTTTCGGCGGACACTTTAGCTTTTTCGGCGGAACAAAAACAATGGTGGAAATTTGCCTTTCGGCGGACAATTCCCATGCCTGATGTAATGACCAACTGTACATGGGTTGTGCTAAAAGGCAGCGAGAGTGCTGGTTCCTACATGATTCTACAAAAATGTATCAGGCATGGGAATTGTCCGCCGAAAGGCAAATTTCCGCCGATTTTTTGTTGTTGTTCCGCCGATAAAGCTTCATCAGTGTCCGCCGAAAAAATAAGTGGGGGAGGCAAAAACGGTTCTAAAAACTCGAATTTAATGGCAAACTTGGAGCTCAGATGACACCAAATTGCAACATTTGGGTTCTTTGGAGAAAAAAACACTTTCAAGGGGGCATGCCCCCGGACCGCCCTAGTAAGGCGCCGTCGACTTTGCTGTAACTTACACATTTTCAGCCTTCTTCACTTTTTTCAATTCCCATGCCTGATGTATACAGGAAGGCATGTGTACTGCAATATTCTGTGACCTCTTCACTTCTCTTACATCACCCTGCTAAAGAAATAAACTGCAATCTTTTACATCTTACAAGTTGCAGAAAAATGAACGAATAACATTAACAAGTGGAGTACAACATTTCTCCAAATAAATGTATAAACTAAAACATGTATAGTATTATTAGCAAAATAATTGTAAAGCAGTGATACTACTGGTCATAAAATGTGTTACTGTCCCTTTGTTGTTTCAGTGCAATAACACTCCAAATAAATGTATAAACTAAAACATGTATAGTATTATTTATTTATTAGTAATATAATTGTAAAGCAGTGAAACCACTGGTCGTAAATGTGTTAAGTACTGTCCCATTGTTGTTTCAGTGCAATTAAACTTCAACAAAAGCAAGGGGAATGGGGACGGGTTAATAGAACTAGAAGTAAATTCCTGATATAATACAAATGTAACTGAATGCATGAAGCACTATAATCACTTTTGGAGGCAAAGGCAGTCATACAGGATTGAGATTTTAGAGCTAAATTAATAGCCCTATAAAAACTAATAGGGGTACTTAAAGGTTCCTTCTTCTTCTTCTTTTCGATCGCCGATCACACTTGGAGTCCAGATCTTGAGATATAATTAGTGGTCCTCTGCAGCGCAGCCACTGGCCCGTACAGCTTGTTGTGCAGGGACTCCGGCAATGGCCAGATTTCCTCTCTCAGCACCTGGTGGTTCCTGCAGTCTCGTAGGATGTGGGCCGTGTCCTGCTCTGCTTCTCCACAAGAACACATGGGGGAGGGCACAACATGCAGCTTCCCGTGGAGATTCTGGTTAAGTCTGTTCTTAAAGGTTCCCAAGAGTGAGCATACCTGGAGACAACAGCAGCTGGACCTAATCACAAACAGTTCTCTACAATTGACAGGCGGCTAACCAGCGACGGACGTACAACAAATGTCGAGCTTCTATAAATAGCCCACGCTAAAGCCGTCAGACAATTCTGTCAACGCAGAGCCTCTGTGAAGGTAGATTACTGCGTCACCCTGTCACACAAATTCATACTAACCGGAAAGGATGTTTTAACAGACTGGGTGGTTGGGAAGGGGAAAAAGTTTAACTCAACTGGGACGGCAGGTTTGAGTGGAAAAGAAGAAAAGGGAACAGTTTACAAAAATAGCTGCTCTATAAAACCGAGCCATTTAGTCTTTATTAGTCACTGACTTCATTAGCATTGTAACTGTAGTAAATGAACACGGCATTGTTTTGGACGGATGGTAATATTAAATGCCCCTGACCAGATCTTCAATGAATGCGCTCCATGTCTCACTGTATTGGCAACACATACAACATGACATGCTATGAGTGTCTGTACAGAAAAACTACAGTAACAAATCTATGGCCCTTAATTTCATTGCTGCTCTCATTCAAACAGAACTTCTGCAGCCAAAATCCGCTTCCCTAAAAATATTTGTTTGTTTGTTTATTTGTTGCTTAACGTCCAGCCGACTACGCAGAGCCATATCAGGACGAGGAAGGAGGGGATGAAGGGGGCCACTTGTCAAGCGATTCCTGTTTACAAATGCACTAACCCATTACTTGTGTCCCAGCAGGCTTTAGTAAAACTAAATTAATACCTACTGGAAGATTACCAGTTTCCAGTATGTTAAAATAGGCTTAACCTATCTACTGCTGGACTTACATCAGAACACTAACAGATTAAACTATACATGAATCGCGAGACAAGCGGCAAGAGAAGAGATTTTTGGAAAAAATACAGGTGAATGAGCAAGAAGGCAGAAAAAGGAAAAGAATTCATGAAGAAAAAGAGAGCATGACAGGAAAGAGGAACCAAAAATCTACCTAACAGCAAACTAGAAAGCTCCTGCGGTTCCAAAAACAGGAGGGGCTTTTAATTTCATAACCGCAGTGCCCCACTGCGGGACCTAAAAATATTGGATCAGCTTCACCAAACCCAGAATCTCTACAAAAAGTAATCTAAAACTTCTGAGCTTTCTACTGTATAAATTCAATGCTGGCTTACACAACTAGGGAAGGAAAGCATTCATGTATCTTTTAGTACACTTATTCACACTGGCCAGAATATAAAGTTGTCTTTAAAAAAGGCATAGCGACAAAAAGTTTTCATTTGCACAAATTATACTTTCAGCTGTTCCTCATGGGAAGTTTGAATGCCCTGTAAAAATAAAGTGTGTCGCTTCAATCTCGGCAACTCTGCATGTAAAACTTTCTGTCAAAGAACATCATCTGGTCCCCCCTTTCCGTTCAACCTACAACGCCTAGCTTGCTACAAAAGTTTTTACGTAATTTGCAGTAATCGTTTTGAGTGATAAAGCTATCACTTTACTGATCTGGCCTTCAGTATAGTCAAGTGCTTGGCAGTGTTAAGATTGACGAATGTAAATTTCATGCAAGTTTAATCTTTATTTGATTTTAAAACTACTGTCTCAAAAACAAGTCCCCATCATTCAGAAATGTATTTAAAGTAGTTCATGGTTTTTAGTCTAATAGTAATAACCTAAGAGTATTATTTCCTACTGTTTACATGCCTCTACTGGAGACAGTCAAATCACACTGGCCGCAGACTGTATTCATTTCAGTGAGAAATGCTGGCAATAACAAACAATAAGTAATTTGTACAGCCAGTAAAAAAAAAAGAAAAAATGCAGTTTGATTTTAAGCACATGTATCGTTGTACAAGTTGAACATGCATCATCTTTCTGACCATGTATCTACTGGGACCAAAACAAATGTCAGTGGGTGAAGCTGGGGTGGAGAGGATAGACCAGGGGGAGATAACTTTTTAAGTAAATCTGCACTTTTAAACAAATCTGCACCAAGCCATACAAAACGCTCAGGTGGTAGAGCACTGGACTTGTGATCGAAAGGTCGCTGGTTCGAATCCGGGCAGGGATGGACACGGGTCAACTTTATGTGCAGACCCAGAGACGGTATCCATCTCCCACCCCCTTGTCACCACAGTGGCACGTAAAAGATCTCGGTCATTCTGCCATAAGTGCAGATGGCTGATACCACCTAAACACTCATACACTTGTGTATCTCATCTAAAGTCGGGTTAGAACCCGGGAACATGCCCCTAATGGCTTTGCCGTGAGGGCGTAAAACTTGAATTTCTCTCCCCATACAAAACATCTCATGGATTTGAAGCCAATAATATGCACTACAAAAAATGATGCCTGATAGTGATACTGATAGGGGTATAGGCAGCAGATTCCTACCCCCTTCAGTAAGTGCCCCTGTCGGTAAGTGCCCCTGTGGTTGAATGTTTCAGTGGACAAATGACCATATTGTAACGAAAAAGCTTTGCAGGATTATTGTGTCCGTCTATAATATTAGTAATAAAAGATGAAGTTTAAAAAATAAAATTTTCCTAAACCTTCCTTCATTTGTCTCATATTAATTTGCTTGTCTGTCCACTGAGACCATTAGGGTGTTGTACTTGTGAATTTCTTGTTTTGTCAAACAATAAATGTTCTAAGCACTAAACTATTTTGTTTTTGTTTTATTCTGGATGTTGGAACATTAACAATCTATCTGTACTTCAATTTCTGCCTAAAGTACAGTGGCAAAAAACATTCAGCCTCTACCCGTTTTGCATCAATCGTTCAAAAGGAAAAGTAATATTAAAAGAAGAAGAAAAATGTTCAAAAAGTGTACAAACAACCTTCTCTCTGCTCTTTTTCCCTTATTTTAGTGAGGGCATTGCAGGCCTGAAAGTCCAACAAATGGAGTACTCGCCTTTGGCTAGTGATTGTGAACATTTACTAGCCAGAGAACAAACTTTACTAGCCAAACCAACAATTTGTTTCAGCAACTTGACTCGCCTTTGGCGAGTAGATGAACATTTCTACTCGCCAGTTACATGTTTGTACTCGCCATGGCGAGTAAAATACTCGCCACTTTCAGGACTGCATTGCTCTGGCACGTTGTTCACCTTGGCATAACTCTATGACATTGACAAGCAATAGCATCAGTATGTCTGACAAAATCCCTACCTGCTTGCATCCCGACATAAAAGAGAATCTACATTTCTGATTTATTGTTCTACAGCTTCCAAGAACCTACAACACAATGTTCAGGCTTCAGAAAAAAATGAAGATTTTTTTTCGGAGGTTTCAGCACATTCTCCAGCTTCATATTTAATTCTGAATACACATCTTCACAAGTTAACGGTTTCACATTACTGTCTCTTACATGCTGGCAGGGTTAACAGTAATATTCAACCAATCACTAAATATCTTTCCTGACACCAAAGTTGATCAAAGTTCAAATCAACGCACAATCCAAAAAATCTTTCAGACTGTGATAGGTAGTATGATACACAGTTCATGGCGGAAGACCCCTTTCAGCCTTAAACCAGAAACATGCTTTTTGCAAGCAGTGTTGAACTGCCTGGAAAGGGAGTTAACTCCGCCACATTTCAATGCCCCAAAGCATTAAATCCTCTTCATTTCAATGTCCCAAGGCGTTAAAATCCACCATATTTCAATGTCCAAAGGCGTTAAAAGCCCCCACATTTCATTGCCTGAGGGCGTTAGATACACCACATTTCAATGTCTCGAGGTGTTAAATCCACCACATTCCCACCACACTTCAAATTCAATGTAGCAAGGCCTGAATCCACCACATTTCAATGTCTCACATCATACGCTGGTGACGACAGCACAAAGCCTTGGAAGAATTGTCGCCAACGAAGTCCTTTTCACTGTTGCTGTTTGAACGCCAGAAGAAAGGCAAACATCTTTCCATGATACAGCACAACATTGTTTTGTATTCACTTGTTGGAGAAAAGTAAACAGCGTCGCACTGCTACCGCTTAACTCAACCTTTTGTATTTGCTGGTAAAGGCGACATGAGGAATCTGGAAGCGTCGTTTCCAATGCTGCTTTCTTTCCACTCACGGTAAGTGAAGTCTCTCACATAATAAGAGTCCAGTTCACAATTTTTATTCACTTGCTCACAGGAGTGTCTGATCGCCCGTCAGAAAACGAATCATTCTCTGACGTTGAAAGCGAACTCGATGTTCGAATACTGTCAAGGTCATCACGGAAGTATGGGTGGTTGAGTGCGTCTCTCGATGAAACACGTCGACCCGGTCGGAACACTAGCATTCTCTAAAAAAAAGCAATAGGGATTAACATCAGTTAATGAATTGACTATTTTTTAAAACATGCACCTTCTCTCAAGTCATCAGTCCAACAGACAAGCTGAAAGTTCACATACACTCTCACCCTTCTTCTTAAAACTCGATCCCTGTCCTGACAGAATACATTTAGTCAATTCTAAGAAACCTTTGTAAGGACATACGTTCTCTGAATACATAGAACACGTGCAACAAGGGCGAGTGTTGCTATAGTTCTCCTTGTCGTTATTCTTGTTTTCATTGGTTTAAAATATCATGCATTGACAATATCGTCCGCCACATTTATCGTTTGTTTCTAAGAGCACATTTGTGACCCTCCACCACGAAATGAGTCGCATGTCACCTCGCGCGGTTCTGCGCTGGGCTTAATATAAGTCCGGGGAGTGTCTGGTAACAGTGTGAGGGTCACCTTAGTCACAGGCTTATAACTCAAACAGATTTTGCTCTTTTCTAAAACGGTTTTCACCACTGGATAGAGCATAAAAAACTCTTTAGGAAAATGTAAAAATATGAAAATCATGCAAAGGTGACAGTCATGCGACTCATTTCGTGGTGGAGGATCACATTTATAAGTTTATCTTGTTGTGCTCATTCATTATGACACTCAATTACGGCTTATGCCACTGAATAAAAAAACTGTTTAACCCAAGAGCGAGTGAGAGTTATGGGCAATCAGTCTCCTGGCACCTGAGAGAATAACAAGCATTGAAATGAACAACCAACTTTGATCCTCTAAATCAAAATCGTTTAATACAGTGGTACCTCCCTTTACCACCCCTCTGTTTTACGGGTCCCTCAATATTACGACCGACGTTTCTCTGACGGATTTTTTCTCCTTCTTTGTCTTAATATTACGTCCCCCTCTCTAATACGACATACCACCGTCCATACGTGGACTTATAACGACTTTTCCCAAAATTATCACGGGTTTGGTTTACTCTAACTTATATCTCCAGTCGAGTGAGTAAGCGATACGGACACAAACACATGCTGAAATCCTGTCCGTGTACAACATCACTTCGGCACACAAACGGCTGAAGCCATGGTTTTTCATTTCTATTTCAGGTCATTACTTTATTCTAAATAGATAAAGGTCATTCGCCAGATGTCTGCTTCATTTTGCAAAGAACTGTGCAGGAACTCCTACCTTTTAAACACGCAAAAATACAGAAACATTATGAAAGTAATCCGAACATCGAACCAAAACCGAAAGTTGTGGTGACGTCATGAAATTTTGCGATGTACGTATGCAAAGCGCGTGTAAACATTTTCGGTCTAGCTAACAATGGCAGCCGACGAACACGGTTTTGAAATCTTGAACTGTTCTTGGTTTTTCTCGATCCGTGACCGAATGTCTCGATATACAACCACGCGTTCGTTTGAATCAATAAATTCTCCTCAGAATCCCGTCAGTGAAGTTTGAAGGTGAGTAGTGGGGTGTCCTAAATTACTCAACTCTGTGGACAGTCTGTAGTGCAGTTATGTCCCTTGAATGAGCGAGTCAAGTTTCATCGTGAAAACTGACGCTTTTGGCTACAATTTTACATCAGTTTTAACACACTACCGCGGTTCTTTACGTCTGCAAAGGCTTATAAGTTTTGTTCCTTGCGTTTGGGACACTTTTCTTTATTTTTACCAAATCTTTGCTGGGTATCATATGACTGATTAGTAGCTGGTATCGACATTGATGTGCATGCTTTTGAACCGCCTGCTTTCGTTCAACCTCAGTTTGTTTATTTCAAACCTTAACCCA
The DNA here is from genome assembly GCF_037325665.1 of Littorina saxatilis. Taxonomy (NCBI): domain Eukaryota; kingdom Metazoa; phylum Mollusca; class Gastropoda; order Littorinimorpha; family Littorinidae; genus Littorina; species Littorina saxatilis. The sequence continues at coordinate 20,647,987 of NC_090258.1, forward strand.
CGAGTAGTTACGGGGCTTGATTAAACAAGCAAGAAAACTGTGTGGGTAATTAATTGAATAGAAAACAGGTTACCATAATCGTTTAAGGAAAGAATAACAATTAACATCACTTTGTGGGCGGCATCAATCAAAACGCCCATGTCATTCCGGATGATTGACGGACCCGGACATAACAAAACAATCCTCTATGTTACGACCCCTCCATATAACGACTGAATTTCAGTTACATTTTCAAAGTCGTTCGACAGAGGTACCCAGGCATGGGAATTGAAAAAAGTAAAAAAGGCTGAAAATGTGTAAGTAATAGCAAAGTCGACGACGCGAAGCCCCCCCCCCCCCCCCCCCCCCCCCGGAATTGGTTTTCTCCGAAGAACCCAAATGGTGCAATTTGGTGTCATCTGAGCTCCAAGTTTGCCATTAAATTCAGTTTTAGAACCATTTTTGCCTCCCCCCATTTATTTTTTCGGCGGACACTTTTGCTTTTTCGGAACAAAACAAAAAAATCGGCGGCAAATTTGCCTTTGGGCGGACAATTCCCATGCCTGGTACCACTGTAGATGTATAAAAAAAAGATGAAGATGAGGATGAAAGTCGCTTGTTCATGTCAATGCTTGTTATTCTCTCAGGTGCCAGGAGATTGGTTCTGGATGACTCTCACTTACTCTATTACACATGTCGTATGCATTTAGAGCGCTTACTTCCTTTTGTGTATCAGATCTCTAAACAGCGCTCTGCCTCATTTGAATCTTCTAAAAAATAAAATATAAAAAGAACCCACCTCCATCAGATCTTTGGCCAAGGGATCCATCTCTGGCACTAGAGTCTGGAGAGGCACTGGTGGCGTTAGTCCGAACGAACTGTGATGTACCGACACCCCATCAGGCCAATCGCACATCGGAGGAAGGCCAATAACTCTGAAAACAGAGGAAAACATTAAGAATGAAGTAGAACTAAATGTTGAAAGCAAGGCTAAACTATAGCGTAGTAATAGTAAACAATGCTCTCTTCTTGCTGCTCACTTTCCTCCCTAAAGCGGTGTATGGCTGCCTGAATGGCAGGGTAAAAATGGTCATACACGTAAAAACACACTTGTGTAAAAACATGAGTGAACGTGGGAGTTTCATCCCATGAACGAAGAAGAAGAAGCTGCACACTTATCTTCTTCTTCTTCTGCGTTCGTGGGCTGAAACTCCCACGTACACTCGTGTTTTTGCAAGAGTGGAATTTTACGTGTATGACCGTTTTTACCCCGCCAATAAGGCAGCCATACGCCGCTTTCGGAGGAAGCACGCTGGGTATTTTTGTGTTTCTATAATCCACCCCTTGTGCTTGATTGTACACACGAAGGGGGATAAGCCACTAAGCAGGTCTGCACATAAGTTGACCTGGGAGATCGGAAAAATCTCCACACTTAACCCACCAGGCGGCCGCGGCCGGGATTCGAACCCTCGACCTTCCGATTAAGAGGCCGACGTCTTACCACCCCGTCTTATTCTGTGTAAAAGTCTGGCCAGGTCTGAGACGGTGAGCCGAAGTGTTTACATGAGAAGGAGTGTGCCTTGGTTTCAAAAATAGCTTTCTTTGCGTAAAGTTGTCTCGATAGGACTGAGACGGACAACCAACAAATCATCATATATAAATAAAGCTGGTTTCTGTCTGTGTGTGTGTTTGCATGATGATGATAAGCTCCGAAACGGCTGCACCGACTGAGACGGGAATTGCAGAGTATGTTCTTCGCCTACTCAAGTCGTGTCATAGGGTACTTTTGGCAAAGCAAACTTGAAAGGATTCTTTAAAAACGACAGAAAACAGTAGATGTCCTATGAGCCATCGACGTCCCTGCCAATCTGGGCTGTCGAAACTTTGCTTCATCGCTTATCAGCACTTCTTCCATATGCACCACGTGTTTTCGTTGGCAAAGTCTTAGTCTCGGTTACCCTGATCCTAGCAAAGTCTTGATCTTGGTTTTAAAGACAATCAGTCACGGCAAGCCCAGAGTCTCTCTTTCTCTATCTTTTTCTCTCTCTCTCTCTCTCTGCGGGCTAATTAGTCGTGTAATTTGAACGTGTGTGTGTGTGCACGTATAGGTGCGTGCATTTAAGTCGCGTACTGACATGGGTACATCTAGAATGAGTATAAATTTCTTTATCTCATTGCTTCTCATATACACTGCAGCTACTCACCCGAATATTTTCTTCAACTGGTCGAACTCTGAGGTGCCCTTGAAGAGAGCTCTCCTGTTAAAGAGTTCAGCAAAGATGCAGCCACAACTCCATATATCCACCGATGTTGCGTACTCCGACTGCATCAAGACTTCTGGCGAGCGATACCACAACGTCACCACCTGAGGAAGTGGAGAACAGATCAGTGGATAACATGGATTGATAACAAAATTCAGCCCAAATCAAAGCAAGTTGGAAGGTAGAATATGACCGCTGAAAGTCAAACTAAAACATTAAATGAGCCAACAAGGCTTATAATAAAGTAAACTGTTTAGATGGAGGGGGAGGGGGGGGGGGGAGGGGGAGTAGGTTCGGGTACTTAAAAATATCCAGGCAGAAACACCAAGGACTTCTGACAAAACAAAACCACAGAAGAACACAACAGCAAATCAGGCAAAGAAGATATTTACCTGAATCATACAACAAATGATTTCTATTAGACCAAACCAAATTTGTTAAAAATTGATGCAAAACTATCCCCCAAAAGCGGCGTATGGCTGCCTAAATGGTGGGGTAAAACGGTCAAACACATAAAAGCCCACTCGTGCAAAACAAAACAACGTGTACATGGGAGTTTCAGCCAACGAGTACAAACAAACAAAAAGAAGAAGATGCATAAGTCGGGTCCTGATTTGGCCTATATGGTGCGATGGACCCAAAAAGCAACAACTAACTAACTATGCATAAGTCATATTTAATTAGACGATCTCAAGAAGTATCTCTGGAGGTTAGAAAGTGCCTGAATTCAAACAAATGGCAAACAAATTTCTCATGCCTGACAGAACAGGATCCCTCCCAACATAAGAATTAAAGTCAAGACAAAAATGCAATGTTTCCGATTCCCCAACCAACCCTAGAACTTGTTTTGACCCTTGACATTTGTTTTAATAGAAACTGACAAAACTCGACTTTGCAGACGCTACAAAGAAAGTTACACTTCTTAGACATCCAGGTGACACAGCTCGCAAGGCTTCCGGCAAGAAAAAGTTACATGCACCTAACTAAATAAATAACAAATTGCAAGTTAAAAAAAAGAAAAATTTAAATTAAAAAAACCGACCTACCAACCTTACAAATTTGTACCTTGCGATTAGAAATAACATTTTTTTTTTCTCCCTAATCCTACGACTCACCACAGTGGTCAGTGCCATGTGAAAGCTGTAGATTCTGGCCAGTCCAAAGTCAGCCAGTTTCAGCTGTCCGTCTCTGGAGATGAGAAGATTCTGAGGCTTCAGATCTCGATGGACGATACGATTACTGTGCAAGAAGTCCACTCCGTTCAGAAGTTGCAACATCAGATCCTGAAAATAAAACAAGTTTTTGTTTAATAATTGCCATCAGGCTAAGGGCCCGGTCACACAGCGCTGCGTCCTTGCCACAACCATGCCGATCACGCCGATCTGAAACAGTTAATCGGGGCATATCGCCGTCAAAATCCAGCACATGGCACTAAAAGTAAAACCCTAGTCACATAATAAAGACGCCGCTTTTGCTACGACGGTAAAGTGTCCGAGAGCATAGAAGCGGCGTCTCTGTGTGACCGGGGTATCCTGATTAGGAATCTCATAGGGAGAATTTTTACAAACACATTACAGAAACAAAAACAAGTCGTGTGAAGGGATATAAAAACATTTTAGTCAATATGTCAGGTTGAAACTAAAAGATCAACATTAAAAGCCAGCCATCACCAAGACTAATGTAGTGGGTAATTGGCTAGCAGAAGACCGAGACGGGTCACGCTCGGCTCCGTGAAGCAAAAATAAATTGCCAACGTAGTACCTATTTTTGTTTTATTGTCAACACATTTTTAGAGTTAACATGGCATACATATATATATTTGGATTCAGGAAATAATACGGAATAAGATAAAAATGTTTTTGGATCAATTACCCAAATTTTAATTGTAATTATAATTGTGCCTAATTAACATATTTTCATTAATTGCAAGTACATTTTCTAAGTAAAAATGGCATATCTACATATTTTTGGATTCAGGAGATAATAAAGAATAAGATGAAATCATTTTTGGGTCGATTACTAAACTATTAATTTTAATTACAATTGAGATTTTTAATAAACAAACTCATTAATCCAAAATTTTAGTAATAAATTTTAATTTAATTAATATACTTACCCAACTCACGTATAGCAATTAACTCTAGTTCAGTGCTGGTAACGCTGTTCGCGTCCCCTTGGTAACAAGGGAGACCACTCTAAAAAAGAGAGTGAGCCATCCCATAATGTCCGACCAACTACTGGTCTGACTTCCGTATGCGTGCGCATAGGCCGCCATTTGTATCATACCATACGAAGCCCAACTCACTTCTTTTTAGACCCAAAACCAACCACAGCGGGGAGGCGGGAGGGAATAAACGACGTGAGTTGGGTAAGTATATTAATTAAATTAAAATTTATTACTAAAATTTTGGATTAAATTACATAACTTTACCCAACTCACGTATAGCAGATTGCTACTATAGGTGGTGGGTACTTACCAAAATTCAAGCATGAAGGACCTGTCCTGCAGCTACCAAAGAAGGTAGCGCAGAACTGCCGTCCTGTCTCAGTGAAGAGACGTCCCTGAGATAGTAATTGATGAAGATATCTTCAGATCTCCAATAGGCTGACTCCAGTACCTCAGTAAGCCGGCCAGACCTGAGGACTGCCAGTGACGAAGCCCATGCTCTTGCCTCGTGTGTCCTGGCTGCCGTGAGAGGCAAGAACGCCCTAATATCTCCAGATTGTACCTCCCACCAGGCATAAGCTTGTTTGATAAGATTGGAGACCCACTTAGTCAACGTAACCTTTGCGATGTCCTTATGCCTCGCCGTATTCAGAGATATAAATAGCAGTTTTTGATTTTCTGAACGGAGGTGCCTTGTGCGTGACAGGTAGCTACTGAGAGACCTGACAGGACAATTAACTACATCAGGGTCGCCCGGAGCGAGAACACCGCTCAGAGGCCGGATGTGGAGTACAGGAGAGATATGCCCAGGTTTCTGGTTCTTAGCAAGGAAACCTGGTGTAAATTTAAGAGAAACAGACCCATCTTTCTCAAAACCAATATCCTTCTCTAAACCTGACAATGCATGAACCTCGCTACCTCTCCGAGAGGTTGCGAGCAGCAAAAGAAAAACCGCCTTGCGTGTAACATTAATCAAGGATGCCGAGAGAATGGGCTCAAAACTCTCCGAGGCTAAAAACCGCAAAACAAGCATCAAGTCCCAGGCAGGGAGACGTGACCTAGCGCGCGCGGCTGTAAGGGAGGCACCCTTAATGACACTAGCTACCACTCCGCCGAGTGTAATCTTGTGTCCGAGTTGCGAAAGAGTTGAGGAGATCGCGAAGAGACGAGGGTGAAACTCCCTGTTCTGCCAACCAAGCCAGGTGGTTGGCAACCTGCATCGATCTAGGTGATAAAGGATTAACCCCGTTAAGAGAGCACCACCTAGACCATGCCGCCCAGTGGGAGGAGTACACAGAAGTCGTGGACTCCCTATGGGCATGACGGACAAATTTCAAAGTGGAGGCAGAGGCCCCTGCCTTAAGCAAAGAGCTTCGGACAGAATCCAGGCGTGAAGGCTCAGGATCCGCGGATCTTCGTGGGGGATGCCTGACCGAGGCTGAACAAGATCTCCCTTTTTCACGGCGAGAGGGATCGGGGGCCGAACTGCTAGACGCAGCAAGTCTGGAAACCAGTGCTGGCTTGGCCAAAGAGGAGCGACCAGAACCAGCGCTGGTTTCTCCAAGTCGACCTTTCTTAGTACCTTGCCCAAAAGGCAGAACGGAGGGAAGGCATACGCTGTCAGGTTTGTCCAGTCTATTTCCAATGCATTTACCTTCCAGGCCAGAGCATCCGGGAAGGGGGACACAAAGAGAGGAAGTCTCGCCGAGAACCTCGTGGCAAACCGGTCGATCTTGGGCTTGTCTACCAGAGCCCAGAGACGCTGTAGGGCATGGTGTGAAAGAGTCCATTCTGAGTGAACCACCTTGTCCCCTCTGCTCAAAGTGTCCGCAAGGACGTTCAGACTGCCCCTCAGATACACGGCTGAAAGCAGAATGTCTTGAGTGTGACACCAGGTCAGAAGACAGCAAGCTTTGTCTGACAGACTGGGAGAACGCGTCCCCCCCTGTCTGTTCACATAGGCCGCCACAGTGGTGTTGTCTGTGTGGAGCCTGACATGCTTGCCCACCAGAAAAGGCCTGAACGCATGCAGCGCCAAAGAGACGGCCTCCAACTCTAGCACATTGATGTGCAGGGAGGACTGGGATGAGTCCCAAACCCCTGACACCGTCTGCTCGTCTAGATGAGCTCCCCACCCCATCAGAGAGGCGTCCGTGAAGAGCTCGCTCTCTGGAGGCTTGCGAACAATGGGCACTCCCTGGAACAACAGAGGGAGCAACCAAATGCGAGTTGTGCGCAGAAACCATGAACCCAGAGCTATCTGAAGATTCCAGCCTTGGGATGACTGATCCCAACGAGCCTGCAGAGCAGACTGGAAAGGCCTCTTGTGAACCCGGCCTAACGGGATGAGAGTCGCCATTGAATCCATTTGGCCCAGAACCGAGGCCAGAACCCGCACACTGGCCCGATTCTCTCCGTAAAGAGAACGTATCAGATCCTGGAGCTTGTCGATCCTTCTCTGAGAAGGACGGACAGACCAGTTTCGGGTGTCGAAATCCATGCCCAGATAAACAAAGTTCTGAGATGGCACCAACTCCGACTTTACCAGGTTTATCGAGAATCCTAGCTGCGAGGCCTGACTGAGCACTCCCCGAGTGTGAGCCTCGCAACGCTCTTTGTCCTGATGGAGGATCAACCAATCGTCCAAATATGCTCTGAGACGAACACCGTTCTTTCTTACCAGAGCACAAAGCTGTCTGACGATCATCGTAAAGATCCACGGCGCTAGAGACAGGCCAAAAGGAAGGGCCCTGAACTGATATACTCTGTCTCCCCAGGGGAAGCGTAGCCACTTTCTGTCTGCTACATGCATCAGCACATGAAAGTATGCATCTGTGAGATCGACAGACGTCGCCCAGTCCCCCGGACGCAGAGCCTCCCGAACTGAGGTCGTAGTCTCCATCGTGAACTTGATAGCCCGTAAGAACTTGTTGAGGGCTGACAAATCCAAGACAGGCCTCCAAGCCCCCGAGGCTTTTGGCACTACAAAAAGTCTGCCGTAAAACCCCGGGGACTGTAAGTCCGTGACCTCCTCTATTGCTCCCTTGAGCAGAAGAGCAGTCACCTCCTTTTGCACGGCGGCCCTTGCCTCCGAATCCCTTGGAGCCCTGCATGGCGGAATTATCCTGGTCAGAGGTGCCTTCTCCCCTGACCAGAGAAGCCGGAATCCCGAACTCACTATCCCGGTAACCCACTTGCTGTCCACTAGCTGCAGCCAGGAAGTGAGGGCCCTGGATGGGCCGCCCGCTACAACCAGTGCGGGGGCTACCGGGATGAGAGGTTCGGGAACACATCATTGGGGGTGAGGCTTGCGCCCCGACCCCCTAGATCCTCCAAAAGATTGACCCCTCTTAGGGTAAGGAGCCCCGCGGCCCCTACCCCTCGAAGCGAAAGACTGCTTTTGTGACTTGCCACCGCCGCCAGAAGAAGAGTTCTGAGGCTTGCTGGCGGTCTGAGTCTGAGGCTTAGGAACCTTCTGGAAACCTTGTAGCGCAAGGTGAGAGAAAGCAATGTCCCTTGCATCCTGTGACTCTTTCTGGAACGCGTCAATGGACGACTGACCCAAAAGAGCCCCGTCCGTGAACGGAGAGACCTTCAAGCTCTCCACATTAGCCCTGTCCCGAATCCTGGAACCTGCCAAAAAGGCAGATCTCCTGGAGTGAACTGCATGGGCATAAAGTTTAGCCGAAAGAGACATCTGTTCTTTCGAAACCTTAGCCAGCGTGGAGAGAAGGGTGGTGACATCCAAAGCCGAAGCGTCAAACCTGAACTCGAAAGGGTCAAGCGATGTGGCGATTGACCTTGACAACGACCTTTGTAGAGACTCTGATACAGAAGAGAGCTCCAACAAAGACCTGCCCGCTTCTTCAATAGCCGCAAGCGACGCGTCAGTAAAAGGAACAGGCTTGTCCTTACTGTACGTGTCCTCGCGCAACACAGCCATTCCCGGTGACACCGGAAGCACGGCCGACGGCAGGGCGAATGACTCAATTAAGTTGACTGACTGAGGGGCAAACCTGCAATTCGAGGAACCAGAAACTTGACCCCCGGGCTTCGCAAGCCAGTCCATAACATCGTCCGGAGCCTCCCCATGTTGCAACAACAGAGGCACCGGCGGACCACGTTTGGCCTTAAAGACGTTTGCCATTTCGTAGGCAATTGACGAAGATTCGCGGAATCGGAACTGAGGTTTCTGCTCTCGAGCCGACCGGAAATCATCAAAGGCAGAACGAGGTGGTGGAAGCTTTGACCTACTTTCAGCCACCCCTTCAGGAAAATACTTAAATGCCGTCTCGGCGGCCAGCGCCACTGCGCTTGGCAACCTTGACGGCAAAGTAAGTTGAAGGTCGTCCCCCATGGCGGACGTACCCTCGTCGACCTCTCCCTCTTGCTCAAAAGGGCAATCGGGAAGGTGACCCCCAGAGAGACTCTCCTGGTCAACCGAAAGGTCATCCAGGTCAACCACTCCCTGCCCCCCGGGCGGGAGAGGACGATGCGGCTCCCCACGTTCCTCCAAAGAAGGGGGTAGGAGCGCAACGCCCTTTCGCTGAACAGGGCCCGTCGACCCAACTGACCGGGCGCTTCTGCGCGAGGGGTCAGCCAGGCTGTCGGGGCTATTACGGCTCGCAGGCTTTGCAGCCGAGGTCGCCTTTTCCTCCTGAACACGCACCCCACTTTCGCCGGAGAACCCGGCTACTCGTGGGGTAGACAAACCTTTGCCGTGAACCGGCGAGTTCAGCAGAGACACATCACAAACGTCACCGTCCTGAGAAGCGTGCACAAAGTGAGCAACAAAGACGCTACATCCGCAGGAGCCAAAACTGGGCCACTAGGCGTCCCAGAAACAACACCAGGAACTTCTACAGGCGTACCCTTAACTGGAATCTGCTTAGACAAAACGGGGGAAGCGAGCATGGCCGCCAAAACCGGTGATTTAGCTGGCAAGGCAGAAAAAGCAGAAACGTCATGACCGGAATTTTTAGCATTACGAGACCCTTTCTTACTGGGCGAGGCATCAGTAGCAACCTGTCTCGCACTAGGCTTTCTCTTAGCGCTATCTTTCAGCGCCGCTTCCGCCATGTCAACAAACAAACTCACAAAAAAATTTTCAGAGAAAAATTTCGTAAGTCCGAGATGAGCGACAAAATGTCGCTAAAGTTACAAGTAAAACAGAAAGATCTCACCAAATACAGCAGAGGTACAGGTGCAAGGCTCAGGCGGCGACCAAGGGGCGAAATCCAAGTCCTAAGACGTAGGAGAAAGGCTGAGCACAGCCAGAGCGAACGAAAACACGTCCCGTTCCCTTGAACGCTGAGTATGGAATGATACAAATGGCGGCCTATGCGCACGCATACGGAAGTCAGACCAGTAGTTGGTCGGACATTATGGGATGGCTCACTCTCTTTTTTAGAGTGGTCTCCCTTGTTACCAAGGGGACGCGAACAGCGTTACCAGCACTGAACTAGAGTTAATTGCTATACGTGAGTTGGGTAAAGTTATGTAATTTAATTAGTTTTTAAAGGTGGTCGTCTACATTTTTGCTTTTTATCAATAATCTTATGGTTAGATTTCGCTAAAAAGTTATGTCAGATGATGAATGAACCATGGGGAAAAAAGTTATAGAAAAAAAAATATATGTAAAAATTTTTTTATTTTTGGGTAGCGTGACTCACGCTTCCAATATTTTGTTTTCTGTTTGCTGAGAACATGTGCTTTGCCTAAAAATATTGACCAATCAAATTCATGTCACTATGCTTATAGCCACGCCCAAACAAGTGCAGCAACAGTTTGACACTGGAGCGCTGTCCACGCTTTTTTTTAAACGCACGAAATGCACGGGATTTGAGAGGAGTTTTGCGCTTGGCATTTTCCAAATAAGGATATCCTACTATGAGTACTACGCTGGAATACTACAATGAATTTTCAAACGGCTACACTGGCTTCGTCTTTCCTGATCGAAAGGGGGTGTATTGTTGATATTTGTAGATAATAGACTCTGCATTTTAATGGTCAAATGGCGATTTCGGTATAAAAATGTAGACAAGGACCTTAATAAGCTTCATAGCTGAAATGCAATACCATAGTCCGGACTGAGTCGAAGATTAGTTGACTTAAATTTCAATCAATCTGATAAAATAAATGAGGGCTAAGTGCCGCCTCAACTTTCACGAAAAGCCAGATACGACGTCATCAATGATATTTATCAAACAGTCGCGCAAGGCGAAATAACAACATTTAGTCAAGCTGTCGAACTCACAGAATGAAACTGAACGCATTGCTTTTTTCACCAAGACCACATACTAGTAGTTTCGTCAGTCCACCGCTCGTGGCAAAGGCAGTGAAATCGACAAGCCATGCAGAATAGTGCGGTAGTGGTCGCGCTGAGCAGGATAACACGCTTTTCTGTATGTCTATTCTTTTTAGCTTACTGAGTTTGTTTTTAATCCAAACATATCATATCTATATGTTTTTGGAATCAGGGACCGACAAGGAATAAGATGAAATTGTTTTTAAATTGATTTCGGAAAATTAATTTTAATCATAATTTTCATATTTTTAATTTTCAGAGCTTGTTTGTAATCCAAATATAACATATGTATATGTTTTTGGAATCAGAAAATGACGAAGAATAAGATGAAATTATTTTTGGATCGTTTAATAAAAAAATAATTTTAATAACAAGATTCCGATTTTTAATGACCAAATTCATTCATTAGTTTTTAAGCCACCAAGCTGAAATGCAATACCAAAGTCCGGCCTTCGTCGAAGATTGCTTTGCCAAAATTTCAATCAATTTTATTGAAAAATGAGGGTGTGACAGTGCCGCCTCAACTTTTACAAAAAGCCGGATATGACGTCATTAAAGGTATTTATTGAAAAAATGAAAAAAACGTCCGGGGATATCATTCCCAGGAACTCTCATGTCAAATTTCATAAAGATCGGTCCAGTAATTTAGTCTGAATCGCTCTACACACACACACGCACAGACACACACACACCACGACCCTCATCTCGATTCCCCCTCTATGTTAAAACATTTAGTCAAAACTTGACTAAATATAAACAAGTCGCGTAAGGCGAAAATACAATATTTAGTCAAGTAGCTGTCGAACTCACAGAATGAAACTGAACGCAATGCCATTTTTCAGCAAGACCGTTACTCGTAGCATCGTCAGTCCACCGCTCATGGCAAAGGCAGTGAAATTGACAAGAAGAGCGGGGTAGTAGTTGCGCTAAGAAGGATAGCACGCTTTTCTGTACCTCTCTTTGTTTTAACTTTCTGAGCGTGTTTTTAATCCAAACATATCATATCTATATGTTTTTGGAATCAGGAACCGACAAGGAATAAGATGAAAGTGTTTTTAAATTGATTTCGACAATTTAATTTTGATAATAATTTTTATATATTTAATTTTCAAAGCTTGTTTTTAATCCGAATATAACATATTTATATGTTTTTGGAATCAGCAAATGATGGAGAATAAGATAAACGTAAATTTGGATCGTTTTATAAATTTTTAATTTTTTTTACAATTTTCAGATTTTTAATGACCAAAGTCATTAATTAATTTTTAAGCAACCAAGCTGAAATGCAATACCAAAGTCCGGGCTTCGTCGAAGATTACTTGACCAAAATTTCAACCAATTTGGTTGAAAAATGAGGGCGTGACAGTGCCGCCTCAACTTTCACGAAAAGCCGGATATGACGTCATCAAAGACATCTATCAAAAAAATGAAAAAAACGTTCGGGGATTTCATACCCAGAAACTCTCATGTCAAATTTCATAAAGATCAGTCCAGTAGTTTAGTCTGAATCGCTCTACACACACACACATACAGACAGACAGACACACACACACACGCACAGACACACACACACCACGACCCTCATCTCGATTCCCCCTCTATGTTAAAACATTTAGTCAAAACTTGACTAAATATAAAAAAGGAAAAAATGGTCTAGGAACTCTCATGTGAAGTTTCATTAAGATTGGCCCAGTAGTTGTCTAGGAATTGTTGTACACGCACACACATACACATACACATACACACACACACACAGACACCACAATCCTCGTCTCAATTCCCCATCTATGTTAAAACATTTAGTCAAAACCTGACTAAGTGTAAAAAAAAGAAAAGGAAAAGGAAACTTTAGAAGGATACCAAAAAAAACAGCGGCTGCAAATAAAATGTGTGACTGTTCAGGGTTTTTAACTCCCCCCCAAAAAAACAAATCAACAAGTTCCCCTAAATAAGTGGTTCTGATGTACATGAAGTATCTTAGGCTAGCATTCATACGTGTGCAAACAGACATATAGTCTCTCTGTCTCTCCAAATCTCTCGCTCACTCACACACACACACACACACACACACACACACACACATACACACACACACATACACACACACACACACACACACACACACACACACTCACAAATACACACACACACACACACTCACTCACACACACTCACACACACTCACACACACACACACACTCACACACACACTCACTCACACACACACACACACACACAAATCCTCAAGCTTGCGTGCACGCAGACAGATATCCACACACATAATTTGTTTAGCTTTTTCACAGACACACACACTCCCCAACATTACCCCATCAAACACAGAACCAAACAACAAGAACTGGAGAGAAAAAAATTATTGGCTCAGCGTCAGTGCCAACAATTATCATAAAATTCATGCAGTGAAAATGGAATTCTTGCCGAGTCAGGTGTAATTTCTTGTGAACTGAGACCCAGTGGGAGTCAGACACAGATTAGTGCTTCACTGCTAGGGTACATTAAGTGGATAACGCACATGAGTCACCAAGTAAAACACAGGCGCATGAAAATATCTCTAAAAATATTGGGTGTGTAAATCTGCATGCTGGTGTGTAATCGTGTGAAGCTACAATGCTGAAGACACCATTATAAGTCTCAAGTTTGTTGTTGGAATCTTAAATAATGACGATCGTTGCATGTATTTTTTAATGACAATTTTAAAACGCAAAACCGTTTCAATCATAGAAATAGAAGTGGCACACTAGTTGACATAAGCCCCAGGGGTTCTGAAAATACACTCGTCTGCTTGCCAGGGAAAGTACACATTTGCTGAGCAACAGGAATTTGCAAATCACTTGACACTTGCACACTGTTGAGCAGCAACTATGTGAACTTCACAAGTACAGTGGAACCCCCCTTTTAAGACCTCCAAAATTCTGAGAAAATCGGGTCTTAAAAAGGAGGGAGTCTTAACTTGGGGGGTCTTAAAAGGGGGGTTCCACTGTACGTGTAGCAGTTTCCTGTTTTAAGCTCTACAGTTGTTATCAGCTATATTATTGCTAAGATATATCTCTGTTGCCAATAACTTCTCCTATTTGTCTACTTAATAAATTGATTTGACGAAACAGTTTGTGAAAGTATGTTCACAGAAAAACTACCTTTCTCAGAGGAAAATATATTAAAAAAAAAGTGTTGGGCTAGTGGACATTTCTGTGGGCTAGTTAATTTAAACATGTATAAGTTACCAAACCTTCAGGTTGGTGGACATTTTTTTTTATATAACTCCTGCATCACTGTACCCTAAACCAATAGACAAATTCCAAAAATTAAACTGTCAGGTTTGCATGGGTTGTGAAAGAGTGAATTATACCCTTGCTTTTAGCAGGACAAATGGGCGGGGATGTAGCTCAGTCGGTAGCGCGCTGGATTTGTATCCAGTTGGCCACTGTCAGCGTGAGTTCGTCCCCACGTTCGGCGAGAGATTTATTTCTCAGAGTCAACTTTGTGTGCAGACTCTCCTTGGTGTCCGAACATCCCCCGTGCGTACACGCAAGCACAAGACCAAGTGCGCAACGAAAAAGATCCTGTAATCCATGTCAGAGTTCGGTGGGTTATAGAAACACGAAAATACCCAGCATGCTTCCTCCGAAAACGGCGTATGGCTGCCTAAATGGCGGGGTAAAAAACGGTCATACACGTAAAATTCCACTCGTGCAAAAAAAACCACGAGTGTACGTGGGAGTTTCAGCCCACAAACGCAGAAGAAGAAGAAGAAGCAGGACAAATTTCCAGTGTACAAGCCAATCACTAGCGAGGGAACAGGTCACAGGACACCCTCACAGGGTTGGGAAAAAGTGAGTACCCTTGCTTTTAGCAGGACAATTCCAGTGTACAAGCCAATCACTAGCGAGAGGGGTATGTCTGAAACACCTCACAGGACACTTTGTCCCCCAAAAGCAAGGGTATACAGTGGAACCCCCCCTTTTAAGACCCCCCAATTTAAGACTTCCTCCATTTTAAGACCCTGTTTTCTCAGACTTTCTGTTCATAACCTCTGTAAATGTACCCCCGTTTTAAGACTCCCTCCTTTTTAAGACCCGATTTTCTCATATTTTTGAAGGTCTTCCACCAGCACTGTGAACCAATACAAACCTGACAGAGTGATTTCTGAACATCCTCCATTCTAAGTGTCTTTAGTCGTGTGCCTCTTGGCTACACCACGCTGGAAGAATGTTACAAAGCCAGCATGTTCCAAAATACTTGTCTGTATCCTGCTGTTTATCCTGACAGTGATAGTTCACACACTCAATCAATCAATCAATATGAGGCTTATATCGCGCGTATTCCGTGGGTACAGTTCTAAGCGCAGGGATTTATTTTTTTTATTTTTTATTTTTATTTTATGCAATTTATATCGCGCACATATTCAAGGCGCAGGGATTTATTTATGCCGTGTGAGATGGAATGTTTTTTACACAATACATCACGCATTCACATCGGACAGCACATCGCAGCCATTTCGGCGCATATCCTACTTTTCACGGCCTATTATTCCAAGTCACACGGGTATTTTGGTGGGACATTTTTATCTATGCCTATACAATTTTGCCAGGAAAGACCCTTACCATAGCAATCATATCCTTCACACTTGTAGTGCACAGCCTGACACACCCAACCACCTGTCATTCATGTATGTATACGTATACTGTGGAACCCCCCTTTTAAAAAAACGGCAGGGATTTAATGGACCAGCAAATTAGATGGACTAGCAGCAAAAAAGATGGGTTTCAACAGCAAATTAGCTGCGATAAATATTTTTGGCAGCAAAAAATATACTTAGCAGCAAATTGGATATTTTAGCAGCAAAAAAGATGGTTAACCAGCAGATTTGCTGTTTGAACAGCTGAAATGATATTTAAACTGCAAATTAGATACTTTACCAGCAAGAAAATACAACTGACAGCAGAATTGATGGTCACAGCAGCAGAATAGATGATCACAGCAGCAGATTACATGAATTCAACAAATGTGACTACATATGAACTGTAATCAGAGTTGTATCTGGGTCTTATTCACCTGAGCTTTGTTCGCCTTCTAGCAATTGTGGGTTGACATGCACTTTATTATGGCACGCTTTATTACTGAGACTGAGTATTTTCATCTTCTAGATAACTTCTTGTGACTACATCTGAACTACTGTGGGGCATCTTTTTTACTGTTAAAGAAATCTGCTTGGCTGTTCAATTAATCTATTCTGCTGTTGAATTCATCCAATTTGCTGCTTCACATTCGCTGCTCACTCCTTCCTATTTGCTGCTGAAACCATCTATTTTGCTGGTAAAAAAAATTTATGCGTAAAAGAAAACCCGATTTGTTCAGATTTTCTGTTCAAAACCTCTGTAAATTTACCTCCTTTTTAAGACCTGATTTTCTCAGATTTGTAGACGTCGTAAAAAAGGGGTTCTACTCTATACACAGTGAATCCCCCCTCCAAAAATGTGAGAAATTAAACTCTGGTCTCAAAAGGGAGGTAGGACTTAATGCAATTTAAACAAGAGGCGAAGCCTTCAAGGCTCACGTAAGAAATCGACAAACAGTAACACAAACTCAATCACTCCGTCACACATACACACACACACACACAGTAAGCATAGGTGACACTGTGCAAGAAAGCGAGACACTAGATCTAGATCTGTCTGTCTGCATGTAGCCTGTAACTTACAGGGACACGACTGCCAACTAGTCTCGGCCCGCTCAAAATAACAATGACCGAGACTTTCAGTAATTCCTTCGCGTGACGTCTAACCCTCTTACGCCATAATGTGACGTCTTCAAATGTTAAAGTTTCTACCACAGACATACACACGCACACACGCACACACGCACAGACAGACAAAGTTACGATCGCATAGGCTACACTTACGTGAGCCAAAAAAGGCAATGAACAACCAAAATCTGATAAAGCAAGGTCTTCAATCAAGTGGTCTTGAAAAGGGGGGTTTCATTGCAGCACACGCACAGCTACAGGTATCCATTTAACAAAAATAATTTTTACTTATGTTTCTAATTTGTAAACTTATTGTTCTCTTTTCTTTGCTGCGCTTTCTGTGGTGTGTGCGTGTGTGTGCGTGTGCATGTGTATGTGTGTGTGTGTGCATGTGCGTGTGCGTGTGTGTGCGTGTGCGTGTGCGTGTGTGTGTGTGTGTGTGTGTGTGCGTGCGTGCGTGCATGCGTGCGTGCGTGTGTATGTATACGCACTAGCAGCCGAAATCACGTACTAGAAATTAATTAAGGAGGTCCTGGGACGCACTAAACCTATAAAGAGCGGGTCCCAGGAGTCGCACTACATATCCGCTATCGTGCGTACTGTAGGTTCTCTTTTCAGACTGTAGTCGTCAGTCAATTAAAGTGCAAGCACAAATGCCAATTTCAGGCCGGAACCTTATGATTATTCTGATGAAAAAAGACACTCCATATCACACTATTCGTGATAACAATGACAATGTGTTACATGAACACACGGGGTTGGACCATGGACTCTTGGGACCCTCTCAAACTCCGCGTAGGGGGTCCATGGGCATGGACCCTCTAAACATTAAAAATGGGTGTCCCAGGACCCTCTCGGACGTGCGCCCATGGGGAGCCTTGGTATGTGTGTATGTCTGTATGTGTGTGTGTGTGTGTGTGTGTGTGTGTGTGTGTGTGTGTGTGTGTGTGTGTGTGTGTGTGTGTGTGTGTATGTGTATGTGTGTGTGTGAGTGTGTGTGTATGTGTGTGCATGCGTGTGTTCATATTTCTTCTGCTTATTTTACTGCATCTGATGATCTCAACTTACTGTCCCAAGGTTGAGGCTACTGTTTATTGTAAAACACTTACAAAATAGTTGACTGGTTGACATGAACAAATATTAAGACCGTTGTTGGTTTTTTTTGTTGTTGTTGTTGTTGGGGGGGGGGGGGGGGGGGGGATGCATGATTTCTTTTTGTCTGTAAAACAAATAGTGCTTTTCAAAACGCTGAATGAGTTCATTGCAACAGCTATAGAGTAACCCTTTCCGCACACACTCATCACTCCAGAGGCCTCCAGGAGCCATTGGAATTGCCTTATAAGTGTATACAGTTGAATCTGCGCTTACAACAACCCCTCGAAGGCGACCACCTGCCCACAACGACCATTTTTTATACAGTAATTCCCCTTTCCATAGAGACCACCTGTCTATATAACAACGGTTCCCTTGGGTGGTCGTTTTAGACAGGTTTGACCGTATAAGGCCAACAAAAAATTTGTCTGTTTACGGTAACCCGACCGACCCTATTTTTTTCGCGCGACCTTAGACTTTTTTTTGGCATTTGAGAAAAAAAAAAAAAAATTGCAAAATAACGTAAAAATATGGTTTTTTGGAAAAAAAAAAAAAAATCCCGACCTACCGACCCTATTTTTTTTGCCTATGTTACCGTAAACAGACCTCTTTTTTTTTGGCCTAACCAGTGTATGTCTGTGTGTTCCATGCCAAACATAACCCTGGCTATAGGTTAATCCTTGCTGCCCAGTGCAGTCAGATTAACTTTTATCTACAACCAGTCAATAGCGAGTTGATTGGACCGTTTGCCCAACCTACCTGGGAGAATTTGGAAAGCCCTCGATTGGAGCGCAGGTGAGGGCTGATTGCCTGAACTTGGGGTTATAAAACATGTATACAATTACCCACAACTTATTGTCTTTGTTGTGCAAAGGGTGGCGCAAAAGTATGTAGGTTTTGTGTGCGTGATATATATCCGTACTACATTCCATACTGAACTTAGCACGGCAAAAATAACAGCGCCCAACCTTCCAGTCAATTAGTGCAAAAATTCCGCCTTTTAGTAAGCAAATGACTATCAAGCACCCTTTCAGTTTTATACCCTGAAAGCACACATAAAGCCAATACACGAAAATCTTCTTACTTTAATTGCATGTGCATGCTTTATATACCCACCCGACCACATGCACACCCACCCACTTGGTTACACACACACACACACACACACACACACACACACACACACACACACACATTATGCATTAATAGCGCTTACATCCCTTCGTTTCTCATATTTTGTGCTACTGACTTGCTTGTATTACTAGAGACATCCAGGTTTGCCTTCGTCAAAAGTTCGTGAGTTCCGATCTTCGCGAGTTTGTTGAAGTGGTGACGTCACATCCCGTCACGGTCACCACTTTCCAATTTCGGTCCAGATCTACGCGAAATTCTTCGTGCGCGTTCGTCTGTTTTTCGAAACAGTGATGACGTGACGAGTAGCGTTATATATGACGAGTCTTTTTTATCGGAATATTCCAGACATCTGAATATGCTGGGTACACACGCAACACTGACAATTTTTTTCGATTTTTAGATTCATTCCTGTAAAATCTCCCAACTCTAAAACAAAATAGGCCTAGTGGAAACAAGTGTCTTGTGCAAGAGAGATCAAGGGAGATAATTGGCAGGATATGTCGCCCGTTGACTCAAGTTCTGAGTTTTGTGTGGGTATCCGTGTTCATGCACTAGGCCTCCAAAATGAACAGTTTACAGATGCACAGTCCACAGAAGCGTCGTAAAGATATCAAACTTTAACACTGCGCACATAAAACATATTTTTAACATTATGAAAAGGACTAAAAGTACTCGCGAAGATTGCTGATTAAGGTTCGTCAAACACGCCTTTTTCACCACGCAGATCCCGGTCTTCGGCAAGCCGTGGTGGGCGCGAAAACCCGAGCGCATGCGCATTGAGGCACAAAGTTAAAAATAGAAAGGAAATCCCCACCACCGACGAATGTTCGTCTGACGAAGGTTGAATCTGGATGTCCCTAGTGATTGTGCAAATAATTTGTATTGTTTTCATCTCTGATTTTGTCATTAACAATGATCGCTGTCGATAATGAGTTTGCACAGCCCTATGGTATTTACCTTGATGAACCCATACCAGCATTGTGATTGAAATTCTTAATTGCTGATCCTGTTATCGCCTTCTGATGATTTTTTTTTTTATCAAGTTCAGACTATTATTAGTCAATGTAGCATTGCTTCAATGAGATTAAGTCTACATATAATTTTTGCCTGCCCGATTGATAATACTATGCTGTGGTATTTTACTGAGACTGAAAAATGTGTTGTAATATTTTTTTAGTTCACATTTTCATGTTTTAGCAATTGAAGGAATTTAGTTTGCATTGTTCAACATTTTAAAAGTGTTACTGTTATCAAATTAGTATTCACATATTGAATTGTTAAAGACCCCAACAATTTAAATTTTAAATAAAATTTGTGATCTTGAATTTTCTGTGCATTAATTCAAATTTGTATTTGCAAATGTTATTTTAATGTTTTCAGGAGAACGTAAATTTAACGTTTGCATGTGAACGTTAATTTAACGTTGGCATGTGAACGTTAATTTAACGTTTGCATGAAAACGTTTGATTATGGTTTTGTTTTGGTTAATTTTATGTTTGCATGCAAACGTTAAAAAAACGTTAAATAAACGTTAATCTAACGGTTATACAGGGTGACACAAAAAAAACAGAGCCCACCAAAAGTTTAATATTTTCTGAAATAATCAGCCGATTCTTTTATTTTTTCAGGTGAGCCAAGCTGAAATGATGTTCTAACAGCCCACCAAGTTTGAGCTTCAAGATGTCATGGACAACGGAGCATAAGACATTTATAGTCGAGGCCTATTTTCGGTCGAATTCTATCCAGACTGGTCAGCCGCAGATGTGGGATCGCTCTTACAGCTGCTGTTATTGCTGCCTTAAGATCAGGGATGGTCTGGGGGTTGTTGCCATATACCCTGTCCTTGAGGTACCCCCACAGATAAAAATCTGGGGGGTTCAAGTCCGGTGAATAGGGGGACCACTCTGGGTCACATCTGCGGCTGACCAGTCTGGATAGAATTCGACCGAAAATAGGCCTCGACTATAAATGTCTTATGCTCCGTTGTCCATGACATCTTGAAGCTCAAACTTGGTGGGCTGTTAGAACATCATTTCAGCTTGGCTCACCTGAAAAAATAAAAGAATCGGCTGATTATTTCAGAAAATATTAAACTTTTGGTGGGATAGATCTGTTTTTTTTGTGTCACCCTGTATTATGGTTTTGTTTTGGTTTGTTTTTAGTTATTTTTACGTTAGAGGTTAACGTAAAATTAACGTTAATTTTACGTTATTTTATGGTTAGTTTTTGGTAAAACTAACGTTAAACTAACGTAAAAAGTTAACGTTACATTAACGTTAACCAGATGAGCAAAGTAACGTTAATGTAACGTTAACTTTTTACGTTAATGTAACGTTTACCGCGAACGTTAATTTAACGTTAATTTAACGTTAGCATGCTATCTGGGACACACACAGGCCAGCTTTCTTTTTTGTAATTCAGAACCTAAGGATAGTCAGCAATGTGTCCTGAATGTCTAGGGATTTCATACAATCCACGCTAATTTTCTTGTATCTTGATTATTGTCAGGTTCCTGAATGACTCCTATAATTGACACCATCACTGGTGGTTTATAAATACATACAGTGGAACCCCCCTTTTAAGACTTCCTCCATTTTAAGACCTTGTTTTCTCAGACTTTCTGTTCATAACCTCTGTAAATGTACCCCCGTTTTAAGACTCCCTCCTTTCAGTTTAAGACCCGATTTTCTCAGATTTTTGAAGGTCTTAAAAGGGGGGTTCCACTGTAATATCAAAGCTTTGAAACAATCATCTGAAATACAATAAAAACTCAGGAGAAAAGAAACCTCAGCTGCAATTTCTAATTTTAGATGAAATAAAAATCTGAAGCATTTACAGTAAACTACTATCATGCACAACTGTTGGACATTTATTGTTAAAGTTTTGTGTGTGTGTGGAGGAGGAGAGGAGGTTATGACATGTTCCACACCTCCAAAAATATGTGCAGGTATCATATCTCTCAGCAAGCAACACTAGGGGTTTATTCCTCATGAAAGAAAATTGAGAGTTTACAAAGCAATTCTCGGTCCGATTCTAAACCGAGGTAAATTTATACATGTATACACAGCATTTAAAACGCGATTCAGAGGTCTCTAAATTCTATGCACACACAAAGGCTATAAGTATAACAGATATGAATTTTGAAATGATACTAGGCTAAATCCTTTTAATGTACTGCTGGACCTTTCACTTTCAATGACAACCCTTGGCCTGCTCTTGACCTCTTTAACCGCAAAAACATACCAGAGAAAATGGGGGCAGCAAGAATCAGGTCAAACTAGCAGTAATAAAAGGTGAAAGTAGGTCAACCTTCAACCTCCTAAATCCTCAGGGCTCAGGCTAAACAGATCAAACCGCCTTTCACAGAGCCCCTAACGGCTGGCATTCCCTTTGTTGATTCAATGGCCCAAAAGTGCCTGTGAGTGTACTTCATACGCAAAACACAGTAAGGTGCTAGCGTTTCACACTTACTCCGTTACTGTGCTTGCTTTCACAGTTTCAGCCTGCTATAAAAGTGCTGTGACTGCTGAACAATTCAGCTCTTGAACATGGTAAAACAGGTTTGCATGATGCATGTTATTTTATTAAAATCTAGAATGCTGCAAAAGGCATTTGTTCTGGCAATGACTGCACTTATCACACCTGTTGGATTCAAGATATACATGTTACAATGATCAGGGTACAGTCTCTCAAATGAGAAATTCCCCCCCCCCCCCCCCCCCATATTGATAAATATGATCTTTTGCAGCTTTAAAACTTTCAGGAAATTACCCCTACAATACCCAAGTACTTTAAGACGTGTTTATGAAACATTTCAGACAATTTTCTAAAAAATAAAAATGAATGTGTTTACTTTGCAAAAAGAGACAGGATCATCTGTTTATGCACACACTGACACACGCACGCATGCACACAAACACATTAACACACACATTAGCACTAGCACACACACTGCCAGAGAAAGATACACACACACACACACTGCCAGAGAAAGACACACACACACACACTCACTTACACACACTGCCACAGAAAGACACACACACACACTGCCAGAGAAAGATACACACACACACACACACACTAACCCGCAAACACACTGCCAGAGAAAGACACATACACACACACTGCCAGAGAAACACACACACACACACACACACACACACACACACACACACACACACACACACACACTGCCAGAAACACACACACACACTCACCCTGTCTTTGTCAGGTCCCAAGCCAGGTATGTGGCCAGGTCTTGGTCGATGAACTCACACACACACACACTAACAGTAACACACACACACACACACTAACACACACAGAAAAACACCCTCACAGACACATCTACTCACCCTGATTCTGTCAGGTCCCAAGCCAGGTAAAACACACTAATAGTAACACACACACACACACACACACACACAGAAAAACACCTCACAGACACATCTACTCACCCTGATTCTGTCAGGTCCCAAGCCAGGAGAGGGACACTTAGCCAGGTATGTGGCCAGGTCTTGGTCGATGAACTCAAAGACCAGGTTGACACGGATCTCCCTGTCTGTAATGTTGTTGTGGCTCACGTCCAGCAACCTGTGATAAGACAAGATAAGATAAGATAAGATAAAATTAGATCTTCTTCTTCTTCTTGTCGATCACAGATAAAATTAGATAAGAATTAAGATAAGATAAGAAAGGATAAGATAAAGAGAGAATACTACATGACTTGCTGTGTCGTACCAGATTTACACGTGTTGTTTTTTTAAATATTGAACTGCGAGCGAAAGCAAGCTGTTCACTATTTGAAAAAGCAACGAGTGTAAATCTGGTAAGACACAGCAAGCCATGTAGTATTCTGTTTATCCTACATACTGTACTTACGTGTATTTTACTGAAAATGTCTTGCAGCCGAGGCAGCTAAATTGAAGACGCTTGTTTTGGAACCTCGATCTCTTCTAAAGCCTCGTGCAATCTATTACGTCAAAGCAAAGAAATGTCACTCTGAAAGTGTGGCGTGACGTGTTAGTTCTAAAGATTCATCGAGGGTAATTAGCGAGCGCAATTTTTGTTTCAATAATGACGTTTGTCTCGGTGACTTTGGCATCATAAGCAGTGGAAAAACAGCTGGTCCCTGCCAGACTTGCTTGACATGACCTCATTTACATGATATACACACATGTGATTTGAACGATTATTATCTCTCGGGTGTCTCTCTCACATATGTAGGATAAGATAAGATAAGATATATCATATTCTGTGAAGTTATAAGGCAAAAAAAAAAAGGCTGTTTACGGTAACATAGGCCAAAAAAATAGGGTCGGTAGGTCGGGATTTTTTTCCCCCACAAAAAAACATATTTTTAAGTCATTTTGCCAAAAAACAAAGACTTCAAAACAACAAGAAGAGCAAACGCTCGATCGAGTCACTTTCGCAGTTCTGAATATTATATGAGGCATCAGATGGACAGGAAGAAATTGCTATTCACAACACAATGAGTCACGTTCACATAAAATTTGAGCCCGGTCACTTTTATAGTTTCCAAGAAAAGCCCAACGTTAAGTTGTGTGTTGCCGAACAGAAAAGGCTAGTTATCTCCCTTGTTTTTCTGATAACGTTCGTAAAAGGCTACAGATGTAAATACTTTGATGTAAAGAATAATCCTACAAAGTTTCAATCACATCCGATGAACTTTGTCAAAGATATAAAATGTCTAATTTTTCCTTTGACGCTGACCTGTGACCTTGAAAAAGGTCAAAGGTCAACGAAACCATCGTTAAAGTGTAGAGGTCATTGGAGGTCACGACTAAACAAAATATGAGCCCGATCGCTTTGATAGTTTCCGAGAAAAGTCCAACGTTAAGGTGGTGTCTACGGCCGGACGGCCGGCCGGCCGGACAGACAAACACTGACCGATTACATAGAGTCACATTTTCTCAAGTGACTCAAAAAACAAAAACATTTTTTTAATTAAGATAAGGAAGAGTTACTGGGAATGGATCCAGAGAAAAACCAAAATCGGTTCAGCGCTGCGCGCTGAGAGCACGTGTTGAAATATCTCATCGAGCAGGTTGTGTCCGGGGTGTACCAGACTATGGCCACCAAATTTGAAACAGATCCATCGAGAACCTTGGGCGTGCATCGCGGACACACACACACACACACAGAGACACAAGTCGTATATAGACTAGATGAATACCCGCTTCGCCGGGTACGGCTTCGCCGTGAAGAAATCGAGCCGAATACCCGGCTGCGCCGGGTGTACGCCGGCTTTGCCAGCGCACCGCATGAAGGAAGGGAGATAAACGCGCAAAACACTGGAGAAAAGTAAAAATAGTATAACGGGAATATGGATTGAGCGTTGTCGACAGTGACCTGCTAAAAATAGAAACGTGAATATGGATTGACGCCACACGAAGGAAGGGAGATAAACGCTGAAAACACTGGAGAAGATAAGGAAGAGTTACTGGGAATGGATCCAGAGAAAAACCAAAATCGGTTCAGCGCTGTGCGCTGAGAGCACGTGTTGAAATATCTCATCAAGCAGGTTGTGTCCGGGGTGTGGCTGAATATTTCCACCAAATTTGAAACAGATCCATCGAGACCATTGGGCGTGCATCGCGGACACACACACACACACAGAGACACAAGTCGTATATATATATATATTATATAGATGCGTGCGTGCGTGTGTGTGGGGAAGCATGCGTGTGTGTGCAAACATAGGCGCAGATATGCATGCATGTGTATGTTTGACAGGCATGCATGCATGCATACGCTTGTGCGTGTGA
>NC_090258.1:20673678-20720690 GCF_037325665.1 Littorina saxatilis
ACAAACAGCTGAAAGTTGGTGTTACTGATAAGCGATAAATCTTCCACTATTTTTAGTTTAACCTGCAGTTATCCGACCAAGACCGTTCAGAAAGCATTCCCTCATTGCTTTCTTGCCTGGAAATACAAAAGAATGCCTCATTGATTGGAAATAAATAAAACAATATTGGTGTTGGTGTGACCATGTTTCACATTTTGCACTTTGCAAAGTAAGGTGTTTCTGTACTTTATTCATTTAATTCAATAAATTGCATTCAAAACTTTACAACGAGGAACAAAACTCTCATTATACAAACGTAGATACATTATACACAACCCTGTTAAAAAAAGATCTGTAGTTCCAAAAAGACCTTCAGTCTAATACCATTTACTGAATTTGCACTTAACAACAGACCTACCCGCTTACTAAAAATAAACGCCAACATTCCCCCCATAGGTATACAAGATCAAGGAGTGATTCCTAGCCAGGAATGTAAATGTGACCAACTTGTTCGAACAGTAGTACAGTACCCCGAATCCGATCACTTAATGACTTATTGAACTGTGCACAGAGAGAACTGAACTGGGAGTGTGTCTGCCAGTGAAAACTTGTCTCACGGTTTGTCTCCACTGTTGGCATTAATGGCAACACTGAAGTTGTGGAAGTTTGTTCACCCATGCAAACTTGTCTCATATGATGACTGTGAACTGTTTTCAACCCAAGTTGCGGAAGTTACGTTTTCCGCTTGTTTAAAAATTTGCATCTTGGACTTGGGTGGTTTTTTATATATTTAGTCAAGTTTTGACTAAATATTTTAACATCGAGGGGGAATCGAAACGAGGGTCGTGGTGTATGTGCGTGTGTGTGTCTGTGTGTGTGTGTGTGTGTAGAGCGATTCAGACTAAACTACTGGACCAATCTTTATGAAATTTGACATGAGAGTTCCTGGGTATGAAATCCCCGAACGTTTTTTTCATTTTTTTGATAAATGTCTTTGATGACGTCATATCCGGCTTTTCGTGAAAGTTGAGGCGGCACTGTCACGCCCTCATTTTTCAACCAAATTGGTTGAAATTTTGGTCAAGTAATCTTCGACGAAGCCCGGGGTTCGGTATTGCATTTCAGCTTGGTGGCTTAAAAATTAATTAATGACTTTGGTCATTAAAAATCTGAAAATTGTAAAAAAAAAATAAAAATTTATAAAACGATCCAAATTTACGTTTATCTTATTCTCCATCATTTGCTGATTCCAAAAACATATAAATATGTTATATTCGGATTAAAAACAAGCTCTGAAAATTAAATATATAAAAATTATTATCAAAATTTTTTTTTCGAAATCAATTTAAAAACACTTTCATCTTATTCCTTGTCGGTTCCTGATTCCAAAAACATATAGATATGATATGTTTGGATTAAAAACACGCTCAGAAAGTTAAAACGAAGAGAGGTACAGAAAAGCGTGCTATCCTTCTCAGCGCAACGAATACCCCGCTCTTCTTGTCAATTCCACGGGCACTGCCTTTGCCACGGGCGGTGGAGTGACGATGCTACAAGTATACGGTCTTGCTGCGTTGCGTTGCGTTCAGTTTCATTCTGTGAGTTCGACAGCTACTTGACTAAATGTTGTATTTTCGCCTTACGCGACTTGTTTACACTCTGGATGCTGTTTGAAAAGTTTGTTCATCAATGAATACTTGTGCTCATAAGTAAACTTTTGACTGCATGCTTTCAACACACTTGTTATTTTCCATATTTATTCTTGCAGCTAATATTACATGTATTCCTACTATAGAAGTTGAAATTGACAGCATACTTCATCCGGGATCAATTTAATTGATAATAATATGAGCAAACCCAAGCGCAATTAACAAATGTATTTTCCAAATCCAATTCAGACTGTCCGTTTTCAAACAGAATAGGTCCAAGGACTACTTCTGATTTTAAAGCATGCTACTTCCACAAGCCAGGTCTTTTCCTAGTCCTACTTATGTAAATTGACAGAATTAAACCTCTGGGAGGAATTCTGGCTCGCCAACTACTGCATCTACAATATAAGATTAGAAAATGATTCTCTCCAGCTTTAAGTTTAACCACCACCCCCCCCCCCCCCCCCCCCCCCCCCCCCCCCCCCCCCCCCCCCCGTTAGTCAGTCTTTTCCATTTCTGGATTCTAAAACTGTAAAGCCACAAATGGAACAGTCCCACAAGTTTGAATGTCTGTTAGAACAAATTCCTGAATATCAAATTACAAAGTACTGCATCAGAACAATACAAGTCTTAGTTCTATTGCACACTCGGTCTTCTGCTAACAATGACAAACAGACAACCCAGCAATATGTTGTACACATATATATATGTGCATAGGAATTCCAATCGCGATGACGCATTAGAACCTAGAGAGGCTCTTCCTAGTGCCATTTGCGCTGGAACCACAAGGGTCAAGGCTCTTGAACATTACAAGAGAATCACGCATTACCCTTAGAAAAGAAAGAATGTGAACACTTTCATTTGACGTCAGTACAGGTATGGCTGATAACACTAACAGGATACAACTCACAGGAGAGAGGAGGTTTTTGAGATTTGGTGGTGGTGGTGGTGGATTGAGCGGGGTGGGGGAGGTGGGGTTGGTGGGTGGGTGTGGGGGGGGGGGGGGGTGGGGGGGGTGGGACAAAGGTTCTGAGAAGCCGGTGGCAGGGAAGGTTTCATAGGTGCCAGAGAGAGGCAGTGAGGGAGGGAGAGGCCAGAGAAAGTGATAGATCTGGAACAAAAGCACACGTGAATATATATATTCACATAAACACTTTCTCTCTCTTTCTTTCTCATTCATACAACACGAACAATTAACTATCAAAAACACAAAACACATTCTCTCTCTCTCCAGGGGTGGCCAAATCGTCGGCCCGATCGCCAGGGGTCAGTAAAAAATCCGCCGGGCTAGTGAAAAACGTCTGACAACTCGCCCGGCTGGCCAATGAAAATTCAGGTCAAATGCAACACTTTTGGTTGTAATATCGAGTTTTAAAACTGTATTTATAAACACTGCAGATCAACTGTGGTATTACCGGGCCAGCGACATTTCTGCCAGGAGAGTGACTTTCTCTCTCTCTCTAATCCAATTAACTTACACAACAAAATGCATCATCTCACACTTCTACCCAGTCCAACCTCTGTTATGCAGCCCCCCCCCCCCCCCCCCCCAAAAAAAAATGAGACCTGAACACACACACAAACTCTCTCTCTCTCTCTCTCTCTCTCTCTCTCTCTCTCTCTCTTATTTGCACAACAAAACCCACTGTCAATGTCATTCACTGCTACTCATTTCACCTTCTGCTGTAATACTATGAAGCCTGAATAGCTGCACGCACATACACACACCCCAACACTTATCTAAAACAAGCACACCTGAATACCATAAGGCTCACACACACACACCGCAAAACCTTTCCGAAACAAACACACCTGAATACCATCAGACACACACACACACACCGCAAAACCTTTCCGAAACAAGTACACCTGAATACCATAAGGCTCACACACACACACAGACATACCCCAATACCTATCTTTGATCCCCTTTGTCACCTGTCATCAATACTCTCCACACCCTGCTCATTCATGCGGAACGCCGATTGAACAGAGAAGGAAGGTTCCCAACGCCTAATACAGGCTGTTCCTTATAGATCCACTCCATTCACAGACGTAAGAGTCTTGGTAGGCCATTCGGCGCTATTCTCTTGGCTTTGTATCGATATATGTATGGCTTTTTTTTTTTTACTAAACAAGGGGGTTTTATGCTTCCATGTGTGTTTGTTGTTGTTTTCTGTTGTGTTCACGCACAGCGATATTATCTACAAGTTGGTATCCCCCCAAGTTGGTATCCCCCGTCAATGGCTCTGTCGACGCCTGTTTTTAACTGCTTGCTCCCCTTTATACATCAGCCCTCAAAGTCCAAAGAAATGGTGCACTAGCCTTTGGCTAGTAATTCTGAAAATTAAATAGCCTGAGAGCCAACTTTACTAGCCCAACAATTTGTTTCAGCAACTTTACTCGCATTTGGCGAGTAGATGAACATTTCTACTCGCCAGTTACATGTTTTTACTTGACATGGCGAGTACAATACTCGCCACTTTAAGGGCTGTACATGTATATTCTCCACAACAAAATACTCACTTGACAATGTTTGGATGTTCGTACTTCTCCAACTGTTTCAGCACAGAGATTTCCCTGATAGCTGTCATGGGCATCCCTTCTTCTGTGTTGCTCAAACGAATTCGTTTCAAGGCCACAAACTGGCCCTCGTTGCGTAAATCCCTGGCTTTGTACACCGTCCCGTAGGCACCGTTTCCGATGACGGCCACCTCCTCATACTGACGCTCCGAGCTGTTGCGTCGTCGACTCATCTTGGAAGCCGAAGATTCTGATTGGGCGTCTCGGCCCTTGGGAGGAGTGGCTGTTTTCATTGCTTTAACCTTGTCCTCATGGTGATGGCCTTATCTGAAGAAGAAAGAAAATGACTCAAGACTCAAAATGTTACTGTCCTTGGGAAGGTCGTATGGTAATTAGAGATTACATGAAGTTTCAAATAAAACATCCAAATAGTTTCAGAGTTAAAGACAGTTTTGTGATATGTTCTAACTTGATCTTGTTCATTAGGCCAAAATTTTTTAAAAAGTCTGTTTACAAGGCAAAAACAATAGGGTCGGTAGGTCAGGATTTTTTCCCCCCAAAAAAAATCAAATTTTTAAGTTATTTTGCCAAAAAACAAAGACTTTTTATTTATTTATTTAAATTTTTTCCCCCTCCCAAATGCCAAAAAAAAGTCCAGGGTCATGCGAAAAAATAGGGTCGGTCGGGATACCGTAAACAGACTTTTTTTTGTGGTGGCCTTAGCAATCTATCAAGCTGGTGAATATTTCAGGCACAGCTTCTGGTGAGGTAAATGTGTTATTACAGCTCTAAAAGATGCACAGTAACAGAGTACTCCCATTAACCTTCACCGTACTTCGTGGGTCGTGGACGACCCAGAGACTCACAAAATCGTCTTTAACTCTGAACTATTTGGATGTTTTGTTTTAAACTTCATGTAATCTCTAATTACCATACGACCTTCCCATTGCCCAAGATTATCTTTGTAAACAAAAAAATAAACGATGACGTAATTTGAACTACACAGTCCAGATGATGTGGGTCGTGGACGACCCATATGGAATTACGTAAGGAATTTTACGTTGTTTATCCTGGCGTGGGTTGTGTACGACCCATACTCTGCAAAGAGGCGGCAAAACGATTATCCCTATTCGGATGGCGTGGGTCATACTTCTTACGTTGAATCCTTCTTTGCAAAGTGTGGGTCGTGTACATTCGGACTGTGTAGTCCAACGCGTGATCCGGTGAAGGTTAAACAGGCATGGGAATTAAAAATTGTAAAAAAGGCTGAAAATGTGTAAGTAATAACAAAGTCGACGGGGCGAAGCACCTAGTCTTACTAGGGGGGTCCGGGGGCATGCCCCCTCCCCCCCCCCCCCCCCCCTCCGGAATTTTGTTCTCTCCAAAAAAACCAAATGGTGCAATTTGGTGTCATCTTAGCTCCAAGTTTGTCATTTAATTCAGTTTTTAGAACCAATTTTGCCTCCCCCATTTTTTTTTCGGCGGAAACTTCTGCTTTTTCGGCGGAACAAAAAACCAATTCGGCGGAAATTTGCCTTTCGGCGGACAATTCCCATGCCTGGTTAAAGTATTATGTTTTGGGCATGAATGTTTACTTCTTCCCAGAGAACTGTAATTGTAAACTCCCAATTTCTTTTTATCAGGGATCACGCTATGATTTTTGAAATTGCGTACGGCTCACGCAATGTCGGCCAAAAAACGCGTAAAGCAGAACCGATTTTGAGACACTATAACACAGTTAAATCATGTCAGGCTTGAACTGAAAGCGTCTCTCGGCCTAGATTTGGCGCCACACGCCCAGTGCATTTTGGGTGTATGTTCTGTTCTGCTTTGCGTCGCTTGCCACACTCTTATGCCGAGAGCACGTCACCTCATTTATCCAAAACAGACTTTAGATTTGAACTCGCGCGCTTGTGCTATGTTTGATCAAGAACAGACTAGAGATTCTAAACTCGCGCGCGTGTGCTATAGTCTGATTCAGTATTGGGATGTGCTGCTGAGCATGCCGTTTTGAATAGAAGTTGTTTTGCGTACGCGTTACGCATAAGCGCCGGGAAAATGCGTGGGCAGATTTTAAAACGCGTCAAATACGCAAAAAACATGCGTTAACGCGATCCCTGTTTTTATGTTGTTATCATTGTTTTTGATCTATGAATAAATGTCCCAAAACCATATCTCAAAAGTATTGTAACATTAAAAAGGCCGACTTAGGACTTTGCTTTTAGTGAGTGAAAACTTTTTTAAATTTCAAAACATGAAGTCAAGTCAACGAAAGCATTGAAACAATGCCTTGGAAAAAACCGAGTACTGACACTTTCAGACCTGCCAGCCTTCGTGAAGCCTCAAGTGTAACAATTTGGAATTTTTGTCGTTGAATTTTAATCGTAGTAAATGGTGTTTAAGTATACATGTAGTATTGTCTACAATGTAATAGTACATCTGCATTAAATGCACAGTAAGCCTCCCGTAAACCATCACAGACACTGTCAGGCTTTTACACACAGTACAATCATCCTTTCATTTAAACACTCACCGAACGGAAACATCCTAGGTGCCCTACAAAGAGCGAGCAATTTTTAAAGAATTAATTTTGTGGATTGTCTCTCAGACAATCGGACCGTGGTGCGTTTTGGCGCTAGATCTAACTTTTAAAATCTAAATAATAAATTGACAGCTTGTTACACAAACATTCTTAAATAATAAAAGAATTCTTTTTTCATCAAGACAAGATCAGTACAATTCGAAGTTTTGAAAGTTTGAAAAAAGAAAAGCCCGGAAGAAGGGTCACGCAAGGTCGTGGTTCTCGTAGCCGACGATGGTTTATCAATATGCCTATCGCCAGTTCCTCTGAATAGTCAAAAGCCATCGCTAGAGTTCTTGTGAACTACAGCCGTTTGTTTTGTGCATAGTCAGAGGTACATAATAACGTGCTATTGCAGATAAGCTCAAATCGAGTCGCATTCAAATTACTAACTGACGACTACATTGTGAACAAGAAGAGCAAATGCTCGATCGAGTCACTTTCGCAGTTCTGAATATTATATGAGGCATCAGATGGACAGGAAGAAATTGCTATTCACAACACAATGAGTCACGTTCACATAAAATTTGAGCCCGGTCACTTTTATAGTTTCCGAGAAAAGCCCAACGTTAAGTTGTGTGTTGCCGAACAGAAAAGGCTAGTTATCTCCCTTGTTTTTCTGATAACGTTCGTAAAAGGCTACAGATGTAAATACTTTGATGTAAAGAATAATCCTACAAAGTTTCAATCACATCCGATGAACTTTGTCAAAGATATAAAATGTCTAATTTTTCCTTTGACGCTGACCTGTGACCTTGAAAAAGGTCAAAGGTCAACGAAACCATCGTTAAAGTGTAGAGGTCATTGGAGGTCACGACTAAACAAAATATGAGCCCGATCGCTTTGATAGTTTCCGAGAAAAGTCCAACGTTAAGGTGGTGTCTACGGACGGCCGGCCGGCCGGACGGACGGCCGGCCGGACAGACTAACACTGACCGATTACATAGAGTCACTTTTTCTCAAGTGACTCAAAAAGGGAAACTGGATCACACAGGTTCACAATGGCTCAGGGGTAAGATAAACCACGCAAAAATAAATTCTTTAAAAATTGCCCGCTCTTTACGGAGGGCACCTAGGATGTTCTCAAGCAGTGAGTGTTTAAATGAAAGGGTGTTTGTACTGTGTGTAAAAGCCTGACAGTATCTGTGATGGTTTACGGGAGGCTTACTGTGCCTTTAATGCAAATGCAAGATTATATACACTTTTAAAATGCTTATTTTGAAAGCAGGAACATAATACTAATGCCCATTTGAGAGTGCCCTAAGTGCCACTTTTCAGTGTAGACAATGTTTTCTGACCCATATTCTGACCTCGCGAGAAGCAGAAATGAGTACCGGGACTCACATTCACAAGAAAGAGGGAACTTGGATGTGATTATTTGATGGAGCCTTGGACCTAGGTCCAAGATGGAGCCTAGCCATTTTTAACTTTGCCCAACACCAGTAACACTGTGTAGCAATTTCTGTTGCAACGTAGCACTATCCTGCATAACAGTTGGCAGCTCTGCACTTTCTAAAGATTGACCTTCGACCTAATTACACAGGCCACATGTCAATCCCTATTGCCAGCCAGTCCTAAGGTCTGTTGTGTAAGTGCTAAGAGAAGCTAATTTGACTTCGCATATTGACACGTGTGTCGGTAACAACATTTATTCAACACAATATTTATAAGAGAACGTTTCGTTAAGCCGAATTGGAGATTATTGGCAGCGCTAGAAACTACTCGAAACGGGAAGAAAAAACATGGCAAATGTAATATATTAGTGCGCATGCGTGTGTGTGTGTGTGCATTAAGACTACACATTCTAAAGACCACAGTGACCTGACATGCCATTCTTCACACTGACCACAGCTTGACCCTGTGAGGCCCTGAAGTCTCAAAATACCAAAAAGATAATACTTCAATGTGAAGTTCAACTAAAATTAGGTATATCTTATGTTTGGACGACTGACTTGGAATTGCACTTCTCAGAGTCAAATCATGCCAACTTTCAACTTAGAGCTGATCAGACTCAGAGTCATCTTTGAAAACCCAAGGATGTGCATGTATGTCTGTATACAACACCACTAGTTTGTATCAATCAATCAATATAAGGCTTATATCGCGCGTATTCCGTGGGTACAGTTCTAAGCGCAGGGATTTATTTATTTTAATGTTTATTTTATGCAATTTATATCGCGCACATATTCAAGGCGCAGGGATTTATTTATTTATTGAGAGAGAGAGAGAGAGAGAGAGAGAGAGAGAGAGAGAGAGAGAGAGAGAGAGAGAGAGAGAGAGAGAGAGAGAGGCATGACCAAACAGCAAGCTTTGTATGTCTCAGTTTTTGTTAGACATTTCCACAAGCCTGTGAACCCAAGTCGGTTCATAGCATCCTATGAGCTGGTGAATCAACCAGTAAGTTAAAAAGTTACACAGTGAAATGTTCTCTTGCCTGTGCCTATGAGGGAGATTGGAAGCAGTAGGGAAGGGGGGGGGGGGGCAGGGTTCATTGGGGCTCAACAAAGCAATCAACAAGGCCCCCTCGTTTTGCCCTCAAGCCAACAACAGAAGGGGAACTGATAACACGGATTGGGCTGACTGGCCATTCACTGACCGGCCTGATTGCATCACAGAGGAAGTTTTACCACCCTGGGGGATGCCCAGCGCCGCTGAACCTGACTGCAGTCTTTGTTAGATTACACTTCAGAGTTCAGTGGTAACACTAACAGTGAAGTGTGTGTGTGGTATTCTGAGTTGTGGGCCCTATATGTGTGTTAGTGTGTGTGGTGGGCCGTCTAGGTGTGTTAGTGTGTGTGGTATTCTGAGTTGTGGGCCGTGTGTGTGTGTGGTATTCTGAGTTGTGGGCCCTATGTGTGTTAGTGTGTGTGGTATTCCGAGTTGTGGGCCGTCTGTGTGTTTGTGTGTGTGGTATTCTGAGTTGTGGGCCCTGTGTGTGTGTTATTCTGAGTTGTGGGCAGTCTGTGTGTTTGTGTTATTCTGAGTTGTGGGCCCTCTGTGTGTGTGTGAGTGTGTGTGTGTGTGTTATTCTGAGTTGTGGGCCGTCTGTGTATGTGTGTGTGTTATTCTGAGTTGTGGGCCCTCTGTGTGTGTGTGGTATTCTGAGTTGTGGGTCCTATGTGTGTTAGTGTGTGTGGTATTCTGAGTTGTGGGCCGTCCGTGTGTTACTGTGTGTGGTATTCTGAGTTGTGGTCCGTCTGTGTGTGTGTGTGGTATTCTGAGTTGTGGGCCCTATGTGTGTAACTGTGTGTGGTATTCTGAGTTGTGGGCCGTCTGTGTGTTAGTGTGTGTGGTATTCTGAGTTGTGGGCCCTCTGTGTGTGTGTGTGTGGTATTCTGAGTTGTGGGCCCTCTGTGTGTGTGTGTGTGTGTTATTCTGAGTTGTGGGCCCTCTGTGTGTGTGTGTGGTATTCTGAGTTGTGGGCCCTCTGTGTGTGTGTGTGGTATTCTGAGTTGTGGGCCCTCTGTGTATGTGTGTGTGTTATTCTGAGTTGTGGGCCCTCTGTGTGTGTGTTAGTGTGTATGGTATTCTGAGTTGTGGGCCGTCTGTGTGTTAGTGTGTGTGGTATTCTGAGTTGTGGGCCGTCTGTGTGTTAGTGTGTGTGGTATTCTGAGTTGTGGGCCATATGTCAGTATGTGTGTTAGTGTGTGTGGTATTCTGAGTTGTCGGCCGTCTGTGTGTGTGTTAGTGTGTATGGTATTCTGAGTTGTGGGCCGTCTGTGTGTTAGTGTGTGTGGTATTCTAAGTTGTGTGTGTGTGTGGGGGGGGGTGGTTGAATAAGGGTCCAGTGGAACCTCTTTTAAGACCTCAAAAAATGTGAGAAAAATCAGACCAGTTAATACTTTTTTTTTAAATAACAAAAAAAGGGAGTCTAAAGGTACTATTTCAGATACTATGAATATGAACCCATCACAGTGATGGTTGGATGGGGGTGGGGGGGGGGGGGTGTGGTGTTTCAAAACAAGGTCATTGCACTGTATTAGTTTGAGACAAAAATTCCTTGTGTAATTGTGACAAATGGTCCATCCAATGTCCGCAAACTTTACAATCCAAGTCAAAATCCATGTAAAAATTACTGAGTTGAGAGGTTTTAACACATACCAAATTTTATCCAGGAGGTATGGAGTTTGTCCACTAGCTCAGCTGTGAGTAAAAGCAAACAATTGTGAACTTTTGTCAGATGCAAGAAACAATCAATACACACAAAATGATTGTGACTATGCCTATGGTCTCCTTTTCTCTGACTTGGCTGGTTGTTTATTTGGTGTCATGCCTACTGACCGAAAACCCTACTGGCCGAAACCCTTTTGAACAAAACCCTACTGACTGAAAAACTACATTTTGTTTGTTTGTGTTTGTATGTGTGGGTGATCATGCAACAGTGTCAAGTGAACTGTGATTCTGATTGTGAAGCATTAATTAATATTGATATTACTAGCCAGAGGAGTATACTACTGTCAACATTGACACATGCTAGAATGAATTCAGATCTCCGAGCCAGCAGACAAATGACACAGGGGATAGGGTTAACATGCTTATTCTTTAACATAAATTATATGTTCTGCTCATTTAACAGAGGTACAATAAAACCAGGGCTCCCCACAGATGTCCCTCCTACAGGGTCCCGGGACCCCCACTTTCAACTTTTAGAGGGTCCATGGACCCCCAATGCAGAATTTTAGAAGGCCTCAAGGGTCCAAAAAGCTGAAAAGTCCCGGTGTAGTTGAGACAGTGACAAAAGGTCAGGTGTCATGTCTACTGTCCTGAATGACACACGATTGCTGACATTTCACCATTGCCAAAAGAATAAACAAATAAGAAATAGGTAGAAAATGAATGTGAAAACTGACTTTGATTGTTGATCAGTATGTTCTATACCACTAACAAATAATCTACTTACTCATAGCTGTTTGGCAAATGTATGTTGCATGGGACACACTGACATGAAAGTGGAAGATGTTTTTCCCTCTAGAGAAACTACATATCAAGTTACACTTTTTGTGCTCTTCCATTCCAGTTGGCAATCAATTGTTAACGCATGTTATTAGAAAAAATAGAACGAAAACAGATTAGAAAAATGTACTGGTGATGTCATTTGGGACATACTGACATGAAAACGTCACCTTTTGTCATTGTCTCAGTTATAAAACAATGTGGTCACGCATAGTGTACTGTGTACAATAGCAGACGATTGCAGGTCCAAAAAGTATCTAGGGTTCGTGCGATAAAGGAAATTTAGTGCGTCCCGGTACCCGCTCTTTATAAGTTTACTGAGTCCTGGGACCCCCTCCATAAATTTCTAGTATGTGTTTTTGGCTTCTAGTGCGTATAGGACGCAGGGACGCGCATTTTGGGGAGTCCTGAGTCAAACCTGCCCCAGCACCCACGTTTAAATTACAACCAACCATAAGCATCCCAAACGATTTTTTTGGTTAAATAATTCACCTGTCATTTAATAGCGACCACCTGTCTCTTTAACAAACACTTTCGACTGGTCCCTTCGGTTGTCGTTATAGACAGGTTTGACTGTATAATAAACAATTCCTAAAGACCAAATACCGCGGTCTCTGATACTGATAGTGATGCTAAACACAAGTGCTGTAGTTCCAGTCAGTGGTACGTCTACATGTAGTAGCAAACGAGTGACATTTCTTGTGTTGTTGTAGGAATCATCTGAGCTTTTCACACTAAAAACACACTCATGGCTTCATTTCACATAAGTTTCTGGTTATAATTCCATGTAGAACTCCAAACAATTAAATGTCTCCAAGTAATGCCCAGAGCTACTATAGGGCAGCCAAACAAACACTAGTTTTTCAGTCAAGTGAGTGGTGAATCACAAGACACAGTGCTGCTCTTACACACAACATTCCAAGCCTGTCCCGCAGATCACAGCTCTATCAGTAGTAGTAGAAGCCTGATCGATCTACCTGGCATTTCCGCGGACACAACACATAGACACCAATACACAGGTCTCAGTCTTACTGCTTCCCACACAGGCCCAGGTTTCTGGTATGTCCTTCCTCCCAAAACACAGAAAAGTAGAGTAGAATTCCAAAGAGTTGCACGCTGGTCAGTCTATCGACGGTTATCGATCTGATACTGCCGCCAGTGCCGGCAAAGCAGGTGGGTATTCCGCGAGACTCCAGCCTGCATGCCTACGTTCTCAGGTTCTGTCACCTCTGACAGCCATTCTCATGCCGTACGACTAGCGGTAGGGAGACTTCGCTTTGGGACTGCCATTCTGTCGATGTGTTCTCGATGATCCACCATGCTTTCCCTCTCAATATCCGACACAATGACTGTTGAGATGCCTAGTTCATTGTCTGCCTACGAATCACATGTCCCCAAAACGGGTTTCGGGAGATGGAATTCCATGCTACACAAACAGTTGTATGCAAATCAGGAATGAATGAAAACCATCATGAAACGCACGCTGTGAAGGTTTCTTTCATGCCGGGAGGTCGGTCGCAAAGAAAAGCCCTTTTCCCATAGAATTTGACTGGAATTTAGCACCAAACTTTACATGGGCCACCGCAAGAGCTGTTGCAAACTTGATATCAAGATCCACCACTTACCTGATTTTTAAGAAATATTTGTTTCAACTTTCTTTCGTCGGGGTTGTTGCACAGCCACAATACCACATAGCAAGAGCGCGTAAAGCCACGTGACTAGTTTCCTGTCGACAACTTCATCCCGATTGGCTGTCAGAACCAAGAATACGAGGTCAAAGGTTAAACAGGTGGGCGACAGTTCAGAGCAACAAAAGAATGATTATACTGTTTCAGAGGGGGGGGGGGGGGGGGGGGGGCTTTGTAGGTATGCGTTCTTCTCCTTGACAGAACTCAGGCGTAGTTTTATCCTCAGCTCAAAAATTGTGTTCTGGGCAGCAGTGACCAGCCAACGTACGATCCTTACAGAATGAGCCTGACACGTACTTTCGTTTTCAACGCCAGTCTCCGGTTATGCCACAGAAGCATGATGCTATATAGGCCTATGTTACTCCAAATACGAGCGACTAAAGAGGGCCCCAAAGGGGGGGTATCATCACGATCACGGGAAGGGAAATTTTAGCTTTCACGATCACAGTTACCTTGATTTTTGTTTTCACGATCACAAACACCTTGACGAATAGAGGATCATAGAGTGATACAGCTGTGAAAAATGTACGTTGAAAATAAAACGCTTTGCAATAATGCCCATCACGATCACGAAAACAAATCACGATCACGATCACGAGACTTGATTTTTTTGTCATCACGGATCACGGGCAAAGCCCCATCACGATCACAGAAATGGAAATTTCGGCAATCACGGTCACAGAAAGGTCAAAAAACGCCAATCACGATCACGATTTTAAAGGCCAACATCCAAAAGAATTTTTCTCCTGGAGCGACCTAAACTTGAACCCGTCGCTATTCTTGCATGTCTGTTTACTTCGTGCTGCACGCAAAAATCGAGCGACTTCCTTGCCGCGTGGATTGACGAAGCTATTTTATTCTCGTGACTGAAAACACTGCAGTGCAGGAGCGGCGACTCATATGGTCTCGGCTCGAAAGCTGTCTGTGGAGGCTGCGTGCTATAATTAGCTGACCTGCTGCGCGAGCAGTCACTGCAGAGTTTTGAGATAACTTTATAACACGTTTTATTTTATGCTCCTCAAGAATACAACTTTGGGCAACGTGCCACGTAAAACTACACGCAACAAGGATTCAGTAGGTACCAAACATGCCTTGGTCAGAAGTAGAATGTAAATGAATCTTTATAAAGAAGTAGGCTACTTCAAACGACAGCCACAGCCACGGTTGGGTTCACAGCATCAAACCGATGCGAATCTCCGTCATATCATACACGTAATCTATCAAATAGATGACTAATAAACATGTAAACTACATGTATGCGTCTATCGTCGGACATAAGAAAGGAGAGCTTCCCCCGGGCCTGTGCATGTGTTGTTCGTTGTGCGTGTGTAAATGTACACAACAAACTGACGACAAAACTGAGACAGACCTCTTTCGCTTCAGTCTTGCAGAATTTAAAGACGAATACAGGTAAATCGTGCATTATACTAACTGTTTGGTAAAAGTATCAAACGTTTCTTTTGATAAATAAGTGGCAAGCTTACAGGAATACAAAGAGGCGCAAGTTGAAAATAATGGATATATCTCTGGAAGATGCCATCAGTCCAAGTTGTCAAATGAAATCAAAGATGACAGAAACAGAAGTTTTCCATACAAATGTTGGTGTTTCAAAGGAAGTTGGCATTCTTTCAGATAATGATATAGACGAGGTGGCTGTTTGTTATGAAGTTTCAACAAGCCAACATTCAAATGATTTTACTTCATCTACAGATTTTTTAAATTCAGCACTTTATAACTGCCATTATGAACTTGGAATCAGAGAGAGACCGTCTTTCCATTGTCATTCATGCCATAGATTTTTGTTTCAGAATCAATGTCTCACATGGCGTTCACAAGAGAGCATGCGAAGTTTCCGACAGTCTTTAGGATTTGTAAAAAAGGCCGTGTTTTGCTGTACATGCAAAAACTACCTGTCAAAAGGGAAAGTGCCTAACAGATTGCAACAACATTCCTATTTTAAGCTCAGCCACACGCCGACATGGAAGTTCAATGGTACTTTCAAACTTTTTCTTCTCTTCGTCGTATTTGATTTCTTTCTATTTCATAAGTCGAGTGCATATGATTTCGGCTCGTGTTCATCGTGAGATGGACTTAGTTTCTTGTATTCTGTGGGTTCGACAGATTAACTAAATGTTGTAATTTCGCCTTACGCGACTTGTTCTCTCTCTGTTGGCAGCGTGTAATGCAGCTGGTTAGAAATTAGAGTATTATTTTGCAAAGTGTGTACCAAAAGTTTGTCATGAGCCGCTTTAGGTTTGGGGTGTGGGTTGGTTTGATATTTCCTCCTTGCAGATCAAATCTGTATTCATTTTTGATGTTGTGTCTTATTTTGTGAAAGGAAACATGCAGACTGACTGAACGCATATATATAATTATGTAACTCATAAACACATGGGTGTAGTTATGTTCAAGAACACACACACACACACACACACACACACACACACACACACACACACACTCACACACACACACACACACACACATACACACACACACACACACACACACACACACATACACACACACACACACACACACACACACACACACACACACACAACTGTGTAGATGTATCGTACACCTGATATATTAAATTGAAGTTCACGAAGAAATCGTTTTATTTCTGTGTCATTCAACATCTAGTTTGAATCAGACAAATTGAAACTGGTACAAATATTCAATAATGTTGCGATGTGCCTCGCATGACATGATATCGCAAAAGATAGACAACGGCAAGATCATTCAAGTATGTACATGCTTGTTGATGTCTACTTAGGCGATGCTCAGAACACTAGTTAGATCTTCCGAGATTAAAAAATGACGATGATCTGTAAACAAACCAGGACAAGGAAAGAAAGACAAAACGTATTTGAAAACAAATCATACTATACAGATTGACAAACTGAAACTTCGAACTCTGTTGATATTTCACGGGAGATGAGGTATGGTGCAAACGTATATAATTATACTGACTACATTTTGTTACGTACTCATCAACAACAACAAAAACCGATATAACCAAAGGCACACACACACACACACACACACACACACACACACACACACACACACACTTTGCTGGTTTGCTGATCAATGTCACAGGAAACGAATGAACAACAGAAAGCGTGATGAATTCCTGGCCAGAAATCAGTCACAAAGACCTGAAA
The DNA here is from genome assembly GCF_037325665.1 of Littorina saxatilis. NCBI lineage: Eukaryota > Metazoa > Mollusca > Gastropoda > Littorinimorpha > Littorinidae > Littorina > Littorina saxatilis. The sequence continues at coordinate 20,690,222 of NC_090258.1, forward strand.
GTCTGCTGAATGGAACTGGTAAATGTACACATTTGAACTGCTGTCAAAATTACTATGTAATACGATAGTCGGGTTTTAAAATTGGTAGCAAATTACAACCAATAATGATGTTTTTTGCTTCGGCATTGAAGCAATGTTCACTATTTACTAACAAAATAATTACGAAATAAACACAAAACCAAATCAGTGAGGCAGAGGGGACAAAAAGCCGAGCGGGTGTGTGTGTGTGTGTGCGTGTGTGTGTGTGTGTGTGAGCTAGTGCGTGCCTGTGTGTGTGTGAGTGTGTGTGTGTGTGTGTGTGTGTGTATGTGTATGTGTATGTGTGTGTGTGTGTGTGTGTGTGTGTGCGTGTGTGTAGAGCGATTGAGACCAAACTGCTGGACCGATCTGTCGAACCCACAGAATAAAACTGCACGCACTGCAGTGTTTTCAGTCACGAGAATAAAACAGCTTCGTCAATCCACGCGGCAAGGAAGTCGCGCAATTTTTGCGTGCAACACGAAGTAAACAGACATGCAAGAAGAGCGACGGGTTCAAGTTTAGGTCGCTCCAGGAGAAAAATTCTTTTGGATGTTGGCCTTTAAACACTTTGGGGCCCTCACTAAAGGCGTGTGCGACACAGTGCACTGAAAAGTAGTTGAGGCATCATCACATAACATAAAATGTCACAGTTTCGCACTGTTACAACTGATATAAGATCCGAGTAAGTACTAGCAGGAGAGGCTAGGGCGCATTCAGTGATTCAAGTAGCCTAAACGGTGTGACGTGACGTAACGCAACACATTTAATATAACATTACATAACGATCATGTTAGACTACACACTGAAGTAGCTTCAGTAATCGAAGCATGAAGATCAGTACTAGCCAGAATTTAAAATAAGTGCACATGACTGTCAATCAGTCATGCCGTAAGGAATACATATGTCAGTACATATCTGTTCATTTTCTTTCTACATACTAATATTTATTTTTTTAAAAAAATTTTTAAAAAAATTTTAAAAAATGAAAAAAATAGCAAAGTCATATCATAGTTATTTTTTCAGCAAATGTCAACAAAATAGTTCAACAATTTAGTGTGAAATCATAATAAACCACAGAATGAATCGCGGAACACTGTCACTGACAACCGATAGGTACTATAATATTATCAGTTCCTCTTTCTTTTATACATCATATCCAGTTACTTTTAATAACCCTGGCATGAACACCGGATACACAAATAAATGTAAGCAACAAATAAACATGTGATAACTCGGAAAGCGGTATATAAATAAAAGCCTGAAAAAAACGGTTTAAAAAAATAATTCTCATCAATCTTTGATAACTTGAGCCGCTAAAAATTGCAATGTTCAGGGGGTACAATGAATGACGTGAATGCTCAAAAGACGTAAAGTGAGATAATCTTGTTGTGAACTCATATTGTGACATAGCAGGGCCAACTGATCGAGAAGTAGCCTACCCGGTGTAACGCGTTCAGCTTTCTCAGGCATTCAGCTTTCTCATTCGATATATATTTATACTTGAGACTGAAATGTTGTTTCCTGGTCAAATTAAAGAAGTACATTTATTCAAAAGGTAGGGAAGAAAAGCATGTCAGTTTCTTGCAAGTGAAGGAAATTGGTGGTGAAATTTAATAGATTTCACCCCAAACTTCGATTTCTTCGAAAACGTACACCGTTCGAGTGGTTACGTCCCTTGAATGCGGACTCGGAAGGGAAGGAATTTTAGGATGAAGCAAATTATTTTCGAAGTTTAAATTAAAAATGTTGGTTGAACAAATGTTACCCAATGTAAAGATAAGCTCTTTCATCAGTACTATGGAAGGGAGGAGGCCTTTTCAGTGTGGAGTTTATACAAGATCAACGAGGCCGAATGAGAAAGCCGCTGAATGCCTGCTGAACGCGTTACAACGGGCCCGACCAGGAAGTAAGTTCAGGGCGAGACAACTGACACGTCCACAAGAACCTCGAAACAACGGCCTTTAAAAACGGACAAACAAGAGACACGGCAGAACAAAAGTATAGAAATAATGCTGGGACTTATCTTAGAATGTGCCCAACGTGAAATATGATGGTTTAATTTAATTAAAATGAATAATAATAACGAATAACAATGATGTGATCAATCAACTAGGTATCCATCGTGACTAAAATAAAATCAAGTTGTATTTTTTCCATGCACATAACAGTTAACAAATCACGTACATCTATTTCCAAACATTCACGGATGTATCCGGCTTATCAGCACACTTAGCCCACTTAAGCGCACATTGAGCTCGCCCTCCTGACGCGGCTTTCAGAAAGGAAATCACGGTACTGCAGACATTCAATGTTAAAAATAACTAAAGAAAGAGAAGAAACATGGGCGATTTAACATAAAGGCACGGCTTAACAAGAGAACAACAAGCAATGCCAATATCAGTGACACAGTGTTCCCAGAAGACACTAAGCAAAGTCGGTATGAAAACTGATGTCCAGCCGCCGGGTGATGTCACAACAGACTGATATGAAAACATAATGCGCACCTATGGTGCGCCTCTGAAGCTTCTTCTTCTTTATTCATGGGCTGAAACTCCCACGTTCACTCATGTTTTTGCATGAGTGGGTTTTTACGTGTATGACCGTTTTTACCCCGCCATCCAGGCAGCATACGCCGATCAGTTTCAGTCCGGGGGAGCCTCTGAAGCCATATCAACTCCCCCCCCCCCCCCCATACTTTCAGATATCACCTGGACACACACACTACTGTATTTACATTTCCAACCTCCTCACGTCAACAGCAGATCAATGAGAGCAGCAATTAACTCTTAAACATAACACATAACAAGGCTGTTACGGTGATCAATGAAAAAGTACAGAAAGCCTGACTCTGGTCCGACTCAGTGATGCCTATATAGATGGTTTATGCACAGGCGCCAAATTCACACCTGAACAATTAAAGCATCATTTTCAACGCGCCGTGTTGTTTTCTGCTCCATCCGGTCTAATAATACAAAGCATGAGTGCAAGCAAGCGGATGTCTTCTTGTGGCAATGTATACACTCATATACTCGCCTACGCGGCTAAATGCACCGAAAACGAAACTGATAGTGAAACCCCGTATATCAAGGCTATACCGAGCGTGCGCCTCCGCCGGTTTCCGGACTCCCGAGAAAAAAAAGCCTCCGCCGCCCGATTCTTGGCTTGGGTGTGTTCAAAACATCTGTTCAAATCCTATCGATAAGACACTGAGTATGTCTTCCATTTTGTGTTTGGGGTAAATGAAGAATTTGAAGTCCAACATTACATTACATTGTTTTGCGGAAGTTTTTCTAAAGATTTCATAAACAGAAATTAAATCTTGTTAAGGAGAGTTACTATATTTTCTCAATTTTGTTAAAATGTGATGGTTAATTTGAAGAAACTAAATGAGTGTAACCCCTGAATGACATCATTTGTCTTGAAACATTTTCTATTCCGTGACTGACAAGTCCTCAAAATGTGGCGGCGACTTTCAGTCTCAGCACTTTCATACACTTCATCATTATATTTTTGAAACCGTTCAAAATGTGGATAGGTGCCTCCGCGTGATGTAATTTAGTCTGGTTATATTAGGTGCCTCCGCTATCTATTGGGCCGTTGACAAAAGAAACTATGAACGTCTTCAAAGGTGATATTTTACGTCTGTGGGTCACCTGATCATGTGTCTTTTATAATCACGAGGCCATACCTTTCTTATTCACCTCCGATTCAACCAGAGTGACTCATGCATGGCATAGTCTTTCCGAACCTCTTATAGCAAGTAATTAAATTCACACAAAAAAAGTCTTTAATTCATATGACACACAAATGTAAGAACACTTTGAATAAGACGAAAGAAAGAGAGTGAAAGAGAGAGAGAGAGAGAGAGAGAGAGAGAGAGAGAGAGAGAGAGAGAGAGAGAGAGAGAGATTGTTTATTTGTTTGCTTAACTCCCAGCCGACCACGAACCCAGGGCCATATCAGGGCGGTGCTGACTTGACATATAACGTGCGCCACACCGTCACAAGACCGTTTTTCAGTGTTTTCTATACTATGCGTTATGAACAAAACTTGCTAGGCTGATGCATTTGAACGCAGCTCTTTGTGATGAGTCCGTTTATTATAAAAATCAGTAATATATATGACTGGAAAGGCCATTCATTCTCCTACGTCTTATTGACGAACCGTCGGTTCTCGAGTCCCCATGTCTTCGAAACCGACTCGTCGGTTATGGAGCCTGCGTGCTCGTCGGATCCGGGTTATGCCACGGGCAATACAGTAATATGTTTTCATTTAATATTAACACGGAGCAGACTTAATTTAAATATGTTTATGAATAAATCCGACCAAATATTGCTTAGTTTGAGGAAGTATTTTACAAAAGTAATTACCCAATCCTCTCTGTCCACTTGCAGTGAGTGCGAACCTTCGAAGCCGCCATGATAATCCAAACTTGCTGATCATGCCGACAACGAGGATTCGTACTCTCTGAAGTGTATTATTGTTGTTACCTCTTGTATTTCGATTTGGCCTTCGTTATTTATTTGTCTGCTACTGGTGTGACATACTGATTCAAAATGGTGAAAAATAATCCAGCAGATGTGGAAATGAAGGACGTTTCGAGTCCTGGTGGAAGTTCTGTTGATGGAAAAGACAAGGAGGAGGAGAAGAAAGAAGAAGTGAAGAAGCACCCGGATTTGCTAACACTTGAAGGTAATCTTTGATATGATCAAATGTCCAGAATGATTAACCATAAATTATACATCCGTTACCTAGTAATCTTGAGTTCAAGGCAAATGAGAGGAGGATGTCACAGCAAATATAATCAAATTAGAAATGGAATACAGAGTCAGACTGAGAGCACCTAGTTTTTTTTTTTAACATCGACAGCTTCTAGGTCCCCCCTCTCCCCACACAACAACGTATTAGAGAATCTGAATTTTAAAACAACAATCAGTGCACAAAATGTGTGTCATGAAGTGGATTGTAGTGTGAATAAAGGATTTTCTTTTCTGTAAACGTGTTCTGCCCTATCTTATTACACTGACTTCAATCTTCACACCAAACACTCCAAACACAGAATTTTGGGAGGATGCAGACTTATTATTTCCTCACCAACATATAACACAATTCTTCACTTCAAATACATCAATACGAATCAACTTCTCGAACACACAGTTCACACAAACATATACTAGCATTCACTCAATGCATGTAAATACATAGTATAAAGATACTTTCTCAAAGATAGATTAACGCACAAGATAAGGTGCTGACAGACACTCACGAGTTCGTATCACGGCTCACTGCATGTCGTCATTTACACATCCTTGTGTCGCTGAATCCCGTAGATGATGAATTCCCAGAACTCTCCTTATAGGTGCCAAGACTACTTTTCTTCACAAGCCCATCTTGAAGCGGATCCTGTATTTTTCACGTTTCTCCCCGAGAAACACTTCCGCCATTAGCGAAATAAACCGTCGTCTCTACGACCAGTAACGATGAAGACTCCGCCGTCTAGCCATCTCTGCGCCGATGTGGTCTCTTCCCCCACCATCGCCCCGCATTCTCCCGTGTAAGGTCCGTCCCTTGTCCACGCCATGGAAAACTCCTCATGGAAACTCCTAAAGAATTAACCCAAGTCTTAATACAACATTCTCTTAAACCATATCTTCTTCCCAAAACGTTCATGTATCATCTCATACATTCTCGTTCATTCTACATTCACATTCCGTCCACATTCAATATCCAAGCTATACTTAATCTATGAATAACACTGCCCTACATAGCATCACCGTCTTAAACATAATAAAATGCGTAACATTTATGTTCAAGAAATTTCCCAACAAAAACCGTGATACAGTCACAACAAGAATTCTCTTAAAACTGCACACTAGAATTTAGTGCACTTTGTATCCACTAACCGTTACATTCCAGCTATGTATTCCAACTTCAATAATATACAACATAGTACAGACCTGGGAACCCATACGATTTCGCCGTATTCTGTACGCATGATTGTCGAGAATACGATCAGTACGGTCAGTGGGGAAAAAATACGACAAGAAAAATTCCTAGACTACTTTTCTTCACAAGCCCATCTTGAAGCGGATCCTGTATTTTGACACATGATTACAGTTTTTGTCAGTAAAAATTGAAAAAAGGATTTGTTTTAAATGTACATGTATAGGTAAACTTAATTAACGATGTGGCGGACGCGTGTGAAGCATGTTTGAATCATGGATGTTCAAATGCTGTGTGGAGTACGCTCATTTTTCTGAAAATACACCAAGTTTGTTTGAGAATACTCTAGGTGCAAAACAGGGGTTCCCAGGTCTGATAGTAAATCATTTACCTTAAGAGACCCGTCTCTTGAAAGAGTGCTTGTTCCCCGAACAAGACCGACACGCGCTGACAACCTTCTCGGTTGAGAATCTTAAACGCTGTGACGTTATTAAACCCAGACCAGCTACATTTCTCATAAACACAACTCATGTCAAACTAGGGTTTTCTCTTGCAACGCACAAAACTCGTGATATCGCTTCTCCCGTCCCCTACGCATCGCAATTCAATACTTAGGGAGGTTAAAAACACGACGTGGTTGCACATCACAAATATCATACCCACATCTTTGTGACAATGTGCAGGAGGGTACATGCATGCAGCCTGCAGGGGCTCACATCCAATGATCAATGAGAGGTGGCACGGACAATGCAAAAGTGATAGGACATTTGTCCTGAACAAAAATAAATCAATAGGACACCTTTTTTTCGCAACAATTTCGAACAAAACGTACATTTAATCAAACTTGACTAGTTTCTTGTCACAAAGGTAACAGAACAAATAAAATAATTTTCTTGGCAAAAAGGTAACAGAACAATTTAACAAATCAAAGTTATAAAAACGTGTTGTTCTGTCTCTGAGCTAATGACGACAATTCCCTGTGTGACACCCACGGGAATGAAGTCGGCCAGCTTGAAACGAAGCCACGCGCAGGAGTGGGGGAGGGGGTAACGTCTTTCTTCGGCGCCGAAGTTTCACTTTCTAGAGCAACGGTTTCATAAGAGGCCGGAGGGAGCTCAGTTTGAGTGGTACTAGCCGCTGATGAAGGCAGAGATTTGAAGTACAATTGCTTGTGGCCTTTTTCTGGCACCAATTTTCTTTTGGCGGCATGTTGCTTTTTCTGAGGAGAAAAAAACGCGAAGGGAGGCAACTGTCAACCGGTTTGGAGCATTCAGAGTTGCGCCCCTTGGAAGCTCTTCTCTATAAAAAGCACATAACGTCTCCCCAAGTTTCGTCTGCTTGGAGAGACACATTGCTTCGCAAAACATCAATATTATAATTGCAAAAAATCAAACTACTGTATACTAAATTGGAAAGGACTGACAATGTCCGGATCAAATGAAAGCATAATCGGACAATGACCACTTTGTGACAAAAACAATGACACATGTCCTCTTGCAGTTGCATGAAAAATGTATAGAACATTTGGAAAAAATATCCGTGTATGTCTGATGTGGATGTGAGCCCCTGTGCATGTAGTGAAGTAGATAATGTCTTGGACAAAACTATGATGGTGTGGGTGAGTACCTTTTGCAAGTGCAACTCAAGAGAAAAGAAAAGAAAACTATGACTATGAGAGCACACACAGTTTCATCATTCGTTAATAGTATGAATAAGAATAAGAATAAGAATACTTTATTATCTCATAGAGAAATTCAGGCGTGGTACATAACAATAATACAAACAGGACATTGTTTTTACATAAGACATATAGCACTCAATAACAGGGCAGGTTATAAACACACCTCCCACATACCAACAGGTAAAATATTAAAAGCATCTCAATAAAAGGTTGTGGCAATGCTGGCACGGTGTATTATACCAAGCAGTGCAGAGTTTGTGTTTTGATCAGCGTCACTTCCTCAAATTCTTGAGTGCATCATATTTATAGACGATACCATTGCCAAGGTAGCAGTTGCGTGTGTGTTTGTGTGCGTATACATGTGTGACTGTCAGAAAAAAAATCCTTTAAGTGTATCCTTTTGACATACAACTTTTATAACAAGGACAACATCATTTTACTGCTACATAAATTTATAATACATATATGTTTTCTGTTGTCAGATATCAGAGAGCAGATTCGTCACATCGAGAAGGCCATTAGCACGAAGGAGCCGCGTTTTATGGCACGTGTTATGCGCAGCTTGGTCAATACACGTCGGAAGTTGTCACCTAGAGTCCTGCGTCGTCTTATCACCGGCTATTTGACAGTGCCAGAGGCGGCTCAACGCAAAGAGGATCTGTTGCAGTTTTTGACAGAGGTAAGGGGCTTCGCTCACATATATGTAACTTCAGCAGGACCGACGACGCACCGCAGCTTATCCCATCCCGATACCCGTTGCGTGAAAGGAAAACAGGCCAAGTACTCGTCATAATCCCTATCGCGGCATAAATAATAGGCCGTGCGTCGACTGTGCCGCTGAAACTGCGCAGGTATATTCTGCCCTTAACAAACATGTTATCACAATGCGTCATGGCTTATTTTTTATGCTTTGTTTTCCCTCAGATCAGACTTGGAATAACTTTAATTTATACTCATCCACTCTAGGACATCCCTGATGTTGCAAATCAGGTTGAAGTCAGAACTCTTGTGCTGTAGTGCATTCATTGTAATAACGGTTTAAAAATAACAATGAACATAGCCATTCTTTCTCTTTATCTCCTTTCAGAACAGTGAGATTGAGCAGCAGAGCGTAGTGTTGGTCTCCAAACCCCTGTCGGTCAAGTAGGCGACCCAGCTCTTCCTAGTCTTAATTGGGCAGAGTGTGCTTCTAAAAGCTGGCTGCACAGAGCTTTATCATTGAGTTTTTAGTAAAAAAAAAACTTCGGGCAGTCAACTTCGGGCTCAACTAAGGACCGCCTTAAGCGACGGAGGTAGAAGTCTAAGCTCAGACATGTATACAAATTCTTTTATTTTTTTCTTTGTTATTGTTAGCCTGGCTGCAATTTTTTTTTACCTCCGAACAAAGACAAAAAGAGCGGAGCAACACCGCTTTTGATTTCAGTATCACACCTTTCTTGGTCAATCTGGCAGCCCAGCCCTTTGTGGTAATGTGGAAAGTCTTCACTAAGCCTAACTTGATTATAATCACTGTACTGTGAGTGTACACCTGACTATTCTCTCATCTCTGTCTCTCTCCGATTAGGACAATGAGCAAAAGGGCATGACAAGCTGGTGGCTGAGCCATTGCCGATACTGATGGTGACTGAAAGTCTGATCTCTTTTAAATTCCAGAATATTCACACCGGTATGGGTTAGTGTTTTTGTTAACTTAGCTATTCTGTTTCTCTCCACCCAACCGAACAGAGAGCAAAATGGCATGGCATTGCCTTACACACACTCTGGACCAACAAGCACGTGGCTGTACCATTGCTGATACTAATGGAGACTGAAGTCTGATCTCTTTTAGATTCCAAAATATTCACACCTGTCCAGTATACTGTTAGTGTTAACTTTGTTGTTTTGTTCTCTCTCCCCAACAGGACAAAGAGCAGAATGGTACAGCACTGGCCTTCAGACCTCGCTCGGCCAAGCAGGCTGTCCAGCCCCTACAGGTGGAAGTAGAGGTCTACCTGCATCTGCTGACCCTCATCTACCTGCTGGACAACAAGCAGATGGACAAAGCTCTGGCCTGCTCGGACCAGCTGATGGCCCGTCTGCTGCCCCTCAACCGTCGCAGTCTGGACATGCTGGCCGCCAAGTGCTACTTCTACCACTCCAGGGTTTACGAGCTGACCGACAAGCTGGACTCCATCCGAGGGTCAGTGGCTGTGTGTGTCAATGGTTTGCATGTGTGTGTGTGTGTGTGTGTGTGTGTGTGTGTGTGTGTGGTTTGCATGTGTGTGTGGTTTGCATGTGTGTGTGTTTTTTTGTTTGTTTGCTTAATGCCCAGCCGACCACGAAGGGCCATATCAGGGCGGTGCTGCTTTGACATATAACGTGCGCCACACACAAGACAGAAGTCGCAGCACAGGCTTCATGTCTCGCCCAGTCACATTATTCTGACACCGGACCAACCAGTCCTAGCACTAACCCCATAATGCCAGACGCCAGGCGGAGCAGCCACTAGATTGCCAATTTTAAAGTCTTAGGTATGACCCGGCCGGGGTTCGAACCCACGACCTCCCGATCACGGGGCGGACGCCTTACCACTAGGCCAACCGTGCCGGTGTGTGTGTGTGTGTGTGTGTGTACACATTAGCAAACTCCCATCCCTTGCCCAACAGGTTTGGTTCCCTGATGTGCCATTAGAATCAAGAAGTAGGATGGCACTAGCAGTTTGGGACATATATAATTTTTCAGTGGTCAAATAAACTTATAAAGTGAGAAAATGTTTAAGATCATTGTTAAAATCTCAACAGCTCTAAAAATCTGATTCAGTGATTGGATTCAACAGTCTACAGCAGTACCTGTGATGTGTGGAACCTCCCATGAGAGGACACCTCCCTTAAAAGGACATTTTCTCTTGTCCCTTTTTATATTATCTCTATCAAAGTATACCTGTCATGACAGGCCACCTGTAATGTAGGGACACTTTTGGCTGGTCCCAAGGGCGTCCTTTCATCACAGGTACCACTGTACCACAATTTAAGTCACATTTTCAAAACTTAAACACTTGCAGGCAATGGGGATTCTTTGTTGTTTGCAATATATGGCAGTAGCACATTTTCATTAGATTTGTCTCCCTTTTTCAGATTCCTGCACGCTCGCCTGCGCACAGCCACGCTGCATTCCAACTTTGAAGGCCAGGCGACATTGTTGAACCTCCTGCTGCGTAACTACCTGAACAGCAACCTGTACGAACAGGCCGACAAGCTGGTGTCCAAGTCCTCCTTCCCCGACTCGGCCACCAACAACGAGTGGGCCCGCTACCTCTACTATCTAGGTGAGGGCTGGTGAATACTTGCTTTGGGGTAGCTTGTTTTGGGGTGAAAATTATTACAGATGAGTGAGGTTTGCTTACAAATATCACAGAAGGGTGAGGTAGTACAACTGACAAGTTGTTTCACAGAAGATGGATGTAGTATGCTCCTCACTTTGGAGTGTATCATTATTTCTCCTTCACCTTTTTAAACTGAAAGGGCCTTTAGAAAAAGAAAAGAGAACCATTACACGTGAAACACATTAAAATTACACATAAATTCGTTCAAGTTTCAAGACACGAAAGCAAGGAAAAAGAAGTGGAAGGTTAGGGTAAGAATAACAAGTGGTAAGCATGTATGATAGAGCAGCTGCTTGGTCCAAGCATAGATATCAGTCATCATTTCCTTCAGATTTCTTCTTTTCATCTAATGGCAATGCATGGAAGAGGAACATACCATTGTTTAAGTGAATAGGGACAACTTTGGCAAATGATACCCTAATGTGCATTATACAGCTTTATATTAATTATATTTACATTTTCAAATGAAAATGTTATCCTCATATTCATTATACAACATTATATTTCGTCGTTGTTTTGGAATTTTGACATAACTCTATTCTTGGCGATTTTTGTGTGTGTGTGTGTGCTTTAGACTAAGTAAATCAATCTCCATGAGAAATAATCTTAACTACGTATGACAATACATAATTTGATAATCTTTTATCATTCTATCCATACCTGGAACAAATATAAACACGATATCATAATGAAAATGATCAGTTTCTTCCTTCTCCTACAAGCTGTTTAACTTATTGTCTCCCAGGTACGGATATATATATTCGTACCCACTCATACGGCTCTATCTGACCAGGTACGGATATATCCGCTCAGACTGTTAGCTTCAGTCGCTTCCTGTAACGTCCATCTAACGCCTGCATTCCAGCGTGTTGATACACAGTTACTACAATTCTGAGTGACCTGCTGCAGCACAGCTGGTCTCGGCTAAAAAAAAACTTGGTCAACATAGGTGGGGTAGAAAGTGTTAAAACGAGTTACGCCCAAATTCCACGTCGATTTATAAGATTGACAATTTCATTGCAGGTCGTATCAAGGCAGCCCAGCTGGAGTATTCTGAGGCTCACAAACACCTGGTCCAGGCCATGAGAAAAGCTCCACAGCAGAGTGCTATAGGCTTCAGACAGACAGTGAGTTCAGACACTTTTAATTCTTTTTTATTTTTTATTTTTATTTTTTTTTGACGTTTGGGAAGACGCTTAAGCGTGTCCTTTTAATCAATAAACATTATCATTATATAACACACTTGGTATCTGTATGTTTAACTGTACATTAATCTGTGGCACAGAAAATGTATCATTTACTTTTGGCGCGAAATCTTACATTACATTTATTTCGAGTATAGTATAGCTTCAAATCTTGACACACTCTTACAGGGTTGAGATTTGTATGTAAATCTGTGTTAAAAAAACCAACCTTTTTCCATCACTCTATAACACAGGAGGGGGGCACGCCACAGTAAGCTAATCTTTATTTTCAACCCAGTTCCATTTCTGCACTAGGTTCAACTTGAAATGCTTTCCATTTTTGCGTGTCGGTGTACATACTTACTGCCGTTTTGTGCATGGTCGTAGCATTATCGATTGAAGACATTTGATCTTCTAACCCATTGGCCCCCACTGAGTTCACAACACTGTTGAGTGAAAGAGCCTCAGGTTACTCCCACAAGACCAGATCTTGCTGACTTGATGCATGTTCATCCACTTACGCTTTTATTTCTTTTTTCTTACAACGTATGATGAATATTTCCTTCTGGTTCTTTGTGTTTCCAGGAGGTCAAAAGCTTTGTCAACAATGTTCAAATTCTATGTGGAAGGGAATGGTTTAAGACAGTCTTATGTCTGTGATGCAGCAAACATGGAAAAAACCACTTTTTTTCTCACAAATGTGTGCAGTGTTAGAGATCTTATGACTATGAGATCTGATTGTTGTTTTCATCTTGTATTTTTTTGTCTTTTTCCAGGTTCAGAAGCTGGCCATTGTGGTAGAACTCCTGCTGGGAGACATCCCTGAACGTTCCGTCTTCAGACAAAACACCATGCGCAAACCTCTTGCTCCTTACTTCCAGCTCACACAAGGTAAAGTTCTCCTTTTTGACTCCCCTGAGTAATCACAGGGTTCCCACAGGTCATGGAAAACCTGGAAAGTCATGGAATTTGATTTTTAATTTTCCAGGCCTGGAAAGTCATGGAATTCCAATTCAAGTCATGGAAAGTCATGGAATTTAACAAAAATAAGAAAGAAAAAAATCAACCTTTGAAATGACAGGACCAGCAAACATTACCGATAATCTGACTGCGTAGCAAATGCTTGCCTTGCTTGTCGAAGAGACACTGCGTAGAAACTGACTCAAATTCAGTGCAAAGCAAGCCAGTGTCAAAACTGGCAGTGACAAGACGTAAAAAGTTTGCGTGTTCGGAAATGGCGACCTGTGGATCTAGTCATGGAAAATGTTATTGAGGCTCATGGAAAGTCATGGAAAAGTCATGGAATTTTGTTTCTAAAAACCAGTGGGGACCCTGTAATCAGCAGTCTTAGGAATGAGCAGTGTTAGGCTGGCCGTCTGTAGACAAAAAAACGTAACGTTGAAGCTATCTTGAATGTTTTTGAAACTAGAGCTTTGAAACTTTGCACACTTCTAGGGTTTGATGATCTCCCGACATGACCTCAGTATGGTTGACCCCTCTTCAAATTTTGGGGTCACAGCGGGGTCATGTTTGGTTTATAAAAACTTTACAACGAAGATTTTCCTGATGTTTTTGAAGCTAATGCCACCAAATTTCACACATTTGTAGGTTTTGATGATCTTCAGACATGACACACATTTGACTGGTTTTTGTCCATTTTTAAGATCACAGCATGAAAAATGGTTGCTGGAGAACTAGATATCATGGTTACATTGTTTGCACTGGTTTGCATTAAGCTTGTCAGAGTTGCCTTGTGCCAGCATATATCTAGCTCCTGCTAAGGTTGGTCCGCTACTGCTTCAGGAAATATTGAGGATAGTATGGGCTTGAATGAAAGCTTATTGTTTGTGTCTGCTAGTGCTAGGTAGAAAATCAGTTTGACAAAAGATTTGTTTCAGCAGAAGAACAGCAGTGGAATTTACGTATGCATGTATTTTGTGACTAGTAACAGTCCATCTATGTGGTTTTGGTTTTGGGAGTTTTTTGTGTCTGATGGTGGGCTATCCTGAAAGATTGCATGTGAGACAAACACCATTCACTCTCACTTTTCAGATTTCAAATAGTAAAATGCTAGACATTTTTGGTTTACATTAGAAAGACTAGTCATTATTTTTCATAAAACATTCTTCATTTCTTGCCTCAACTGATTCTAGCACTTTCCATCATATATGAGTTTCCAAAAGAATGTAATCCAGGGATGATGCCAAACATTTTGACAATTTTTGTATGTTAAGGGCAGTCCTTGATTTAAGCTCCTCCCCTGTAACCTTTTTCCTCACCTGAGAATAACGGTAGTTTACATGCCAAGTTTTCTCTGTTGACAGCGGTGAGACAGGGCGACCTGCGCAAGTTCAACGAGGCGCTGGCCAAGTTTGGCCCCAAGTTCCAGACGGACCACACCTACACCCTCATCATCCGCCTGCGTCACAACGTCATCAAGACGGGCGTGCGCATGATCAGTCTCTCTTACTCCCGCATCTCCCTGGTGGACATCGCAGCCAAGCTCACCCTGGACAGCCCGGAGGATGCCGAGTTTATCTGTGCCAAGGTCAGTAGCAGTTTGTTAGGGGTAGCTGTGTGGGGGGTGGGTAGCGTTGTGTGCCGAGTTTATCTGTGGCAAGGTCAGTAGCAGTTTGTTAGGGGTAGCTGTGTGGGGGGTGGGTAGCGTTGTGTGCCGAGTTTATCTGTGCCAAGGTCAGTAGCAGTTTGTTAGGGGTAGCTGTGTGGGGGGTGGGTAGCGTTGTGTGCCGAGTTTATCTGTGCCAAGGTCAGTAGCAGCATGTTAGGGGTAGCTGTGTGGGGGGTGGGTAGCGTTGTGTGCCTAGTTTATCTGTGCCAAGGTCAGTTGCAGTTTGTTAGGGGTAGCTGTGTGGGGGGTGGGTAGCGTTGTGTGCCGAGTTTATCTGTGCCAAGGTCAGTAGCAGTTTGTTAGGGGTACAGGGAAACCCCCCTTTTAAGACCTCCCAAAATCTGAGAAAATCGGGTCTTAAAAAGGAGGGAGTCTTAAAATGGGGGTAATATTACACAGGTTATGAACAGAAAGTCTGAGAAAAGAGGGTCTTAAAGGGAGGGAGTCTTAAATTGGGGGTTCCACTGTAGCAGTTTGTTAGGGGTAGCTGTGTGTATGGGGGTGGGTAGCGTTGTTTGCTGAGTGGGAAAAGCTTCTTTGACCACTGAGTGATGAATGTTTGTTCGATAGTTGACAGATAAGCCTTTTGGGTAAGTTGGATAGGCTCAATTTCTGTTATGACACAATGAATAACAATAACACAACAGTGAGCCCACCCTTCTCAGACCTCCACAAATCTGAGAAATTGGGGGGCTAAAAAAAAGGGGGGGGGGGGGGTCTTGAACTGTTAAAGGGGGGTTCCACTATATTCTGAGGTATTTGGGGAAACTTTTGCTTGCTTGTTGTAACTAAGGCTAGAGCCTTTTTTTGTTGCAAGTCTGTGTTTCTTCTAGGAGTGTGTATGATCAGGAGATGCAGTCTTTGTGGTTTGAAGCATGGGTTGAATAATTATATAGTCTTGCAATGCTGGTATTAAAGCAACAGAAAAAGTCAAGACACAGGTGCAAGTGCTCAGGAATACTGTCAAGATTCATAGCTCAGGCTGTGACAACAGCAACAACTACACTGATATATTTCATATCCATGGTTTGATTAAAATGATTGCACTGGGAACCTGCAATAATGCTGTGTATGCCAGGAATGTTACTGTTTTATGTTCTTACATGTTGTGTTGTCTGATGCTCTATCAATGCTGTCATACACCACACCTGACTTTTTGGCTCACGTAAGTGTAGCCTATGCGATCGTAACTTTGTCTGTCTGTGCGTGCGTGCGTGTGTGCGTGTGTATGTCTGTGGTAGAAACTTTAACATTTGAAGACGTCACATTATAGCGTAAGAGGGTTAGACGTCACGCGAAGGAATTACTGAAAGTCTCGGTCATTGTTATTTTGAGCGGGCTGAGACTAGTTTTTTCTTCGAAATTGGCCATTGGCAGTCGTGTCCCTGTAAGTAGGCTACATGCAGACAGACAGATCTAGATCTAGTGTCTCGCTTTCTTGCACAGTGTCACATATGCTTACTATGTGTGTGTGTGTGTATGTGTGACGGAGTGATTGAGTTTGTGTTACTGTTTGTCGATTTCTTACGTGAGCCTTGAAGGCTTCGCCTTCGACTTGTTCTTCTTGGGATGATAAACTTTTGTATGTCTATGTGGCTTTGCCTGAAGCTGGGATTTTGACAATTACCTTAGTATTTTCGTCGCAGCTGTGAGGTGGGGAAAAGGTGTAAAACAAGCAAGAGTAAAAATCATCCATGGCTGTGAAAATAATGTGTCTTATTTATATGTTATGCAGGCCATTCGTGACGGTGTGATAGAAGCAACGATCGACCACGAGAAGGGCTACGTGCAGTCCAAGGAGACAACAGACATCTACAGTACAGGAGAACCCATGGCCGCCTTCCACCAGCGCATCAGCTTCTGTCTCGACATCCACAACCAGTCTGTCAAGGTGAGAAAGCCCAAACAGGCCGTCCAGAATCTAGGCTGAAAAACAAGAAATGAAATGTTGAATTCAAGACGCAGTACAAAACAGTCGCAGATTTTTTAGGTTTTCTATAATGACGTTTGTCTCGGTGACTTTGGCATCATAAGCAGTGAAAAAACAGGCCCCTGCCAGACTTGCTTGACATGACCTCATTTACATGATATACACACGTGTGATTTGAACGATTATCTCACGAGTATCTCTCTCACGTATGTAGGATAAAAACACAATACACAACAGTCACACATGAAAACGGTAATAAGAGGATACAGAAATTAATGAGAATTGTCAACTTAGCTTCAGGTGAGGGCGTGAGAGTGAGTGCAAGAGAGAATTGTCAGTAAAGAGCATGTGGTACAAATGTGTCAAATTACTAAAAATGTTTTTGAAGCTCTGTGGAAGTTCACTTTTTGGCATAAGGGATAGAGCTCAAATTCCACTGGCAAAAGTTCTAGAACGATATAGACAGGGTTCGTACAGAATTTGTGTCTCAGAAATTAAAGACTTTTTAAAGACTTTTAAAAGCCCTCAAAATAAAAATGAAAGACCAAAATTTGCGTGGACTAGTGTTGAAAAACAATATTATAGTAATACTGACGCGTTTTCATCTGGATCTGTCCGACTTTTCAGTTTCCGGAAAATAAAAATACACACACACACACACATGCAGACACACATGTAATTTAGATGGAGGGATGGGAGGTTGAAGGAACATTAGTGGCATGCGATGACTTGAGGGCATCAATGGCTCTGTCCAGTTTCACCAAGGATGCAGCTTTCTCATGAGACGTAAGCGCTCCAACACCCATCGAAGCGACGCTGATAGTCTTCTTGCAGACGCAGCAAAAAGCATTTCACTTATTTCCTCCAGGGTCCTTTCGTATCCATTTCGAAAACTCTGGATTTTCAAGCCACGCATCTACGAACGAGCACAAACCCGGCATTTTTGCTCTTGAGACTTCCAATTGCGCATGTCCCGGATGTAAGCAATTTGCAAAGCCAAAGAGACATCACTCGAGCTGATTTGCCGCAATTTTCACGCATTGTTTATTTTTGTTTGATTTTTTTGGTGATAATTGGACAGAACAAACTAAAGACGAACATTGATACAGATGTTATATTTTCCTTGCACAAGATTTTTGAAATTCACAAACCTGTACAAACCCAAGTGGATTTTTAAAGACTTATAAAGACATGAGAATGGTAGTTCATTTCTTACAAACCTGTAAAGACTTGTAAAGACCGTGCGAACCCTGATAGAGAAAATAGTATAAGACTACATAGCAGTAAGACTGAGAGGAGTGAGATTTTATTTTGTGTCAATCTAATAAATCCTTTAAACAGATGGTTGTGTAAGGGGAGGCAATCCAGACATTGAGTGGATGTTTGGTTTTTGTCCTGAAACAGTTATCTTTCTTGTGTTGCTTTCGTTCATGTTTGTGAGAGTAGTGATACTTTCATATCTACCCATTTTTCATGCAAACAGCGCTTTTATCTTTATTATATTCTTTCAGGCAATGCGTTTTCCACCCAAGTCCTACAACAAAGATCTGGAATCTGCAGAGGTAAACACTTTATATATCTTTTCAAAAGTTTGTCATTGCATTTTAGTACCTTCCTGATGTGTTGTGCTGAACAGTTATGTCCCTTCTTATTACTTTGGTTGGCAGGAAAGATTCAGAAAACGAGTCCAATGGATTGCCCATTGTAAGAGCGTTTTAAGGCCTTTCGATTATGGAGACCCTAGTGGTTTTTTTTAGACTTCTTGATCGTAATGGAGGGCGGGGATGTAACTCAGTCAGTAGCGCGCTGGATTTGTATCCAGTTGGCCGCTGTCAGCGTGAGTTCGTCCCCACGTTCGGCGAGAGATTTATTTCTCAGAGTCAACTTTGTGTGCAAACTCTCCTCGGTGTCCGAACACCCCCCCCCCCCCCCCCCCCCCCCCCCCCCCCCCGTGTGTATACGCAAGCACAAGACCAAGTGCGCACGAAAAAGATCCTGTAATCCATGTCAGAGTTCGGTGAGTTGTAGAAACACGAAAATACCCAGCATGCTTCCTCCGAAAACGGCGTATGGCTGCCTAAATGGCCGGGTAAAAAACGGTCATACACGTAAAATTCCACTCGTGCAAACACGAGTGTACGTGGGAGTTTCAGCCCACGAACGCAGAAGAAGGAGAAGATAATCGTAATGTCTCTGAATTCAACTCCATTTTAAGACTCCCCGCCACGTAGGACCAGATTTTCTCATAAATTTGAAAGTCTTTAAAAGAAGAATCCAACAGTACCATCAAAAGGTATTTTTCTTCTTGTATATGTCTTGAGGCAAGACATGTTGCCAGACATTCACTGAATGGAGAAAATAGTGTTGTTTTAGAATACAGAAGAAATGGTAAACCAAGGCAAGCGTTCAGTGGCAATCAATCGGAGAGTTCGCTCAGGTGTTTCATATTAACTACATGTAAGTATACTCGAAAAAAGTTGTCCCTTTACCACCTTTAGAACTTTGACTGTAGTAATATCTGCTCCCCTGAAAGTGGCGTATGGCTGCCTAAATGGCGGGTTAAAAACGGTCATGCACGTACAATCCCACTCGTGCAAAAAAACCCACCAAGTGTACGTGGGAGTTTCCGCCCATGAACGAAGAAGAAAGAAGTAATATCTGTGATTTTGTCAGAGTGTGTGACGGTGTTACCATAGCTTTTTCATGGTCCCAGGAGAGACGGGAGAGAGAGCAGCAGGAGCTAGAGAGCGCAAAGGAGATAGCTGACGAGGACTTCGACGGCTTCCCCTAACGACAACGGCATTCACAAACCATCAACATCACCAGCATGACACTAGCGTCATCATCAATACATGTACCTCCCTTCCTTGTCTCAGTTACAGCGTTGACAGTAGATCCGTGGTAATTTTGATAGTAGGGCATTAAACGGCAGTGTTGTTGTTATAACCTTTTTTTGACAGCCAGTATGGTGTGAAATGCTGGTGCCACTGTCAAATAACTTTAAAGTTAAAGTTCCAAGTGCTTACATGCTTGTAAAACCTTTGTTGGCATTATTTTCCTGTGCCTTGGAAAATTAGTTTGTGGGGCATCAAACGGCAGTGTCGTAACATCTTTTTTGATGACCCAGAATGTCAACCTTTGGCTTAAACTTAAAGTGCCAGCATTGATGTAACATCTTTTTTGGTGGCTGTTGAAGTTCCAAGTACTGACACACTTGTAAAATCATGGTTGGCTTTATATTCCTGTGCTGTTTCTTCGGCTCCCATGAACATCAACTGATTAACAGCATTTTGAGTTACAATCGTGTCAGCTTTATGTCTTTTTCCCTGTACAGACTTGAAAATAGGAGCTTATATGGGAATATTAATAGCTAACTTAACTGCACAAAGTGCAGACTTATAAATCCTGATATTATGTCAATTTGCGTTTGTTCAAGAGATACACTCACTGTGCTGGGGTCGATCTTTGTCTTGAAGAAAAAAGTTGTTTTGAAAAAGAGAGAATAAGAGGAGGCAATTACTTCGTAGTGTGGTTGGTTTATAATCACCTTTGTCTTGAAATACAGTGTGAGTTTGTGAGAATCAATGAGTGGCTGAAGTGAATATGTGGTGTACAGTTGGGAGAGAATTACTAGAATTTTGCATTGATGTATGTTAAGGCATGTAAAGTTTGTGAGCTAAAAATAAAAATGGGGGGAGGTGTTCTTTATAACGGGTGATCAAATATTCGACTATTGTGCTGAATATTGCTTGACATTTCTTCAGTTTTTGCATTAAAGATATTAAAAGAGCAAAAACAGTTCGCATTTCTTTCTTTTTCACAGAAACAAGACATAACTACAAATGATTATTGTTCTTTGGAAAAAAAATCCTTTTGAGGGGTGAAAAGAGTTTATAAAAAAAATTACAAGTATCTGCAAACCAAGAATGTGTTATGGGTATGTAATGTTAATTTGATTTCAGTTGGCTGTTAATCTTGTGGTCATGTGATTTTACTGGTGTGGAATCCACTTTACTGACTGGAATATGAATTAATCTTTGTGTCATTTGGTCGCTGTAATGGAATGAACTTTTGTTTGAATCTGTAAATGGTGTTTTGTGTGTGTGTGTGTGTGTGTGTGTGTGTTTCTCTGTCTCCCAACCTTGTCTCAGTTGGGGTCCTGATTTGGCCTATTATGGTCCGCTGGACCCGAAAAGCAACAGCTAACTAACTAACTAACCTTGTCTCAGTTTGCATGCAAACACACGCACACACACACACACACACACACACACACACACACACAATAGCAAAAACTTTTATCGACAAAAAAATCACATAACTATAAAGAGCTTTACAGTTATTTTGATACATGACCCGAAATGGCTTCAAAGCAACTATATTTCATACGAATATGGAAGGTTTTTTTCCAGCAGTTCCTAGAGTCTAGATTTCTGTTTTAAAATAGCACGACTTCTATTTCAATACAGCAAAGCCACGGCTTCAAGTTTCTTTTCAAACAGCTTACGTTAACAGATTACTGCAATAAACTAAAAGGCGACTGCAACATTCACATTTCAAAGCTCGGGCTGTAAACATTTTAACCCTTACACTGGTGCAATTCTGTAACATGTTACATAGCCACTGGTGAATTAACAGAGAAAAATAAAGAAAAAAGGTCAATAGGTTTTCGCATCCATGGGAGGTAATCGGAACCGACCAAACAGACTGAGCCAGTAGCGCGACATATGTCGTGACAACCGGGTGACAGTATACGTAAAGTAGCGCGACAACCAGGTGACAGTACACGTAAAGTAGCGCGACAACCAGGTGACAGTACACGTAAAGTAGCGCGACAACCAGCCTAAGGGAAAGCGCTTAAAGCTACAATCTTTGTGCTTTAAGTGGTCATGTACACTACCACATATATATGTCCTGGCTTTTGCTTGGGAAAGAGTATCATTCCACTTATAAATAATCCAAATATCCACAGCACGGCTGCTTTCTGTGCATGCAGAGTAGGACGTTTTCTCTGGATAATTTGGCAGATTGACAAAGGTGGCATTTACGAAATTTTATTTATTTATTTGTTTGTTTGCTTAACGCCCAGCTGACCACGAAGGGCCATATCAGGGCGGTGCCGCTTTGACATATAACGTGCGCCACACACAAGACAGAAGTCGCAACACAGGCTTCATGTCTCACCCAGTCACATTATTCTGACACCGGACCAACCAGTCCTAGCACTAACCCCATAATGCCAGACGCCAGGCGGAGCAGCCACTAGATTGCCAATTTTAAAGTCTTAGGTATGACCCGGCCGGGGTTCGAACCCACGACCTCCCGATTACGGGGCGGACGCCTTACCACTAGGCCAACCGTGCGGGTAATTTTATTTATGAAGCAAAACATTCCAACTATGCTCAGGAAGCAGCCAGGCAGAGAGAGTTACTCATTGTCACTGGGAGTTCACACAATCAATTTTTCCAGGTATAAATCCTACAAAATTTAGCAGTTTCGTTCCTTCACTAGCTGAAATACGATACATATACTTGACCAACCCACCCTACTCTCCCCTCAACAGCAAGAAAACAAACCATCAAAACCGATATTACGTCACGTATTTGATACTAGAGGAATACCCGGCTTCGCCGGGGTGAATCGCGAGACAGAGACAGACAGCGTGGCGGTTCATCACAATCACCTCTGCAAGCGAAGTCCTGTCACACGGGATTGAGAATTTTAGAGCTTATTTCTTAGCCCTATATTTTCTGTTGTGGCTTCTCAAATGCCAGAACATACAGACAGACAAAAGCCGCTAGACCCCATCACAAACAGAACTCTACAATCAACAGGTTTTTTCCCACACACACACACAAACACACACACAGAGAAGCCGTATATATATAATATGTATATCTATATCTATAAATATATAGAGATAGGTGAGTGTATTTTTTGCGTGGCTATAAATTGATTCGACCTTTTCACTTTGACAGTACGAACAACTTACGGGTGCAAGGGAAGCGTTCTGGACAGCGCAGTGACATTCTAAAAATAGTACCTCAGAAACGGGAATTTGGGGTGAACGGTGCGACAGAGACAGACAGCGTGGCGGTTCACCACAATCACCTTTGAAAGGCGAAGTCCTGTCAAACGGGATTGAGAATTTTAGAGCTTATTTCTTAGCCCTATATTATCTGCTGTGGCTTCTCACATGCCAGAACATACAGACAGACAAAAGCCGCTAGACCCCATCACAAACAGAACTCTATAATACATAGGTTTTTGCCTACACACACACACACAAACACACACACACAGAGAGAAGCCGTATATATATATGCATATCTGTATCTATAAATATATAGAGATAGGTGAGAGTGTATTTTTCGCGTGGCTATAAATTGATTCGACCTTTTCACTTTGACAGTAAGAACAACTTACGGGTGCAAGGGAAGCGTTCTGGACAGCGCAGTGACATTCTAAAAATAAATAGTAACTTACAACTGAACGGGAAAGCCACACGAAGGAAGGGAGATAAACGCCAAACACTGGAGAAGATAAGGAAGAGTTACTTATAATGGTGAAATGAACACAAAAACGAACATGAGTTTAGCGCTGCGCGCTGAGAGCACGTGTTGAAATATCTCATCGATGATATTGTGTCCGGGGTGTAGCTGAATACGGTGTCCAAATTTGAAAAAGAACCACCGAGAACTTTGGCGTTGTGATGTGGTGTAGCGGCTATGGTGTGTCGGTATGGGGGCCCGGGTAAGCTGAGGTGGAACCAAAATAGCTGAGGTGGAACCAAAATCGGTTCCGCGCAGCGCGCTGAGAGCACGTGTTGAAATATCTCATCGACCAGGTTGTGTCCAGGGTGTACCTGAATATGATCACCAAATTTGAAACAGATCCATCGAGAACCTTGGCCGCGCATCGCGCACAGACACACAGACACACAGACACACAGACACACACACACACAGACACTAGTCGTATATATATATAGAATCTTCAGCTGCTTCTTTCTTTCTCCAGCTCCCCCTCTCATCCTAACCTACCCCCCCCCCCCCCCCCCCCTATTCGCATTCGAAGACCTTCCTAGCAAATGACAGACCCAATTATTTTACTTACCCCGGACCACGCTTCCGTAAAACAATGCTTATTTGAAAAAAGTTGGCATTCTGTCAGTTCCTGATGACATGATGTTATTGATATTGTGAATGTTTAAAAAATCCAACAAATATTGCAATTAAAGGCACAGTACGCCTCCCGTAAACCATCACAGATACTGTCAGGCTTTTACACACAGTACAAACACCCTTTCGTTCAAACACTCAGCGCTTGAGAACATCCTTGGTGCCCTACGTAAAGAGCGAGCAATTTGCAAAGAATTAATTTTGAGGATTGTCTGATCAAACAACCGGTGTGACGTTTTCATCTTTCGCCGTGTTGATATTTCGCTTCTCGGCCTCGTTGATCTAGTATAAACTCTACACTGAACAAAAAAACACCCTTCGATAGTACTGATGAGCGACCTTGTGTACCTTACATTCATGGGGCCAAATTTGTCCAACCAATTTGTTTTATTTAACTTAGAAATTTGATTCATCCTAAAATGTTTTCCTTCTTACTCAAGGGACGTAACCACTCAGTACACGTTTTCGAAAAATTCGATTTTGGGGGTGAAATCTATTACATTTTACCACCAATTTTCTTCACATGCAAGAAACTGACATGCTTTTCGTCCTTAAATAATTTCACTTCTTAATTTTACCAGGAAACAACATTTCAGTCTTGAGTATATGTCGAGGGGGAAATATGTACACAGGCGAAAGATGAAATCGTGACACCGGACGGTGCGTTTTGGCGCTAGACCTAACTTTTAAAATCTAAATAATAAATTGACAGCTTGTTACACAAACATTCTTAAATCATAATAGAATTCTTTTTTCATCAAGACAAGATCAGTACAATTTGAAGGTTTGAAAAAAGAAAAGCCCGGAAGCAGGGTCACGCAAAAGGTCGTGGTTCTCGTAGCAGACGACGGTTAGGGCCTATGCCCTATCGCCAGTTCCTCTGAACAGTCAAAAGTCATCGCTAGAGTTCGTGTGAATCGCAGTCGTTTGTTGCGTTTAGATTCAGATGTACACAATAACGTGCTATTGCAGATAAGCTTACAGCGAGTCGCATTGAAATCACAAACTGACGACTACATTGTGAAAAAAAGGAAACTGGATCACACGGGTTCACGATGGCTCAGGGGTAAGATAAACCACGCAAAAATAAATTCTTTGAAAATTGCTCGGTCTTTACGGAGGTCACCTAGGATGTTCTCAAGGGATGAGTGTTTGAATGAAAGGGTGTTTGTACTGTGTGTAAGAGCCTGACAGTATCTGTGATGGTTTACGGGAAGCTTACTGTGCCTTTAATGTGTCGCCAGCATGTCTTTACTTATTCTTGTTGTTGTTGTTGTTGTTGTTGTTGTTGTTGTTGTTGTAGTAGATTTACTTTTTAGTTAAGCGGCAAACTATATCCAAACGGAAACTATCTCTTTCAAAATAATTCCAATTACAGTTGTTGGTTTTTTTGGTTTTTTTGTTGTTGTTTTTTTTGCTTAACGCCCAGCCGACCACGAAGGGCCATATCAGGGCGGTGCTGCTTTGACATATAACGTGCGCCACACACAAGACAGAAGTCGCAGCACAGGCTTCATGTCTCACCCAGTCACATTATTCTGACACCGGACCAACCAGTCCTAGCACTAACCCCATAATGCCAGACGCCAGGCGGAGCAGCCACTAGATTGCCAATTTTAAAGTCTTAGGTATGACCCGGCCGGGGTTCGAACCCACGACCTCCCGATCACGGGGCGGACGCCTTACCACAAGGCCAACCGTGCCGGTTTTACAGTTCGTTGAAATAACAATTTAATGTTGTACAGCTCCTTCAAAAATGTCGTCCGTGAGTATAATATATTATGCATTCAAAATCTGAGAACACAAAATACTCGGGAACTTAATTGTTATCGATAGACTGGAATTAACTACATGAGTTTTACAAGCCAGTTCTTTTTTTGTACGAGTTTCTCGTCTAATTAATTGCGTTTACACGTCGCATGTCATTGATTCTCATTTGTCTCTGTAACGGAGAACTTTAATTCTGCAGTAAACGGGGTAATCATGGATCTTGAATTTCCCCAACTTATTAAGAGAAACTCTCCAGGCAAGCGAGCCGCTGTTTAAAGGCACAGGTAGAAGCAGGTATGCTTTTGATTTTTGGTATCTGTCCTAATGGATTGATGCTGTAACTCGATTTTTGTTTGTTTTGTTCCTTGTTGTTTCTTGTTCCTTAACCAAGGCCGGGGGTCGGTTGAGACCGATTCAGCGTTAAAGGCACAGTACGCCTCCCGTAAACCATCACAGGTACTGTCAGGCTTTTACACACAGTACAAACACCCTTTCGTTTAAACACTCACCGCTTGAGAACATCCTATGTGCCCTACGTAAAGAGCGAGCAATTTTCAAAGAATTAATTTTGCGGATTGTCTGATCAGACAATCGGACGGTGCGTTTTGGCGCTAGACCTAACTTTTAAAATCTAAATAATAAATTGACAGCTTGTTACACAAACATTCTTAAATCATAAAAGAATTCTTTTTTCATCAAGACAAGATCAGTACAATTCGAAGTTTTCTAAGTTTGAAAAAAGAAAAGCCGGAAGCAGGGTCACGCAAGGTCGTGGTTCTCGTAGCAGACGACGGTTATGCCTATCGCCAGTTCCTCTGAACAGTCAAAAGCCATCGCTAGAGTGCGTGTGAATCGCAGCCGTGTGTTGCGTTTAGATTCAGAGGTACATAATAACATGCTATTGCAGATAAGCTTATCCGCATTGAAATCACAAACTGACGACTACATTGTGAAAAAAGGAAACTGGATCACACGGGTTCACGATGGCTCAGGGGTAAAATAAACAACGCAAGAATAAATTCTTTGAAAATTGCTCGCTCTTTACGGAGGGCACCTAGGATGTTCTCAAGCGGTGAGTGTTTAAATGAAAGGGTGTTTGAACTGTGTGTAAAAGCCTGACAGTATCTGTGATGGTTTACAGAATGCTTTACACACAAATAAAATAAATATAGATGCATCTACCTTTAAAGTATTGGAATGATGGGTGTGTTAGCTGAGCACGGTCAGTGGTAGCGATGCTGTCCTCCAAGTGGAAAGTTCGGGGTTCGAACTTTGGTAAAAGTAATTATTTTTTTAAATCCGATCTCCTGGGCAACGCTGATACAAACAATGTAAGCTTACATTGCCATACATATTTGAAGACTTGCTGGTACATAAACAAAGATTGTGCTGTAGAAATTTTGGAATGTTTTTTTTACACCCCCGGTATAGGGGTGTGTATAGGTTTCGCTCGATGTGTTTGTGTGTTTGTGTTCGCATATAGATCTCAAGAATGAACGGACCGATCGTCACCAAACTTGGTGAACAGGTTCTATACATTCCTGAGACGGTCCTTACAAAAATTGGGACCAGTCAAACACACGGTTAGGGAGTTATTGGTGGATTAAGATTCTACAAGGACTTATAGGGTGACATATTCTTGGTCAAAGGGAAATAACCTTCTCAGTTGGTGGCAGTGAGAATGGTTATTTCCCTTTGACCAACAGGGGTGTTTTTCCTACCTCGAAGGAATTTCTTGTTTTTAATTTAATTTTTTATTTATTTATTTTATTTTATTATGTTTGTTTGTTTGTTGTTAGAATCATGTCAATGTACGGGGGTCCTGATTTGGCCTATATGGTCCGCTGGACCCAAAAAGCAACAAAAATCAAATCAAATCATGTCAATGTACGTACATTGTCATTGGCTACATTTGCTGGCATATTACTGATTCCAAGTTCAAAAGACAACTTTCTATTCATGGCTTTCGTAGTTTTAGTGGTTGAAACAGTTGAATGAATGGATGTCGAGGGTCACGATTTAAAGCTTTTTTTTTTTTTAAAGATCATTTGACAGGCACGATTTCCTGAAATCACTGTGTTGTTTTGCAACAGCCTCGACTGAACCGAGTTGTCGATTTAATGGCGATAACATTTACCAACAGAAGTATTCAATTTAATTCAAAGTTGACTCTTTTGTACAGGGAGGGGGAAAATGACTGTTACTTGTCGTCTGCAACGTTTTACTTTGTGGTGAAGAGGGAGTATAAATCCCGAAGATTTCAGAGTTGCAATACTTCAGCAAGTTTCTTCTACTGTTAGCAAAGAGTTATCGAATAACGGATTCGTCGAAAATGGAATTCGATCTGAAAGTCCAAGAAAACTCGCAAACAGCCGTGCATGTCAGTTCTAAGCATCGCCCAAAACGAAAGAAATTATCAATATTCGAATTTCCAACATTTGTTCAAGAAGTTATAATATGTTACAGTATGTGCGAGAGCAGTTTAGTAAGTGACTTCGTGGTCTACGAAATGATTGAAGTGGATTAGATAGTGCAGCGAAAACGAAACAAATTTTGCCGCAATAGCAACGCATGCTGTCCATGACCTGCAAAGCGTTTTTACTACTTTGCAGAACAAATCAGTCGCTCAGAACTTTTGTCCAGTGTATGTCAGTGGAAGCCACCTACACGGTATTCATGGTCAAGTTCCGAGGTAAAAACGAAAGCGCCGTTCAGTACTGAAGACAGTGGGAGCCAGCTAAGGTAAGAAGAATGTTTTAATTACTTTTTGTGTTTTGTCGAAACAAAAGCCGGAAAAGTAGAAACACTGTTTCTGAGGTAAGTGAAAACGCCTTCAAGTGACCCCCCAAATACCGAGCAAGTGTACAATGCAACAACAACAACAACAAGTGTAAAAAATTCCATCTCACACGGCATAAAGCGCTTTGAACTTCGGATAAGGCTCTATATAAATAAAGAGAATAATAAAAAACAACAACAACAACAACAACACGAACATAATCATTTTGCACCGTCTGTTAATTACCTTAAAAAGTCTTTAGTCCGCAAATGTGCGTTTCTAACAGTGCCTTGCTACTTTCTGGTCTATTAAAGAGAGAAGGGGAGAGATAGAGATAGAGCGAGCGACAGAGAGAGAGAGAGATAGAGCGAGAGAGATAGTGCGAGAGAGAGAGATAGAGCGAACGAGAGAGAGAGGGAGAGGGAGAGAGAGAGAGAGAGGGAGAGAGAGATAGAGCGAGCGACAGAGAGAGAGATAGAGCGAGAGAGATAGTGCGAGAGAGAGAGATAGAGCGAACGAGAGAGAGAGGGAGGGAGGGAGAGAGAGAGAGAGAGCGAGCGACAGAGAGAGAGAGAGATAGAGCGAGCGACAGAGAGAGAGAGACACACACACACACAGACAGAGAGAGACAAAGACAGAGAGAGCGGGGAGAGAGAGAGCGCGGAGAGAGAGAGAGAGAGAGAGAGAGAGAGAGAGAGAGAGAGAGAGAGAGAGAGAGAGAGAGAGAGAGAGAGAGGGGTGAGAGAAAGAGGGGGAGAAAGAGAGAAAGAGAGACACTGAGAGCGGGAGAGACAGACAGACAGACAGGCATACATACAGAGACAGAGTGAGACAGAGACTAAAAAGTGGGGCCACAAGGAAGTCGGTGACTTCAACTTTAAACAGATTGCACAATTCCTTTACGATTCCGTAGTTAAGCTTAACTGTTAAAACGTGTTCGGTAGATATCAAAATAAGTAAACCTTTAGATTTAATTGATCATCTATTTTTCTGCACGGAAAAGCAGATAGGTTGAAGGTTGATATATTTCTTATTTGCCATTTGACATAATATTCGCCTAGGAAGTTATCCATCTAAAGGAAAGTAAAAATAAAACTTGACATGTAAATTCCAGGAGACTCAGAAACATGCATGTTGACGCACTTCACTGTATTGTGAAATTAATTTTCTTCCTGGGCGTGTGGTTCATTTCAAAGAGAACCTAATATGGACCACTTTTTGTTTCACGCTAATAACTAGCTTGTTTTCTTGCGAAGAAGTTTCATTTTGTGTTTGGTAGTCCTTCTCTCTTAAGTGAACCGTTAGGCCTAATTAGAGTGAAATAGCTTTGATAGACATTCAGCAAAAGTTAAATACAGAAAAAAATCACAAAGGGTCCATAAAGTTAGGCGCCCAGGCTCCTAATATGGACCAGTGAAGCGGCCTTCACGAATCACTGTCAAAAGCCCCCAATACTTCAAAATAACATGATACAACTTATTGTGCATGTCAGACTAATTCAAATATGCTTTAGATTTATCTGTTTCGGGTTGATGAGAGCATTATTTGAAGCACACCAGGAAACTAAAGAAGCATATTAAAAACAGAGTGAAAATAAATGAAATTATTAACTTCCGCAAAAAAGAAGACAATTTGATATATTTTTTTGAAAGCTCGAGGGCTAGTTATAGGTTATTTTCAGCAAGCTTCTTAATGAATTAATGAAAATAGCCTTTAGCTTTCATTTTCTTCGATTTGTTGAAGGTGGTCCATATTAGGGGACTCACACATACTTGAGATGTTGCTATTATTTTTTGTTTGCAGTAGAAACTCTGGGTCAAAACTGCTAAAATGTAACAAATACGGTCTTAGCTGTCATATATAGCAATTTTTGTGTGATAAAAGCTTTGGCTGTGGACAGAAACGAGTCCGTTTTAGGCGTCAAAGTTAGAGTGAACGCTGCCAAAAGTGAAAAAAAGATAAAAAGCCTAACGGTTTTAATGTTTGTGTT
>NC_090258.1:20725890-20733390 GCF_037325665.1 Littorina saxatilis
GCGGGGGGGACAAGGGGACCAGGACCGAAGTGTGAGGAAGTTGGTAATACGGGCGAAGGAGGGAGCAGCTTGGATGGGAGGGGGGAGAGAGAGAGAGAGAGAGAGAGAGAGAAAGAAAGAGAGAGAGAGAGAGAGAGAGAGAGAGAGAGAGAGGGGGGAAGAAAGAGAGAGAGAGAGAGAGAGAGAGAGAGAGAGAGAGAGAGAGAGAGAGAGAGAGAGAGAGAGAGAGAGAGAGAGAGAGAGAGACTGGCAGACAGACATATGTACAGTGGGAGTATCCAGAGATTCGTTCGCAGGGGGTCGGGGAAAGGGGGGATGTTTACCACCAAAGGGGGTGGGGGTATGGAAACCCTCCCCTGGGGGCTGACTTTAACGGCCATTCTGTGTCCTTGTTAACTGTCCAACAATGCCCTTTGTTGTGTCTTTAGTCTTCTTGTTACTCTTTTCTGTCATTGTCGAATGCTGGAAGTTGCCTTTCGCGCTTGCCATGAACTTGTTTATGGTTTGGATCAATTGTGTCAGGGTGTAGACATTTCGCGAACATGAAAATAACAGAGCCGTTGTAATGTTAAGGGGTTAGTCAGTATATCTCTCTAACAAAATAACAAGTCGCGTAAAGCGAAATTACTACATTTAGTCAAGCTGTCGAACTCACAGAATAAAACTGAACGCACTGCATTTTTTCACCAAGACCGCATACTCCTAGTTTCGTCAGTCCACCGCTCGTGGCAAAGGCAGTGAAATCGACAAGCCAGAATAGTGCAGTAATGGTCGCGCTGATCGGGATAGCACGCTTTTCTGTACATCTCTTCGTTTTAACTTTCTGAGCGTGTTTTTAATCCAAACATATCATATCTCTATGTTTTTGGAATCAGGAACCGACAAGGAATAAGATGAAATTGTTCTTAAATCGATTTCGGAAATTTTATTTTAATCATAATTTTTATATTTTTAATTTTCAGAGCTTGTTTTTAATCCGAATATAACAAATTTATATGTTTTTGGAATCAGAAAATGATAAAGAATAAGATGAACGTAATTTTGGTTCGTTTTATTAAAAAAATATTTTAATTACTGTTTTCAGATTTTTAATGACCAAAGTCATTAATTAATTTTTAAGCCTCCAATCTGAAATGCAATACCAAAGTCCGGCCTTCGTCGAAGATTGTCTGGCCAAAATTTCAATATATTTTATTGAAAAATAAGGGTGTGACAGTGCCGCCTTAACTTTTACAAAAAGCCGGATATGACGTCATCAAAGACATTTCTCCAAAAAATGAAAAAAGTCTGGGGATATCATACCCAGGAATTCTCATGTCAAATTTCATAAAGATCGGTCCAGTAGTTTACTCTGAATCGCTCTACACACACACACACACACATAGACACACACACACATACACACACACACACACACACACACACACACACACACAAACACACACACAAACACACACACACACACACACACACATACATACACCACAACCCTCGTCTCGATTCCCCCCTCTAGGGCCTCTACGTTAAAACATTTAGTCAAAACTTGACTAAATGTAAAAAGAGAGAGAGAGAGAGAGAGAGAGAGAGAGAGAGAGAGAGAGAGAGAGAGAGAGAGAGAGAGAGAGAGAGAGAGAGAGAGAGAGAGAGAGAGAGAGAGAGAGAGAGCGCGCGCCACACTTGCTCAAGGTTTACCCGCAAACTCATGAAGACACTATGGCATTGTAAATATTTATATTGTTATTAAACATGTAAAAGCCAGGAAAGATTTTTGGTCGTTGACAGGACGGTTAGTTTACAGAAAGGTTCGTATCTATATATATATACGACTAGTGTCTGTCTGTCTGTCTGTCTGTCTGTCTGTCTGTCTGTTCGCGATGCACGGCCAAAGTTCTCGGTGGATCTTTTTCAAATTTGGACACCGTATTCAGCTACACCCCGGACACAACCTCATCGATGAGATATTTCAACACGTGCTCTCAGCGCGCAGCGCTGTGCGCGCTGAACCGATTTTTGTTTTGTTTTTATATTTAGTCAAGTTTTGACTAAATATTTTAACATCGAGGGGGAATCGAAACGAGGGTATGGTGTATGTGTGTCTGTCTGTGCGTGTGTGTGTGTGTGTGTGTGTGTGTAGAGCGATTCAGACTAAACTACTGGACCGATCTTTATGAAATTTGACATGAGAGTTCCTGGGTATGAAATCCCCGAACGTTTTTTTCATTTTTTTGATAAATGTCTTTGATGACGTCATATCCGGCTTTTCGTGAAAGTTGAGGCGGCACTGTCACGCCCTCATTTTTCAACCAAATTGGTTGAAATTTTGGTCAAGTAATCTTCGACGAAGCCCGGGGTTCGGTATTGCATTTCAGCTTGGTGGCTTAAAAATTAATTAATGACTTTGGTCATTAAAAATCTGAAAATTGTAAAAAAATATAAAAATTTATAAAACGATCCAAATTTACGTTTATCTTATTCTCCATCATTTGCTGATTCCAAAAACATATAAATATGTTATATTCGGATTAAAAACAAGCTCTGAAAATTAAATATATAAAAATTATTATCAAATTTTTTTTTTCGAAATCGTTTTAAAAACACTTTCATCTTATTCCTTGTCGGTTCCTCATTCCAAAAACATATAGATATGATATGTTTGGATTAAAAACACGCTCAGAAAGTTAAAACGAAGAGAGGTACAGAAAAGCGTGCTATCCTTCTCAGCGCAACGAATATCCCGCTCTTCTTGTCAATTCCACGGGCACTGCCTTTGCCACGGGCGGTGGAGTGACGATGCTACGAGTATACGGTCTTGCTGCGTTGCGTTGCGTTCAGTTTCATTCTGTGAGTTCGACAGCTACTTGACTAAATATTGTATTTTTGCCTTACGCGACTTGTTTGTTTTGTTGTCGGGATCCACTACCAGTAACTCTTCCTTATCTTCTCCAGTGTTTTCAGCCGCGATTATCTCCCTTCCTCCGTGTGGCGTCAATCCATATTCCCGTTACTACGTTACTATTTTTAGAAGGTCACTGCACGTTACTATTTTTAGAAGGTCTCCAGTGTTTTGCGCGTTTATCTCCTTTCCTTCGTGCGCCGGCGAAGCCGGCGTACACCCGGCAAATCCGGGTCCCAGGCGCAGCCTGGTATTCGGCTCTACTTCTTCCCGGCGAAGCGGGTAATCATCTAGTCTTTAATATACCACTCAACAACAGATATGCTATCTTCAGAGACGTGTGGGAATAGCACTCATTAAGCAATCACGTTTTGCTCTGTCAAACAACAAAACTGAAAATGTTAATAATGAAGAAATAAATCAATAAGGACAAAAAGTATGATTGCAATCATGTTAGGGACAATATGAAAAACTGTGACAAGAACACAGCTGCACGTGTAACAGGTATGTTTTATGTTGAAGCACGTCTCGCAATGCTACATTTGCAGTTGGCTTAAACAAGATTTTATTAAAGAAATACAGGGTGGCATGTATATGCGATACAGACATTTGTGACCACACAACAAGCTAAGCTTACATTTGCAGTTGTCGGGTTTCTGCCATCTGTTCTCTGTTCTTTTGTGGTTTTGCAGAATCATTGAAAGCTATACGATGATTTAAAGTTTAACTTTAAGCCTGCAAATCCAAAACTGTAGACTCCTCCAAAACCACCACCCCCCCCCCCCCCCGCCACACACACACACACTCACACAAAAAGAAAGCATTAGTATGTCATTATTGCTGCTTTTAAAGTAGCCGACGCCGGATAAACTTTTCTTGCAAAGCGGGCACAGCCCAAGGACGATCAGTTGACACCACAGAGCGGACAAACAAGCAAACAAACACACAAGCAAACAAACAAACAAACAAACAAACACACAAACAGACAAGCAACAAAAAAAAACACACACACACAAA
This sequence comes from Littorina saxatilis, assembly GCF_037325665.1. NCBI lineage: Eukaryota > Metazoa > Mollusca > Gastropoda > Littorinimorpha > Littorinidae > Littorina > Littorina saxatilis. The sequence goes on from NC_090258.1 coordinate 20,729,801, forward strand.
CAACAACCCAAAAGCAAACACGAAATCCAATTCGAGATCAAAGTGGTATTGAAGACAGAAAGAGAACGACTTTGTCTCCAAATGATACACAAGCTCAAACACAAAAAGAAAAACACTAAAAGAGAAAAGAGCGAGGAATTTTAAACAGAAAAGGAAAAAGAAAAAAAAAGGACACGGTAATGAATAGAAATAAAGAGAAGTGCAAACAAAACGAAGTATTGGTTTTTTGCTTCCTTCAGCTGAAAATCTCTCTTTTTATATATTTTTTTTTATATTTTAGAGTTTTCATTTCTACCCTGTGAATCATTTGTTTTTCTAACTTTTCTTTATTTCTAAAGTTTTTATTTTCTTTCTTTCCGCTACATTCCATTTTATCCACTACTCCGTTTTTATGGTTTTCGTTTTCCGGCATTCTGTTTCTTTATCTGTCTTTATCTGTCATCTGTGTGTCTCTGTCTGTCTGTTTGTCTCCATTTCTCAATATTTCTCTCACATAAATAGTAATGTCATCGTGTGTGTGTGTGTGTGTGTGTGTGTGTGTGTGTGTGTGTGTGTGTGTGTGTTAATAGTCCTTTTATAATTAAGTATTTGACTTTGACTTTTGTCTATCTCTCTGAACGCTTGTCCGTACGTCTCTGTTTCTGTATCTCTCTCTCCCCCTCTCTCGGTCTATCTCTCTCTCTCTTTCTCTCTCTCTCTTTCTCTCTCTCTCTCTCTCTCTCTCTCTCTCTCTTTGTCTGCATCTCTGTCTCACCCACTCATTCTCACACACACAAACAAACACACATACACACACACACACACACACACACACACACATACACGCACGCACGCACGCACGCACACTCACACACACTCACACACACACACACACACACACAGTCTCTGTATCCCTCTCTCTGTCTCTCTGTGTCTCTCTCTCTCTCTGTGTCTCTCCGTGTCTCTCTCGGTGTCTCTGTCTCTCTCTCTGTATCCCTCTCTCTGTCTCTCTCTGTCTCTCTCTCTCCCCTCTCTCTCTCTCTCTCTCTCTTTCTCTCTCTCTTGTCCCTCTTTGTCTCTTGTCAGTCAATAGGTCAGTCAGTCCGCCTTTCTCTGTCTCTCTCTCCCCCCCCTCTCTCTCTCTCTCTCCCCCCCCCTCTCTCTCTCTCTCTCTTGTCCCTCTCTGTCTCTTGTCAGTCAATAGGTCAGTCAGTCCGCCTTTCTCTGTCTCTCCTTTTGCTTCTGTCTAAATCTTTCTTCCCCCACCTATCCCTTCGTTCCCCCCTCTTAAAATCTCCGTTTGTCCTCTCTCTGTTTATTGCTCTGTTCACGTTTCTTAAAGTAACTATAGTGCTAATGAAAACAAAAAGAACATTGAAAATAAACGGGGAAGATTTTGTTTGGAAAATGATACACCGAATAAAAACACAAAAGCGCTGGAGGGATGAAGAGCAGGGAATGAAGAAAAGAAAAGAAAAAACAACAAAACGAGGGCAGAAGAATTAAAAACAGAAAGGAAATGCCTCCCTTTTTTTTGCACACTCTCTTGAAATTCATTTTTATTTTTGTTCCTGTTCTTCCGTTTCTTTCGAGCGCGGCATTTTGTTTTTGTTTTTCCTTTCTTTTGTATTTTATCATCTCTTCATTTTTTCCCTCTCTCTCGCAAGCCTCCATTTTCTTCTCCTTTCCTCGTTTCAGGTTTTTTATTTTCTCAGATCTTGTCGTTATTTCTGTTTATTTCTCCTTTTAGTTTCTCCGCCCTCGACGACCTTCGTTCCCAGCGCGATTTGTCTTTCTCTCTTTTTCTCTCTCGTTACCCTCCTTTCTCCTCCTTTTTGCCTTGCCTTCTTTCTATCTTTCTATATGTCTGTCTTTATTTGTCCTTCTTTCTATCTTTCTATGTCTGTCTTTATTTGTCCTTCTTTCTATCTTTCTATGTCTGTCTTTATTTGTCCTTCTTTCTATCTTTCTATGTCTGTCTTTATTTGTCCTTCTTTCTATCTTTCTATGTCTGTCTTTATTTGTCCTTCTTTCTATCTTTCTATGTCTGTCTTTGTCCTTCTTTGTGTCTTTCTCCGTCCTTTCGCGCTTGTGGGTTTCTCTCTTTGTTTCTATATCTTTTCTTGTCTCTTTCGCTCTCTGTTTATCTCCTTCTTCTTCCCTTTTCCATTCTCCTTTTCAATCTTCTCTTCTACTTCTTCTCTTTTTCTCTCTTATTATCGTCGTCGTCATCAACTGCATCATCGTCGTCACCAACAGCGTCATCATCATCGTCGTCCTCATCGTCGTCGTCATCATCATCATCGACCGGCACGGTTGGCCTAGTGGTAAGGCGTCCGCCCAGTGATCGGGAGGTCGTGGGTTCGAACCCCGGCCGGGTCATACCTAAGACTTTAAAATTGGCAATCTAGTGGCTGCTCCGCCTGGCGTCTGGCATTATGGGGTTAGTGCTAGGACTGGTTGGTCCGGTGTCAGAATAATGTGACTGGGTGAGACATGAAGCCTGTGCTGCGACTTCTGTCTTGTGTGTGGCGCACGTTATATGTCAAAGCAGCACCGCCCTGATATGGCCCTTCGTGGTCGGCTGGGCGTTAAGCAAACAAACAAACAAAGTCATCATCATCATCGTCATCGTCGTCATCGTCATCGTCATCATCATCATCATCATGTTCTCGTTCTTCTACTCCTCCTCCCCCTCTCCCACTGTCGTTTTCTGTCTACTCCCTTTCTCTCTGCGCCCCCTCCCCCCCCCCCCCACACACACACATATCCTCTTCGTCTTCTACCTCTCCCTCTTCTCTCTCTATTCCCATTCTTCTTATTCTCTTCGTTGTCTGTCTATCAGTCTCTCTGTCTCTTCCTTCTTCTTCTGTTCTCTCTCCCTCTTTCTCTTTTTGCTACCATCGTGCCCCCTCTGTGTCATATATATCGTTTCTGGTTTGTCTCTGTTACCCCTGTTGTTATCTGTCCCAACTTCGCGTCTCGTCTGTCCTCTTCTGTCTATCATTCTCCCTTTTAACAAATAATCTACTTTCTGGCCCATATTCAATCTTTATCTGTCTCAGTATCTCTCTGCCTATGTCTTTGAGGGCCCCCCCTTCCTCTCTCCAATATTGTCTGTGGCTAGTTTGTCGTCTGCTCGATTCGTCTGTTATCCCTACCTGTCTGTGCAACCATCTTTTTCACTGTGCTTCTGTTTGGAGAGAGTACACCAGCAATCCGTTTTCGACTTCTTTTTTTTTAAACAGTTATCTCTTCGAGATTCAATGAATCAATCAGACTGACCTACTTTCCATAATTAGGTCATTTTTCATAACGTGACAGTTTCGTTATGAACTGGGTGTTTTAAAGTGGAAGACAAGTTTTTCAAAGTTTACAACAAATAGTGTTCTTTGAATGTTCAAACTATTTAATTTTTATAAATGTTGATGTTGTCCTCTTGAATTAAAACTGTTTCTGACACACGTATCACCGAACGCTATGTACAACACCTAGTTGTTATCAACAACAAATCTGGTGCTGTAACTTTTCGTCTATGCAGTTTAATTATTAATAAATGTAAAGGTTGGAAATCGACAGAGCAAAACTGCGTGTGTGTGTGTGTGTGTGTG
>NC_090258.1:20735890-20748390 GCF_037325665.1 Littorina saxatilis
AGGGGTCATTGTGTTCGTATTTCGGCAACCGAACAATCAGACCGTAAAGTGTTAAAAGATTAAGCAGCTGAAGATCTAGACTTAAAAAGAAAAAAGAAAATCAGAAAACAGTGGCAGCTAGGGTAACACTCTGTTTTCGGCATCCTAACATTCAGACTGCGTGTAAAGTGTTGAAATACTAAGCAGCTGAAGATAATGCGTTAAAAGAACAAAAGAAAATCAGAAAACAGTGGCAGCTAGGGGATCACTCTGTTTTCAGCAACCTAACATTCAGACTGCGTGTAAAGTGTTGAAATACTAAGCAGCTGAAGATAATGCGTTAAAAGAAAAAAGAAAATCAGAAAACAGTGGCAGCCTGGGGATCACTCTGTTTTCAGCAACCTAACATTCAGACTGCGTGTAAAATGTTGAAATACTAAGCAGCTGAAGATAATGCGTTAAAAGAACAAAAGAAACTCAGAAAACAGTGGCAGCTAGGGGATCACTCTGTTTTCAGCAACCTAACATTCAGACTGCGTGTAAAGTGTTGAAATACTAATGGGCAGAATATACCTGCGCAGTTTAAGCGGCACAGACGACGCACTGCATATTATTTATGCCGCGATAGGGATTATGACGAGTACTTGGCCTGTTTTCCTTTCATGCAACGTGTAGCAGGCTGGGATAAACTGCAGTGCGTCGTCGGTCCTGCTGAAGTTACATATGTGAGCGGAGATAAAGCGTTAAAAAGACAAAAGGAAAGCAAAAAACAGCGGCAGCTAGGGACATATTCTCTGTTTGCGTTGTCTGTCACATTCAGACTATAACGTGACTAAGCAGCTGAAGATGAAGCGTTTAAAAAACACCATTGAACAGTGGCAGCTAGGGGCTAATTTTGTTTGTGTTGTCTGTCACTGATAGCAACTAAATATTCAGACTATAACGTGTTAAAAGACTAAGCAGCTGAAGATGAAGAGTTTAAAAAACACCATTGAACAGTGGCAGCTAGGGGCTAATTTTGTTTGTGTTGTCTGTCACTGATAGCAACTAAATATTCAGACTATAACGTGTTAAAAGACTAAGCAGCTGAAGATGAAGAGTTTAAAAAACACCATTGAACAGTGGCAGCTAGGGGCTAATTTTGTTTGTGTTGTCTGTCACTGATAGCAACTAAATATTCAGACTATTACGTGTTAAAAGACTAAGCAGCTGAAGATGAAGAGTTTAAAAAACACCATTGAACAGTGGCAGCTAGGGGCTCATTTGTTTGCGTTGGCCCGTCGCTTGTTACCTGCTTAAATCTCAGCAACTCTCGCCTGTCATCCCTCTTACAATTAGAACAAATTACATTAACCCGTTTTTCCCCCCCTTCAATTACCTTTGAACGTTTCTTTTCACTCGCTGAAACCGGAGTCGTCCCGGGAATAAATCATACTAGCCTCTTTTCAAATCAATACGGATGTGACGTTTTTTGCTTTTCGCGGAGGGATTTTGATTTTGTTTTGTTTTTGTTGTGAAGATTTGAAGGGTGGAAAAAAAGTGTTGGGTTCGCTATGTGTGAGTGAGTGTGTGTGTGTTCTGTTTCTCTTTCTGATTTTGATGATAATTTGTGTGCGGTGTTGTTCGTTTGTGAGTTCATCTTCCTTTGTCTGTCTTTCCCTTTGTCTGTCTTTCCCTTTCTCTGTCTTTCACTCTCTCTGTCTGCTTTTGTCTTTCTCTCTGTCTCGGACTAATTTTCTCTGTCTCAGTCTCTCTCATCTTAGCCGCCACTCCCACCCTGTTCGCTGTCTTACTGTTCGTCAGTTTGAATAAGGTCTGCTAAACTTTTCTCTGTCTCTCCCTTCACCAACCAACGCCTCCACGCCCCGGATTCTGTCCCTCGTGTACCATCCCCCATTTTGTTTAGTAGTTTTAGTCATAGCCAACCCCCCCCCCCCCCCCCTTCAAAGATAGAGAGAGAGAGAGAGAGAGTGAGAGAGAGAGAGAGAGACACACACACACACACACACACACACACACACACACGCACAGAGAGAGAGAGAGAGAGAGAGAGAGAGAGAGAGAGAGAGAGAGAGAGAAACACAGAGAGGGGGGGGAGGGAGAGAGAGAGAGGGGCAGTTTATGGCTTGATGTCCAGTATCGAAGTTAAGATGGGGCAAAACATGGCGAATAACACTGATGATTCTGCCAAACGCGGTCGGTAAAAGCAAAAAGGGCCGCGCTCTGCTAAGAAAATAATGACAAATGTCAAAATGCGTCGAATTCTCATGAGAAATGAGTTTAGTTTCTTCTTTGTTCCGCGATCAGCACCACTTTTTATTATCCCCCCCTTCCTTTGTTTTTACCTTTTCCTCTTTGGTTTTCCTCCTCTCTTCTTTCGATCCGCGCGTGCGCGAGACTTTTTATTCTGCCTTTCTCTCATTGGACGGTTCGCGCTTTTTTTGCATCTCTCCCCTCTCTTTGCGCACGCGCAATGCACCAACTTCGCTTTGCTTCCGCGCTCGGCAGAGATTGTAAAATGTTGAATTTTTTTTTAACGTTTGCTTTGGATAAAGGGTTTTTTTGCGCAGTTCGTTTTCTTGGGTTCTTATCCTTTTGCGTTATTTAATTTTTTGTTTCGTTTCCTGTGTGTGTTTTTGCAGGCAGCGGAGGAGGCGTAGCCATGACAACAAGCCAGCCTAGCAACGCCTCTGAGCGGCAGCTGTATAATGTCCTGAAACGGGCCAACCTGCTCCAATACTACGACACCTTTATCGCACAAGGTATAAACAACTTTAGTAACTCTCAAACGGACTTTTTTTCATGGTTGGCTGAACTGGGTATTGGCCAGTCAAAACAAAAACGAGGGAAGAATTTTTTGTTTTGAATGACTATTTTGTGTTACAATCATTGACATGAACACTCTAGACAAGGTATAGAGAACGTATATACATCTGAAATGTAAATGATGGCTGGTTGAACTTCAAATTTCAATGGCCAATTAGGGGGAAAAGGAGATGTTTCTTTCTTCAACAGAATATTTGTCTCCCAACTATTAATGCGGTTATTCAGAGACTTTCTAATCCCTGGAATTGCCAACGAAAACGCGGAATAAATTATTCACTTTCGCAATATGTAAATGAACTAACGTTTTTAGGTATAAGGTAATTTGCAGATTTCATGAAACTTGAAAATAAAACAATTCGGAGATACTCCATGCTGTTATTAGCAAGTTTTGTTGGTTATCAGTTGATACCATTATATCGTACATATATTGTATTCGTGAAAAAAAGCAGTGCAGGCTTCTGTGATACTACAACAAAAGATATAGAGCACATAAAGGTCACCAACATACATTTTTTAATCTTGTTTATTTATTTTGATGTAGATATTTAATGGTTGGTTGGTTGGTATGAGTAAAACTGAGAAATACTTGGTCGGCAAAGGTAAAAGACGTATGTTGTTGAGACAAGGTTTCTGTATTAAGTGAGATCAGGGAATATATATTATTCCTGAAAATGGCAGGGAAGACACACACTGATTGATGAACTCAGGGACTATTTGTTCTAGTTACGGACAGACTGACAAGTCAAGTAATTTTTGACTCACCTGAGTAATTGGTGAGTATTTGGATTCATATGTGTCCGTCCGCATGTCCGGTTGGCCGAACGGCCGTCCGTCCGTGGACAAAAAACTTAACATTGAGGTTATCGCGGATGTTTTTCTATCTAGACCTCTGAAAGTTTGCACCCTTTTAGGGTTTGATGATCTCACGAAGTGACCCCAGTTTGGTTGACCCTCGTCAAATGTTGGAGTCGCAGCGGGGTCATGTTCGTTTCATAAAAACTTAATGTTGAGGTTATCTCGTATGTTTTTGAAGCTAGAGCTTTGAAACCTTGCACATTTCCAGGGTTTGATAATCTCCCGACTTGACGTAAGTTTGATTGACCCTCATCAAGTGTTGGGGTCACAGGGGGTCATATTCGATTCATAATAACTTAAACATTGACGTTATTTCAGGTGTTTTTGAAGCTAGAGCTTTGAAACTTTGAAAACTTCGAGGGTTTGATAATCTGTCTATATGACCCTAGTTTGGATTACCCCCATCACATTTTGGGGTCAAAGCGGGGTCATGTTCGTAAAAACTGTACGTTGACATTTTCTCAGTTATTTTGGGAGCAAAAGCCTCGACATTTCACACAATTGTAGGTGTTGATAAATTTAGCTTGTTTTCATCAAATTTCAAAGTCACAGTGTGAAAATGTTCCCTGGAGAAGATTTTCACCCCTGAAATATCCACTGAGCTATCAAGAAAATAAGTCTTGAGGTCATCAGGCAGTGATGTCATTGTTTGATTTGGTCACCGCTGAGTGTCTGTTTTTTTTCAAGTCTTGGCTAGACTATGGCTAATATGATGGCATAGTGTCTGAAATGAGGTCTCGCACGTGTCTAAGAATTACAATTTTTGTCTGGGCTAGGCAAAACTCAATTTGGTCAAAAAAATTAGACATCATTATGATTCTTGTAACAAAAAACAAAAAACAAAAATCAAAATTTGGTGGATGTTGAGTATGTCAGGCTAATGATGGTGGTGGGGAGGAGGTTAGGGGTTGTGCAAGTTTGAATATGTGAAATATTCTTAGGGTTGAATAACTAAATGGATTGATACAGGTCACATAAGGAGTTCTCTTGAACATTATTTTATGAAGCTGGAACAGCTTTTTTTTGTTTTTGGGGGGGGGGGGGGAGATGGGGTCATGGGTTGTGGAATCCTCCTTTTAAGACCTACAATACCCTGAGAAAATCAGGTCTTATAATGGGGGTATACTTACAGAGGTTATGAACAGACTATCTTAGAAAACAGGGTCTTGAAAATGTCTTATCAAGGGTTTGGAGTCTTAAAAGGAAGGGAATCTTCTAAGGGGTAAGGTGGTTCAGGGAGGGGCGGGAGTAACGAAGGCGAGTTTTATGCAAGCATTTGCTTTTCTTGTTTTTATACAGTCAAAGAGTAATATAAAACAAGGTTTGTCCACGCTTTAACATAAGGGAATAGGTATTGTTCTAGGAAATAGCAGGTCATTAATTAATACGCATACAAATTCATTTACTCAAATAGTACATGCATTGACCGTATAATTGACTGAATCCAAAAACAAAGAGACTGCCAACGTTCCAAAATGTATTCGCTTGCGGTTTACCAGCAAGCGGCCGAAAACTGAACCAAGCTAAGTTCTTGTTACTTATTGTTTGTCTGTGCACTTAAAAGACCGTTGGGTCGACATATTTGTGATTGTAACGTATTTTTTTGTCAATAACAAACATTCCAACAAATTATCTTTCTTGTTGTTGTTTTTTTATTTCGTATACATGTATTGACTCAGGTAAAACAAAATGTTGTTGAGACAGATTTGCTACTGTTATTAATATGTGTAACCAAAAAATATAAATGATAAGAGTACCAATGAAATGTGAAACGCGTGCCTCTCCGTGTGCGTTTGCACTTTTGATTTCTAGAAACAAAACACGCACAATTGACAAAACTAGGCGAATTTCTGTGTCGCGAAAAAAAGGTTTCCTTTGTTCTTTGGCTCAACTTTCGACCTCGAAAAACGTAACTACTAGTTTTTGCCGTTTTTAAATGTTAGAGAATTTAATTTTGCTGTCTTTGAAGTCAAAAAGAAGAAGTGACACTTTAGCAGCACAACAAACCTTTTGCCAGGAACAAGAAACGATGAAATGTAGCAATCACGTATGACATGAAATGTTCAAAACAGCCCGTTTTTATTTTGTTGGACATTTCAAAAACACGAACAGGGAAATTGTGTGTTTTTAGGCCAGTCGTTTTTATAGGAACATAGCCATTGGCTGTGAACATTTTTACATTCTTCATCTGAAGAGCGAGGTGACCTTGAGTGACTCGGTCAGCCGAGGGCAAAATGTCGTCTGCACTTGCACAGAACCAAACGATTAAATTGTCCGGTTACATCTCATAGTTTTATTAAGTTATTAACTGCTTCCATGAAACCCCAAGCGTGCACAGCAGATCGTTTTGGGACAATTCTTGCCTATTGTAAATGGTAAGCATGTTATAACCGAGTGTTGAAGGTAACGTTTTTATGCATCCAGGCGTGTAAATTGATTTGACTGCTCCCAATCTTGACTCGACCTTTTCTTCTTCTTCTTCTTCGTCGTTCGCTCAGACTCGACCTTTTTAATATTTAGTTTCAGCTGTGCTTTTGTGTTTTCGTTTCTCTGGACGAAAACTAATGTTTATGGCTGAATGGTTGTGAAGCCGTTTCACTGTCAAAACACATTCTGTTTTACCATGTTATTGCAGTAGTTAAAACGACTCATGTTTGCACCTCTATGTCTGGGGTCTACCATTGTGTTACATTGTATCGGTCTTGGTGACCGAGACTGACCATGACATATCCCCCCCATTTTCACTTTGAATGAAGATTTTCTAACAGTGGTTTAGTGTCGGACCACAATGAAGATAACGGTAATGATGATGATGATGATGATGATGATGATGATGATGATGATGATGATGATGATGATGATGACGACGATGACGACGACGACGATGATGACGAGACGATGATGGGGATGACGAAGATGACATTGACGACGGCGACGATGACAAGAATGATAATGACGACGATGAAAACGAAGAAGACAGCAATACTGACGATGATGATAAAATGCCAGAGACGATGTTATAGTAGTGGTCAGTGTGGCGATGGGTTGGGTCATCGCTGCGACTGACGACGATTACATTGATGCAGTATGATTCTAATCGTGGAGATTGAAAACAGAATGTGTAGGCTAATTGTTATCAAAGCAGAACAAAAATATTCGAGCAGCTAGGATTTATGAGCGACACTTTTATGTTTGGACGTCATGAGCTGGCAGGCATGCGCAGAGTGCATTGGGCGGGGGTGGGGGTGGGGGTGCTCTGGGGTAAGAAAAGCATGACGGAGGGGGATACAGGGCGAGGGTGAAGATAAAAGGCCTCTAGTAAAGCGTGGGAAATGTACTGGTAACACGGGCCCAATACGCTTGAGCTGTTTACTGGACACTTGTCAAGAGGTATAGATCTTGAAACAAACTACCACTCCTCTTAATTGATGCAGGTACAGAAAGACGAAGACAGTTACACACAAGCACGCACGCACGCACGCACTCACGCACCTACACGCGGGCACACCCACCCACACACACATACACACACACACACGCACGCACCCACACACACGCACGCACGCACATACACACGCATACGCACGCACACACATACATGTACACACGAACACATACACACACACATTCATGTACACACGAACACACACACACACACACACACACACACACACACACACACACGGACACATACACACAAATACACACCTACACAAACACAAAGCCCGTCCCTGTTCGCCTCTCTCATTCCTTCTCTCGCTCCCCAGCCCCCGACCCCCTTCCCCGCCCCTTCGTTCATCCCCCCCCCCTTCCCCGCCCCTTCGTTCACCCCCCCCCCCCTTCCCCGCGCACACATCCCACCTCCCCCGTAAAACAAATCAAAACAATAAACAAACAAGAGAGAAAGCAAAATATCAAAACACAGTAAAAGCAAAACACAGCACATTAATTGACTCTGAACGGCTTAATTGCTGGTTTCAGTGAAACGCCCCTGTGGATCGCAAGCCTGGTTTGAGAGAATACGAGTTAGGGAAAGAAGTAAGGAGAACGGAAAGAAGTAAGGAGAATGGTGCATGGGAATTGGAGAGAAGATAATTGCGGAGGATGAGGGCCTGGGTTGTATGGGGTACACAGGCATGAGACCAAGGGTAGGGCGGATGGTGGCGAGAGAGGTGAAGGGAAGGGGAATGTTTACAGTGCCGTGTGTCGGGCTGTAAGCAGTGCCCACCAATGTTTAGCTCTTTAGCTCAGGCACCGTCGCGGCAGACGCCCCTTAGTTCTATGCAGGAAAATGCAGCGCGCTATTCTGGCCAACTGTCGTCCTCATCTCTAAGGCAGACTGATACCAAGAGGTGTAAGTTACACCCGCCTTCAGGCTCAGGCATTTTCAAACGCTCGACTCAAGACTGTACAGCCTGAAACACAGAGTGATGATACACAGATAAATTAAACAAGAACAAGAAACAGAAAGACAGAAAGGAACACAGTGCTTGGTACACTGGAACCACCCACTTCAAGATACCCCCCCCTCCCCCCCCCCCCCCCAAATTTCAGTCTACCTCTCTTTGTAGACCTCGTTTTTAAGATTTTCTGTTCTTAGCCTCTGTACATTTACCTCCATTTTAAGACTCCTTTCTTTCCTCCGAAAACGGCGTATGGCTGCCTAAATGGCGGGGTAAAAAACGGTCATACACGTAAAATTCCACTCGTGCAAAAAACACGAGTGTACGTGGGAGTTTCAGCCCACGAACGCAGAAGAAGAAGAAGAAGAAGAAGACTCCTTTCTTTGTAAGACCTGCTTTTCTGACATTATGGAGATGTTAGAACGGGGGGTTCCCCTGTATCGCACACAATCTTGCAGGAAACTGTTGCCTTTTGCAAAGCCAATTAGACACATCTGTTTTGTAAAGGATCCAAACTTCCTTGAAGAAAAAGAAGAAGGAAAAGAATATGACACACACACAAAAAAGAAGAAGAAAAAAATATGTTTATTTAAAAGAAAAAAAAAGAGAGTAAAATCCAGCTTTTCTGCATGTTTTAAAATACATTCTCTTCTCATGAGAAGCCCCTTGTGTGGAGTGAGCTTTCAAGTTTTTTTTTATGCTGTTAGTGTTTTTGTGTCTCGATGGAATGGAACGCAGGAAGCGGCGTTTAGCGAATATTCATCAAAGGATAAGCTTCAAGTCTTGTACAATAATTACGCACTATGTAATTTTGCTGTATCATTCGTGTACTGGATGCAGTTTAGCGATATATTTATCATTATGTTTAATCCTGAACAGGCACCTCATTCCCTTTGCCCTGCACCTAAAGAAGACGAAAAATAAAAACAGTGTCGAAAGAAAAGCAGACAAAACACCCCGCTGTTCACGGGCAAATTAATGCATCGTTGCACAGTTAGAATACATTTTTATGAACAAATTTATACAGCACATTATGATGACATGTATGAAGGGAGATCAAGAGATTGCCCTGTAGAGATGCTATTTTGTGTGTATGTGTGTGTGTGTGTGTGTGTGTGTGTGCGTGTGTGTGTGTGTGTGTGTGTGTGTGTGTGTGTGTGTGTGTGTTTGTATGTGTGTGCGTGTGCTTGCGTGCGTGCGTACGTGCGTGTGTGTTTTGCGGCCAATTGCTCATGTATATTACGACGTGCTGTCAAAACTTCCAAGCGAGAACTTCAGGGCCAAACCCGTCTAGGGATTAGTCTACAGAAAGTGAAAACGCTTATTTGAGAAGTAGTTCCAAGCATAATTGTGACCCTCCACCACGAAATGAGTCGCATGTCACCTTTGCATGATTTTCATATTTTTACATTTTCCTAAAGAGTTTTTTATGCTCTATCCAGTGGTGAAAACCGTTTTAGAAAAGAGTTATAAGCCTGTGACAAAGGTGACCCTCACACTGTTACCATACACTCCCCGGACTATATTAACACACCGGTGACACTGTGACGGTTCCCCTACGCTTTGTGTTCGGTGCCCTGACCCTTTGTGTTCGGTTCCCACTCGGTTCCCACACGCCAAAATTCGCTGACAAAACATCCATTTATGGTAGTATTACGCAATGTTGCTCTCTGAGAATGGTCTTGTTAGATCTGTGAGTGTTTACACTACATGCCTAGGTGCAGTTGGATTGAAGGTTTTGATATTTTAGCCGTTATTAGGTAGAATGCCTTCCACTTTACTGCAAAACTGCATAATTCGTAGCATCGGCAAGAAATATCCTACCAAAAAATGCCTGCTTGGAACTGTCCGTGGTCCAGCAAAAAGTTCAACATGTCTGTAGCAGACAGCCCAAGTTTCAAGATTGTAGGGCCATCCAAACAGCCGTAATAATAAAAACAACAAAAGTAGTCAGTGAAATTGGCTGTGTTCGGTCCCCCCACACTTTTGTGACGTAGGCGTGACGGTTCCCATAATTCATTGTGTCGGTCCCCACTTTCTGTGTCGGACCCCACTTTCGACCTAATTTCTCTGTGACGGACCCCACAACCAGCCTATTTTGTGTCGGTCCCCACACCTTCTTGGATTTATGACTTGCCGGTTACTTGTATCATTGTATTCATTGAATCTAATTGTCTCGGAGTTATTTTTCAGCAAAAACCGGCAAGGCAGCACCTTTTGTGATACCAAGTAAGTCAGATGACATCAGTATGTGTGTGTGTGTGTGAGAGAGAGAGAGAGAGAGAGAGAGAGAGAGAGAGAGAGAGAGAGAGAGAGAGAGAGAGAGAGAGAGTTGTGTTTCCGTACCCGCGACAGCGTTTTTCCAGCGGCGCGACGAAAATCAAGCACATAGAAAATGACCAGGAGTGTTTCCACACGCGCGACGCGTTAGCGGCGCGACAAGCGGCAAGCGACGCGATTTTTTGAAAGGGTCCTGGAGCGATTTTTTCGCGTTGTCGCGCGGCAACGCGGGAGTTTACAGATTTTACCGCATGTTTAAAACGCAAGTACGGAAACACGTCACGCGTTTGCGCGCGTTTTCTTTTGTCGCTGCCGCTGTCGCGGGTACGGAAACAGAACTTACCGCGAGTACGACACTACCGCGAGTACGACACTACCGCGAGTATAACACTACCGCGTGTCACACTACCGCGAGTATAACATTACCGCGTGTCATTTTATGACTTCCATGGCTGAAGGCAAAGGTTGAAATGTTTCCTTGAAATATAAAACAAAAAGGCCTGGTCTGTTCTCTGAACACTAATTCAATGTTTGTCATGCTAACCAAGAACTCAAAACGATCAGAACACACTATCAGAATACATATAGAATGGGTTGCTTCCAATCAAAGTTAGAACACAAACTCACAAGAAGTAAGTTTGCATGCGTTCTCTCTACGGTTATGGTACTCGCGGTTGTGGTACGCGCGGTAGTGTGACACGCGGCAGTGTTATACTCGCGGTAGTGTCGTACTCGCGGTAGTGTGACACGCGGTAGTGTGACACGCGGTAGTGTCGTACTCGCGGTAGTGTGACACGCGGTAGTGACGCTCGCGGTAGTGTCGCATAACTGGAGTGATCTGGAAAGGTGTCAATCTCTCTCTCTCTCTCTCTCTCTCTCTCTCTCTCTCTCTCTCTCTCTCTCTCTCTCTCTCTCTCTCTCTCTCACACACACACACACACACACACACACACACACACACACACACATACTGATGTCATCTGACTTACTTGGTATCACAAAAGGTGCTGCCTTGCCGGTTTTTGCTGAAAAATAACTCCGAGACAATTAGATTCAATGAATACAATGATACAAGTAACCGGCAAGTCATAAATCCAAGAAGGTGTGGGGACCGACACAAAATAGGCTGGTTGTGGGGTCCGTCACAGAGAAATTAGGTCGAAAGTGGGGTCCGACACAGAAAGTGGGGACCGACACAATGAATTATGGGAACCGTCACGCCTACGTCACAAAAGTGTGGGGGGACCGAACACAGCCAATTTCACTGACTACTTTTGTTGTTTTTATTATTACGGCTGTTTGGATGGCCCTACAATCTTGAAACTTGGGCTGTCTGCTACAGACATGTTGAACTTTTTGCTGGACCACGGACAGTTCCAAGCAGGCATTTTTTGGTAGGATATTTCTTGCCGATGCTACGAATTATGCAGTTTTGCAGTAAAGTGGAAGGCATTCTACCTAATAACGGCTAAAATATCAAAAACCTTCAATCCAACAGCACCTAGGCATGTAGTGTAAACACTCACAGATCTAACAAGACCATTCTCAGAGAGCAACATTGCGTAATACTACCATAAATGGATGTTTTGTCCGCGAATTTTGGCGTGTGGGAACCGAGTGGGAACCGAACACAAAGGGTCAGGGCACCGAACACAAAGCGTAGGGGAACCGTCACAGTGTCACCGGTGTGTTATATTAAGCCCAGCGCAGAACCGCGCGAGGTGACATGCGACTCATTTCGTGGTGGAGGGTCACAATTATGTGAACCAGAAAAGTGTCACTTCCACTTTAATGGTAAGTTTGCATGGGGAAACTGTACTTGACAAGTTTTCTTAGGTGATGCTGAAAATAATGACGACTTTGACTTTGACAATCGATGTCGTCAGCGATGATGATGATGGTGATGGTGATGATGATGATGATGCAGATGATGATGATGATGATGATGATGATGATGATGATGATGACGGCCTCAACGACAATGACAACGACGACTACCATCACGACGACGATGAAGATGACAATGATCGCGTGACAATGCAGACAACAATAACAACGATAATATTAATTTGTCAAACACAGTCCTCTTTGCAGGCGGTGACGACGTGCAGCAGCTGTGCGAGGCTGGCGAGGACGAGTTCCTGGAGATCATGGCTC
>NC_090258.1:20750890-20808390 GCF_037325665.1 Littorina saxatilis
GGTGATGGCCTGGGTTCTAAGCTTGTCTGTCCATCTGCATGCCTGCCTGTCTGTCTGTCTGTCTGTCTGTCTGTTTGTCTGTGTGTCTGTCTATCTGTCTCCCTTTTTTGTTTCTCTTTCTTTTACACACACACACACACACACACACACACACACACACACACACACACACACACACTCACACACACTCACACACACACACACACACACACACACACACACACACGCACGCACGCGCACTCACACACACACACACACACTCACACACACACACACACTCACACACACACACACACACACACACACACACACACACACACACACACACACACACAAGTGCATTACATGCATGCATTTTGCATTTAAAAAGTACAGAGAGAGAAAAAAACAAAAAAGTATCTAAAAAGAAATCGTAACAGCAACATTACCTCTTCAGACAAACTGTTTGATGATATTCACGATGGCACTGCCAAAACATTTAAGTCCTCTCTGGGGAGAAAAAAATGTTAAGTCTTTATTTTTTATAAACCCTTTGATGATAAAAAAACCCCACCTCTCTTAAACCCTTTAGTTTTTATCATATTTTGTCCTTCACATGGACCTGTACATTTATCACCCACTAGAGACCTGCTCCTTTTGGATGCCCTTTTAGCTTAGATTTTTATCAAGTATTTTGGCCGACTGTTTTAGAATTCACTGTATATTTGTTGCATTGATCCTTTGCAATCATCAGCCTTTTAATACACGATTTTTGGATAAAGCTATGTTGGGGTTTGATTAATTTTGAAAGAGTTGCAGCCCTTTGAAACAGTGAGGCAAGCACACAGCCATTGATCAGTGGAGGCATTTAGTGAGCATTGTACGTGTCACAGTTAATAAGGATCCCCTTTTCTTACGAAAGTATAATCATTAAAGCTCACAATTTCTTTCTGCCATGATCACTTTCCTCCGCTCATCAGTGACAATATTTGACTCATTGAGGACTGGGTGGTCGATTGGTAACGCACTTGCGCTCGGAAGCGAGAGGTTGCGAGTTCGACCCTGGTTCAGGGCGTTAGCAATTTTCTTCCCCCTTTCCTAACCTAGGTGGTGGGTTCAAGTGCTAGTCTTTCGGATGAGACGAAAAACCGAGGTCCCTTCGTGTACACTACATTGGGGTGTGCACGTTAAAGATCCCACGATTGACAAAAGGATCTTTCCTGGCAAAATTGTATAGGCATAGATAAAAATGTCCACCAAAATACCCGTGTGACTTGGAATAATAGGCCGTGAAAAGTAGGATATGCGCCGAAATGGCTGCGATCTGCTGGCCGATGTGAATGCGTGATGTATTGTGTAAAAAAAAATTCCATCTCACACGGCATAAACAAATCCCTGCGCCTTGAATATGTGCGCGATATAAATTGCATAAAAAAAAATTTAAATTAAAAAAATAAAAAATCCCTGCGCTTAGAACTGTACCCTCGGAATACGCGCGATATAAGCCTCATATTGATTGATTGATAGAAGGGGTGGGGGAGGGGGGGGGGCAACTATTCCATAGTCTTTAAAAACCCTAACAGAGTAGTTTCTAGAATTTGTCTAGTTCAAGAAGTCAAAGTCAGACAGAGTCGACCTTTAACTCATTGTATCCCAGGTACGGATAATCCGTACCCACTCATATGGCTCCATCTGACCTGGTACGGATATATATCCGTTCACACAGTCACTTCATTCGCTTCCTGTAACGTCGATCTAACGCCTGCATTCCATCGTGTTCATATAGAGAATACTACATGGCTTGCTGTGTCGTACCAGATTTATACGAGTTGTTTTTTTAAAATATTGAACTGCGAGCGAAAGCAACGAGTGTAAATCTGGTACGAAACAGCAAGCCATGTAGTATTCTGTTTATCCTACATACTATACTTACGTGTATTTTACTGAAAATGTCCTGCAGTCGAGGCAGATAAATTGAAGACGCTTGTTTTGGAACCTCGATCTCTTCTAAAGCCTTGTGCAATCTATTACGTCAAAGCAAAGAAACGTCACTCTGAAAGTGTGGCGTGACGTGTTAGTTCTAAAGCTTCATCAGGGTAATTAGCGAGCGCAATTTTTTTTCTATAATGACGTTTGTCTCGGTGACTTTGGCATCATAAGCAGTGGAAAAACAGGTCCTTGCCAGACTTGCTTGACATGACCTCATTTACATGATATACACACGTGTGATTTGAACGATTATTATCTCACGGGTGTCTCTCTCGCGTATGTAGAATAAACACAGTTACAACACAGTTACTAAAATTCTGAGTGACCTGCTGCAGCACAGCTGGTCTCGGCTAAAATAAAACTTGGTCAACATAGGTGGGGTAGAAAGTGTTAAGAAGTCAAAGTCAGACAGAGTCGACCTTTAAGGGACAGTCTATCACTTGTATGAACAGCAACATATGTGTGCACTTTGCCCAAGGCTAGTGATAAAATGGCTTTCAAAAGTCAATTATCACATGAATCAATAAATTAATAGTGACGACATGTCTCTTGCTGAAGATATGTTTGCAATTTAAAAAGTTGTTAGACTTACAGATTTTTTTATAAATTGACACTTGGAGATAATTATGAGTGATGCAGTTCTTATAGGGAAAACAGAGAGAGAGAGAGAGAGGGGGGGGGAGGAAGAGGAAGAAAAAGATGGAGGAAGAGAGAGAGAGAGAGAGAGAGAGAGAGAGAGAGAGAGGGAGGGAGGGAGGGAGGGAGGGAGGGAGGGAGGGAGGGAGGGAGGGAGGGAGGGAGGGAGGGAGAGAGAGAGAGAGAGAGGAGAGAGAGAGAGAGAGAGGGAGAGAGAGAGAGAGAAGAAGAGAGAGAGAGAAAGAGAAAGATGGAGGAAGAGAGAGAGAGAGAGAGAGAGAGGGGGGAGGGAGAGAGAGAGAGGGGAGAGAGAGAGAGGGGGGGGAGAGAGAGAGGGGGGTGGGGGGGGAGGGAGAGAGAGAGAGGGGGGGGGGAGGGAGAGAGAGAGAGAGAGAGAGAGAGAGAGACAGATCTTTTCAAAACAAAATCTGAAACAGGTTGACTACTTATGGCTCCAGAATCAAGAATCAAAGACAGATGTTTTTTTAATTATTTTTATTATATAACAATCAATCAAACAATTAGAGGGCAAGAGAGAGACGAAGATAGAAATAGAAAGAGAGATGAAATAAGATAAGGTAAGATGATGTTTCATTTACGAGGAAAATGATATTGGCAATTGCTGCTTTTTTACAATCAGCCCTCTCCCGTTAAATAACAATCATTAGCAATTAAGTAAATGGCATTAGGTATGAAGAAATCTACAATACCGCACTACACTATCATAAAGTATCATTAGAGAGAGAGAGAGAGAGAGAGAGAGAGAGAGAGAGAGAGAGAGAGAGAGAGAGAGAGAGAGAGAGAGAGAGAGAGAGAGAGAGAGAGAGAGAGAGAGAGAGAGAGATTATGTCTGAATTAATTGACTGTAGTTACCGGGATATATTTACCTGACGGAACAACTTACCGAACATACATATTATGATGCAGCTATTTTGAAACACTATATATACCTACCTTTTCTGTTTGATATGATATGTTTTCTTCTGTTTTCTGTTTCCTTTTCTCACGAGAGTGGCTTTGCTCAGAGCAATAAGCCATTAAACGCCAGCTGCGCTTTCTTTGTCTTTTACCGCACCACAACTCTATCAGGTACATCAGTATGATAAATGTACAACTTTAAAGATACATACCTTGTGTCAAAGTGATCGAGGGATTGCCTTTGTTTGCCTTTAATGGATTTAAGACTTTCCCAGGTGGCCTAGTGGATAAGACTACCCCCGCGGGTTAGGGGAAAGAATTTACCCGATGCTCCCCAGCATGTCGTAAGAGGCGACTAACGGATTCTGTTTCTCCTTTTACCCTTGTTAAGTGTTTCTTGTATAGAATATAGTCAATGTTTGTAAAGATTTTAGTCAAGCAGTATGTAAGAAATGTTAAGTCCTTTGTACTGGAAACTTGCATTCTCCCAGTAAGGTCATATATTGTACTACGGTGCAAGCCCCTGGAGCAATTTTTTGATTAGTGCTTTTGTGAACAAGAAACAATTAACAAGTGGCTCTATCCCTTCTCCCCCCCTTTCCCCGTCGCGATATAACCTTCGTGGTTGAAAACGACGTAAAACACCAAATAAAGAAAGAAAGAAAGTGGATAAGACACCGGCCTCCCAGGTCAACGTATGTGCAGACCTGCTATAGTACCTTATCCCCCTTTGTGTGTACACGCAAGCACAAGACCAAGTTCACACGGAAAAGATCCTGTAATCCATGTCAGAGTTCGGTGGGTTATAGGTCGAAACACGAAAATTACCCAGCAAGCATCATACAGGTATAAAAACCGTGGGAAACCCCATGAATGAAGAAGATTTTCCCTATTTCAGACCAAGATTTTTGACATTTTCTGTTCATAGCCAGTTTCGTGTCTGACGACCGTCAGTGTTGCTAGACCGGCACGGTTGGCCTAGTGGTAAGGCGTCCGCCCCGTGATCGGGAGGTCGTGGGTTCGAACCCCGGCCGGGTCATACCTAAGACTTTAAAATTGGCAATCTAGTGGCTGCTCCGCCTGGCGTCTGGCATTATGGGGTTAGTGCTAGGACTGGTTGGTCCGGTGTCAGAATAATGTGACTGGGTGAGACATGAAGCCTGTGCTGCGACTTCAGTCTTGTTTGTGTGTGGTGCACGTTATAATTATGTCAAAGCAGCACCGTCCTGATATGGCCCTTTGATCGTGGTCGGCTGGGCGTTAAGCAAAACAAACAAACAAAAGTCTGACGACTGTGTTGCTAATCTGTTTGTTATTGTACTGCTTTGCCTGGGACCTTTGAGTCTGCAGATCTATAAGTTTTTGTCTTCTTGTCAGAAGAATCATTACTCTCGGCTGATGATTAATATGTTTTGTGATTTTTGATAGTAGATGCACCGGAGGCATTAAAACGTGTTGTTAATGTCTTTTTCATGATTCCTGTTCTTTGTATGACAACTCCCTGCGTTGAGTACTCCGTCATTTGGAGGAAAGATAATAGCGCCAGGGATTTTAGCTGCATTAGTGACTACCGTAGTTCTTGCATGGTTAAAATAAATACTTTATGGTGCGAGTTAATTCGTGTAACCTTTTAAGAGTTTGTATCCTACCAGGTTTTTTTAAAAACCATTGAGATGACATTTTTCTCCAACCTTTCAGCAGAGACTATACATCTATCTATGTCTCTGCTTTCAGGTTCTCTTTAGAATCTGTACGTCACGTTTCTTTCAGTTGGATTTCTCTCAACTTGTGTTTATTTGTTAACATTTGTTTGAGGCCTCATGTTTCACTTGTTTGATTGGTGTTTTGTTTTCTTTCTTTTCCGTTGATTATCCTTTCCTTTTAAACAAATAATTAATTTGGTTATTTCATTGTTCTAACATGTTACATCTGGTATTGTTTGATTTTGTGTTGTAGGTTAAGAGAGAGAGAGAGAGAGAGAGAGAGAGAGAGAGAGAGAGAGAGAGAGAGAGAGAGAGAGAGAGAGAGAGAGAGAGAGAGCGCTTGTATGCATGTTTCCATGAGTGTGTATGTGTGTGTGTGTGTCTGTATGTGTGTCTGTGACAGTGTGTGTCAATGTGTATGTGTGTCCATGTGTGTGTCCATGTGTGTGCAAGAGAGAGAGAGACAGAGAGACAGAGATGCATGTATGATATTTTTGGTGTAATTTCAATTTTCTGAAACAGAAGAAAAATTGTCAAGTTTGAAAATTGAGATAATGATTGCTTCCTGTGTGAATTTTACATTTTATTGAATTGGCAATGATTTTTGATCTCTTTTTTAGAACGCCTCTGTAGGAAGAAATTAATTTTCCATAATCACAAAAGTTAACAATTTCATTTTGTCTTTTTGCAAAAGGCAGGCATAGAAATACAGTCCAAAACTATGACACAAACCAAAAACAAACATCAGAACAAAAAAGCATTCTGAATGTAAAGAAGTAAAATGGGAGCTTAATCTAAATGAAAGAGCAAAAATACCATTATAAATGGAAATGCAATTTTTGTAATGTGCTTCTGCAGCAGCTTTTCTTTTCTTTTATTTGCATTCACAGGCATGGTGCCTTGCTCTAATTGCAAATGGCTGAAGACAGAAACCTGATCAGCTTAAAATCATTGAATCAATTTTTTTTATTTTTTTTATCTAAGAACAAAGTATCAGGAAGGAGTCACTTGTCATGCAATATCAGCCAGATAGACTGATGATCTTGTTTCTGCTAATTTTGTATTTTAACTTTTCAATGCTTGAAAAATGAGGAGAGAGAATGTATTATAGTTCAGTGAAATTTTACTTTCAGGATGTTGGAAATCTAAGAAAATCAGGTCTTATAACAGAGGAGGTAACAAAGCTGAGTAATACATTTACAGACCGCATGAAGAGAAAGCCTGAAAAAGCAGGACAAAAAATGAGGTATTAACCATAGATTGGAGGTCGTTAAAGGCGGGTTTCACTGTATCTGTCCCGGGGGTCCCGGTAGCTCAGTTGGTAGAGCACTGGACTTGTGATCGGAAGGTCGCAGGTTCGAATTCGGGCTGGGACGGACACGGGTCAACTTTATGTGAAGACCCAGAGACGGAAGCCATGTCCCACCCCCGTGTCGCCACAATGGCCCGTTAAAGACCTCCGTCGTTCTGCCAGAAGTGCAGATGGCAGATATAACCACCTTAACACGCATACATCAAAAGCCGTGAGGGCGTGAAACTCGAATTATCATATAACCCATATCATGTCCTTAAGAGGCGTAATATTTAGCCTGTAAGCATTCTCTCTTTCTTTTTCTTTTCACTGTATCTGCACAACAGCCAGAGAAGAAGGACTCCAGTAAAGAAATTCTAAGAAGACGAAAATGTCCTTTCAGAATGTTCAATAAGACGCAAGATCAACTACAATGGTACCTGCAATGTGAGGTCCCTCGGAAAAGAGGACACCTTTGAATAAATGTGGACGCATTCTGCAGTCCCTTGGTCTATTGTTTTGAATACAAAAAAACATGTCATGACAGGCCAACCGCAATATAGGGACATTTTTGCCTGGTACCCAGGGTGAGGGTGTCCTTTCATCGCATACACAACCACAACAACAACAACATCAACAGATTTTAAAATTATTTGCTAGATTACAATCGCGCATGGTCCTGATTTCTTTTTTGATTAGCTTTTTACATTTAGTCAAGTTTTGACTAAATGTTTTAACATAGAGGGGGAATCGAGACGAGGGTCATGGTGTATGTGTGTGTGTGTGTGCGTGTGTGTGTGTAGAGCGATTCAGAGTAAACTACTGGAGCGATCTTTATGAAATTTGACATGAGAGTTCCTGGGTATGATATCCCTGGACATTTTTTTCATTTTTTCGATAATTGTCTTTGATGACGTCATATCCGGCTTTTTGTAAAAGTTGAGGCGGCTCTGTCACTCCCTCATTTTTCAATCAAATTGATTGAAATTTTGGCCAAGCAATCTTGGACGAAGGCCGGACTTCGGTATTGCATTTCAGCTTGGTGGCTTAAAAATTAATTAATGACTTTGGTCATTAAAAATCTGAAAATTGTAAAAATAAAATATTGTTTTTATAAAACGATCCAAATTTACGTTCATCTTATTCTTCATCCTTTTCTGATTCCAAAAACATATAAATATGTTCTATTTGGATTAAAAACAAGCTCTGAAAATTAAAAAAATTATGATCAACATTAAATTTCCGAAATCAATTTAAAAACATCTTTCATCTTATTCCTTGTTGGTTCCTGATTCCAAAAACATATAGAGGGCCCCAAAGGGGGGGGGGGGTATCATCACGATCACGGGAAGGGAAATTTTAGCTTTCACGATCACAGTTACCCTGATTTTTGTTTTCACGATCACGAACACCTTGACGAATAGAGGATCATAGAGTGATACAGCTGTGAAAAATGTACTTTGAAAATAAAATGCTTTGCAATAATGCCCATCACAATCACAAAAACAAATGACGATCACGATCACGAGACTTGATTTTTTTTGTCATCACGGATTAGGGGCAAAGTCCCATCACGATCACAGAAATGGAAATTTCGGCAATCACGGTCACAGAAAGGTAAAAAAACGCCAATAACGATCACGATTTTAAACCCTTTGGGGCCCTCCATATAGATATATGTTTGGATTAAAAACACGCTCAGAAAGTTAAAACGAAGAGAGGTACAGTAATTTAAAACGTGCTATGAAGCACAGCGCAACCGCTACCGCGCCAAACAGGCTTGTCACTTTCACTGCCTTTTGCACTAGCGGCGGACTACGTTCAATTTCATTCTGTGAGTTCCACAGCTTGACTAAATGTAGTAATTTCGCCTTACGCGACTTGTTTTGTAATATGTTTGTTTTGCATGCGTGTGATTTGAAACTCCAACAAGTTTCAAGACATCTTAAATTACTATTGGGACATACAAACTCAATTTTTGCACAAAGCACTCTAATTTTAATCATTGTGTCATTTTTTAGCTTTAATTTGTGGGGGTTTTCTCTCAAAGAAAGCTTACATTTCAAATGATGAGAAAATAAAAACAACAACTTCTCATCAGCTTATTAAGTTTCAAAAGAGAATTTAAAGAAAGAATAAAGTATTATTACACTTTCTTCCTGGTACCTGTCTGTCTGTCTGTCTGTCTGTCTGTCTGTCTGTCAGTGATCTCACTTTTCTTGTGTGTGTGTGTGACGTTTACATCGCCGCCACCTCTCTGTCTTTGAGGTAATTGCATTATTGCTTATGTGCAAATCTTTCCTTCCCCGGTCCCCCCCCCCCCCCCCCCCCCATCCCTCCCTGTCCCCTTCCCCCTTTGCCTTTCTCGATCTCTCACTCACTCTCTTACATGTTTCAGAGCATTTGCAATGTTTTTAGTGGTTTACTTTTCATCTCTTCACCCTCCCCCCCCTCCCCCCCTTTCTTTCCACAATGTGTGTGGAGGCTTGGCTTGAATCACAAATAAAATGTTCCACTACGATGTCTTTGGCATTTCTCTTGCAGCTTTAAAAATTTGGAGGCAATTTTCTGAAAAGTCAGTTGCAGAACAAAATGACACTGTTTGTTTAGAATGTTTGTGTGTTTTCTTTTCAACAGATCTTGGTAACAAGCGCGTCAGAATCAATCCCGAACAAGATTGAGGAGCTCCGAAAGTATGCTGCTATCTACGGGAGATTTGATTCAAAGCGAAAGAATGATCGCCCAATGTCCCTCCATGAGGTAGGAGCCATATAAGGACGTTTCGACTGATGCTTTTGGAATAGTGTTTGAAGCCAAAATGTACGAGTAATGCATGAATCATTCAGCATTGCTGTAAAATGAGGAAACGGAGGATTAAGCTTTAACAGTAAATTAATAAGTTGAAGAATATCATTCATAAGGATCACTGATAGTATTTGAAACATGCCAATTAGCTCTTCGTCTTCTTATTTTTTATTAAAAAAAAAAAATTAAAAAAAAGAATACAAGTCTCTTAAGTTGCCTGCATAATTGAACTTAATTTCCTAGAACTATGATGTAATTTTAAGGAATGCCCCAGTGGAAACATGAATTCTTTTTGCCACTTGCATATTTGTCTCTACTTGTAACTAAACTTTGAAGACACCAGTATCCGAGCTATAGGCTGTTTTTGGATTTTATTATAAATTTAAAATTCATGAGTATGTTATAAAAACACACTCTCTAAAACAAACATGCCAGTTAGCTCTTTTTACTATTCTACAAGTCCTTTAAGTGGTTTTTTTTTATTGTTTTTTTTTTAAACAGTGTTGTATTCAAAAATTCATAGATACAATTTATAATTTGCATGTTTAGAAACACCAACAAGTGACCTGAAGTACTGAACTTAATTTTCTCAAACATAACTTTAATTGCTGTTGGTTGTGCAGATTTCTGTGAATGAGGCAGCTGCTCAGCTGTGTTTCCACTGTCCAACCCTGCTCACCAGGCGTGAAGACCTCTTCCCTTTGGCACGACAAGTCGTGCGTGACAGCGGCTACCAGTACTCCAAAGGGCACTCCAGGTACAATGGGCAGAAAAACACGAATGAATAAATAAGCAGTCAAAGAAACACAAGAATACACACAGAAACACACAAACAAACAAAACACAAAGGCAAAATGGCGTAGACGCACAAAGAAACATGTAACATACGTGCATGCATTCATATTCAATCACGCACACACACTCACACGCACGCACACACACACACATACACACACACACACACACACACACACCACGTACACCACACCACACCACTCTGGTCTGAGTCTCATACACACACATATGCATGCATGCATGCACGCATACACACACACACACACACACACACACACACACACACACACACACACACACACACACATCTGTGAAATTCTTTGCACAGAATGTTATAATTTTTCCACAACCAGCAATTAAGCAGCCAAGAAAGAGCAAAAAGTATCACTAATTATTTCCATCACTTCAGCCGTTTTCTATCACTAGATAGTGCAGTAGGTGGCAGGTCACTCTTATACTGTGGAATATCCCCCACTTCAGCCGTTTTCTATCACTAGAGAGTGCAGTAGGTGGCAGGTCACTCTTATACAGTGGATTATCCCCCTTTCAGTACCTCCCAATTTAAGACTCCCTCCATTTTAAGACCATGCTTTTTCAGATTATCTGTTCATAACCTCTGTAAAATTAATTTACCCCCATTTTAAGACTGACAGGACCCTCCCTTTTAAAGGCACAGTAAGCCTCCCGTAAACCATCACTGAGCTCCCCGAGCCTCTACATACAGTACAAGCATAGTACTTCCATTTGAACGCTCACCGAACGGGAACATCCTGGCTGCTTTCTGTCGAGAGTGAGACATTTTCAAAGAATTTGTTTTCGTGGACTATCCGAATGGACTATCAGGCGCCTCGTTTTGGTGCTAGACCTAACTTTTAAAATCTAAATAATAAATTGACAGCTTGTTACACAAACATTCTGAAATCATAAAAGAATTCTTTTTTCATCAAGACAAGATGATAATCAGTACAATTCGAAGTTTTGAAAGTTTGAAAAAAGAAAAGCCCAGAAACGTGCCACACAAAACGTCTTTCTCGTAGCAGACGACGGTTCTGCATAGCGCCAGTTCCTCTGAAGGGTCAACTGCCACCGCTCTTGTTCGTGTGACTTGCAGCCGTTTGTTGCGTTTTAGATTCAGAGGTGCACAATAACGTGCTATTGCAGATAAGCTTACAGCGAATCGCACGGGGGTGGGTATGGTTTACTTTGAGCAGGTCGGTTTCAGTTTTAATAAACAATTCTAGAGAATTGTGTATCTTATATTTGAGTCTTTCGTGTTTTAGACATTGATGCATTTAATAGTTTTAACGAGTTGCCTTTTGTTTTATCATTCTGGTGTTTATCTAGATGTGCTGTGTATCTTATAAGAAGTTCTTAAAAGTTCGAAGTTATTTTAACATATAGGTTTTTTATGGTCTTAACAGTTAAACATGTATTACGTTATCATTAAGATTCATGCTTTGTTAGCACTAAGCAGTTGTTTTAATCAGTCTGGTTTTCTCTTGTTTTCATCTTATGAACATTCTAAATGTTAGACTAACTTATTGTCTTGTACAGAATAACAACTGTGTGAATGGTGCTATACTGAATGAAAGAGTGTGACATGAAGTTCTTGTACATCATTGTAAAGAGTGTGAATGACGTTTTAGTTTAGATGTCAAGCGCTTAGAGCAAGCCTTTTTAACGAAAGTTTTTGATTTAGCGCTATATAAATGTTCTTATTATTATTATTATTATTGACTAAATTGTGAAAAAAAGGAAACTGGATCACACGGGTTCACGATGGCTCAGGGGTAAGATAAACCACTCAAAAATAAATTCTTTGAAAATTGCTCGCTCTTCACGGAGGGCACCTAGGATGTTCTCAAGCGGTGAGTGTTTAAATGAAAGGGTGTTTGTACTGTGTGTAAAAGCCTGACAGTGTCTGTGTGGGGGCCCGGTGGTCAGTTGCGTAGAGCACTGGACTTGTGATCGGAAGGTCGCAGGTTCGAATTCGGGCCGGGACGGACACGGGTCAACTTTATGTGCAGACCCAGAGACGGAAGCCATGTCCCACCCCCGTGTCATCACAATGGCACGTAAAAGACCTTGGTCATTCTGCCATAAGTGCAGGTGGCTGAATACACCTATACACGCACACATCTGGATAGTGCGACTCTGTTGCTGCTAGCTTTCCACTGGGAGGAAGCGACCCTAATTTCCCAACGATGGGGACAATAAAGCAATTACAATGAAAATGAAAATGGAATGAAAAAAAATGAAAAATGAAATGAAATGAAATGATGGTTTACGGGAGGCTGACTGTGCCTTTAAGATCTGATTTTCCCAGATTTTTTTAGGTCTTTAAAAGGGGGATTCCACTGTATTTCCAATTCAGAGAGAGACGTTTTTCCTCACTGTAACCAAAGCTGTGGGGTATTTCAGGGCAGCGGAGGTTGTGTTGTCGGCCAAGAAGGGGCGGCTGGACCCCATCTTCCAGAGGCACTTTGACACCAACTTCAGGGGCATCAAACAGGAGTTTGACAAGGACGGCACCGCAGAGGTTAGTTTCCAAAAGACGCAAAGTATTGAAGAAAAGAAAAGAAAAAGAAAAAAGACAGAACCAATCTCAAATTTGTATTTTAATTGTTCATCGGGAGACATGCAGACAAAGTGAGAGAACTTGTATGGGACTCTATTACATTTATTCCCATTTTGATGTCTAATTCCTTATCTTTGTTTCACTTTTGGACCTCAGAGATTTTACTTTGGAAGAGAAGGTCAAGAAAAGATGTCTTGTTTTGTTTAGTCAGAGTTGTATATCTTTAATTGTTACAATTTACTCGTTCTTTCTTTGAGGGGGGGGGGGGGGGGGGAGGGGGAGGGGGGAGTAGCTCTTTCTGACCTCAGAGATTTTACTTTGGAAGAGAAGGTCAAGAAAAGATGTCTTGTTTTGTTTAGTCAGAGTTGTATATCTTTAATTGTTACAATTTACTCGTTCTTTCTTTGAGGGGGGGAGGGGGGGGGGGAGTAGCCCTTCTCGTAGTGGCACGTACTGGCTTAAAACCAGTTTGTCGCAATCAGTGTGGGTTCGACCCCCATGTTTGGCAAGGGATTTATTTCTCAGAGTCAACTTTGTGCAGACTCTCCTCGGTGCACACATGCACATTATAAAGATCTTAAGTTTACAGCGAAAGTCTTGGGCTTGGAAACATATTGCATTCAGGAAAGAAGAAAAAAAGAAAAGTTAGGTAGCTGCACCGTACTGAATGGCAGCTCGCTATCCTCAGTGATAAAACAGCGTTAAATTTCATGAGGGTAAGCTCACAAGACTACATGATACCTTATCCTTCTTCGTCTGCCTCTTCTTTGTTCATGGGCTGAAACTCGCAAGTATACACTCTCGTACCGGCACGGTTGGCCTAGTGGTAAGGCGTCCGCCCCGTGATCGGGAGGTCGTGGGTTCGAACCCCGGCCGGGTCATACCTAAGACTTTAAAATTGGCAATCTAGTGGCTGCTCCGCCTGGCGTCTGGCATTATGGGGTTAGTGCTAGGACTGGTTGGTCCGGTGTCAGAATAATGTGACTGGGTGAGACATGAAGCTTGTGCTGCAACTTCTGTCTTGTGTGTGGCACACGTTATATATCAAAGCAACACCGCCCTGATATGGCTCTTCGTGGTCGGCTGGGCGTTAAGCAAACAAGCAAACAAAAAAATCGTTTTTGGCACAAGTTGGTTTTGCGTATATATGACCGGTTTTACCTCACCGTTCCGGCAGCCGTACGCCGATTTTGGGGAAATACCTTCTCCTTATTCTTCTCCTTATTCTCATCCTTATTCTTATCCTCATACTTATCCTTATTCATATCCTTAATCTTATCCTTATCTGTATCCATATTCTTATTCATATCCTTATCTGTATCCTTATTCATATCCTTATCTGTATCCTTATTCTTATCCTTATTCATATCCTTATCTATATCCTTATTCTTATCCTTATTCATATCCTTATCTGTATCCTTATTCTTATCCTTATTCATATCCTTATTCATATCCTTATTCATATCCTTATCTGTATCCTTAATCTTATCCTTATCCTCATCCTCCAGGAGCGAATGAGTGCGGTGGCACAAGAGCTGGCGGCCATCCGACAGCACCAGGAGCAGGTGAAGGCGGAGCTAGTGACGGCCACGGAGGAGCAGGATGTGCAGCAGACACAGAAGCTGCAGTCAGAGCTGGCCTCCCTAACCTCGCAGCAGCTGCAGGTGCTGCAGGAACACACCGACCTGCTGGGCACACCGCGCACCAAATTCAGCAGGTGGGTGTAAACAGATAATACGTTATTTGTACTTTTAGACCAAAATATGACATTTTGCACAGATTGAGACAGTCACTATACCTCTCAGACCGCACTAGTGGTCGAGGTGAATAATGACGGTCGAGATCTGTGTAAAATGTCATGTTTTAGTCAAAAATACAAATAAAATTTATGTATCGATCGATTCTGGTTAGAATTCCTTTTAGATTTTATGATTGAACGCACACAAACATGTACTATTTTGTAGTCTCGGCCGGCTGCCTAAATATGAATTGCAGTTTTATAGATATAGTTTTGCATAGGTGTCAACCTATACGGTTTGGCCGTATTGCTGTACGGGAAAAATGCATTTTTTACCCAATACGGTGTATAGGAAAATCTATACGGGCAAAAGAAGAATATACGGTGAAAAGAAAAAATTACAGCAAAGTTAAAATGAATGATAACAATGGAGATTGAGAGACAACGATCGACGCTTTCATGCAGACGACTCTCAAACGTTGTCATTGCGCATACTCAGACTCTTTTTCCACTTGACTTCCTATAAATCACTTCCGGTTTCCGGTACATTCTATCAAGCGTCGATCAACAAGCATGGCATCGCAAAGTTATCCTCCAGCTAAAAAGCTGAAAACTACATCGCAAAGTGGATCCGGACGACATCTTAAAGAGTGGGAGAGCCCAATTTTTAACAACGGTGCATACGCTGGATGGATTAAATCTTCATCAGAAGGCCCAGACTACTCGTTTTGTGTCCCATGCAGGAAACATGTGAAAGTGCGTGCCTCTGGATTTTACGACCTGAAGAGCCATTTTTCAACACGTGGGCACAATACAATTTTATAAGGTCTTGAGCTGTCTAATAAGGTTTTGGAAGGCCTCATATAAGGGCAACACCAATGATAGGTTGACACCTATGGTTTTGTCGGCCGCTCACATCAAAGAAGGGAAATCCAGTGTTCAATCGATACATTAAGGCATGAATGAAACCATACATGCAAAAAGGCTGGATGCAGGGATTTTAACAAAAAATAAAAAATTGCGGTTGTGGAAAACAATTTGATAATATTCAAATGTTAATTATGCGTAACTAGTGACCCCAAAACATAGAGTGAAATGGCCTGCAATCCCCCACAGAGTCCATCATCACCAGCAAGGTTTTATTGACCTCTCTGCTCCACGTACCTTGGTCACATGCCTTTCTGATGTTGTAAATGTTTAGGTTTCCTTCATGCAAAAGTCAAGCATGGCAACTCCCAGAAGATGTGATATTCTCAGAGTGATAGCGTACAAATTGCTCTGCAGCCAGTTTAATTGTGTACACAGGTAGTATCACGTTAGCACAAACGACAAAAGCTTGGCTTCTTCTTCAAGCTCTTTATTCAAGACGATCATACATGGGGTGTCGATGTCCGTTGACAACTGCATCAAGTGCGCATGTGCAAAAGTACAATTATGTACTTCCTATCAGATGATGTACATCATTAGATACATCATCGAATGATCCATATCGTCACAGGTAGTATCAGGCAGTCTCAGTTGATCTGTGATTTTCAGAAGTGCTTAGTGTAAAATTCAGTGAAACCCCCCATTTTGAAACTTTAAAAAATCTGATAAACTCAGCTGGGGCTTTCAGGGACATTTTCAGACTCTATAAACAGAAAATCTCAAAATGCAACTGGTCTTAAAAAGGGGGTAGGTCTCAAATCTGAGGGTCTTAAGAGGGTGTCTTGCAAATGATAAAGATGCTCGTACGTGGCTATGTTGCAAGCCAGAAAGCAAGCAATTTGATGAGCCTTTTGGCACAAAATAGTTTCAAGCAGAGTTTTCATATTCCATGTGCACCCATGTAAAAAATAAATTAGAGAGATACATCATTTTATAGAAAATCTGCTAAATGATTCATTATTTTTCTGGAAGCTTACCTGGTACTGCTTTCCTTTCTTTGTTGTCATGAAAATATTTTGCTCTTGTTTCAGATCAAAGCAAAGTAACGGCGATGATAACGGAAGAGGTGAGTTTGTGCTTTTGCGTTATCTCCCCTTCCTGACATACTGTGCAACATTTTAAGCTCAGCTTATTGTATGCATGTGTGTACATCCAAAGATGGTGTTATGATTGGTGTAAATGATGGCTGATACAAGAACAAATACAACTGTGAAGAAAATTGTTTGAATCGGCATTCAGTTCAAAAATATGCAGAGAAAGGGAACTGTACTAATGTTACAAACGTAAGTTGATAAATGTGGACAGAATGCACAAAAGTTAATTTAAAAATAGTATTTGGCACAGGATTTTTTCAGTGTTAAATTCCCACGAGATAAATGGTCATGTTATTATTTTCATCCTGCAGCCTACTGCTAACAGCAGTGAATGACATACGGAAACTTATCAAACCATTAATATAAACGTGAAGAAAATAAAAATCAGAAATGTAGACGTCACATAGTAGAGGCTTAAAGGCAGAGATGGCACGGAAAAGCTTTCCACTTTTTTGTTCAAGGTCCTCGATAGAAAACCTCATAAAAATAGTTTTTTTGTCCTTTAAAGTAATATTTGAAGGACTTCTGGGTCAGAATTGATTTTTTGGGACTTTTTAGGGTAAAGCATGTAGTTATTGGGACACATTCTCCAGAAAATAGAAGAAAATGTGTTTCTCACTCTCTCTTCCACGGTTCATCAGCAGACACAAGTGGCACGTCTTCCCCAGTGTCGGACAGAGAGAACCTGGCAAGCCTGGCCTCAGCGACCTTTGACTCTATCTACGCCGCCATTCGCAGCAACAAAGGCACGCTCTTCGACGAAGGTCTGCGCATCGCTCAGCAGTACGGCATGAACGATTTCGCCTTCGAGTTGCAGCAGCTCCAGTCCCAGAGGCAAGGAGAAGGCACAGAAAACGGCGGCGAAAACGTCGCCAAGGTTCTGGAGCAGCCGTTCGAGCTGAAAGAAGTGAAGCCCGGCTTCGACAGCGGCATTGGAGACGACAGTTTGGACGGTGAGGTCATCGGGGCCACGGAAATCACCTCCAGCAA
Organism: Littorina saxatilis; assembly: GCF_037325665.1. Lineage (NCBI taxonomy): Eukaryota > Metazoa > Mollusca > Gastropoda > Littorinimorpha > Littorinidae > Littorina > Littorina saxatilis. The sequence goes on from NC_090258.1 coordinate 20,768,334, forward strand.
GGGGGCTAACTGTGAGGGCAGTGTGCAATCGGTGAAGCGTTCGGTGGAGAACGGAGTTCAGACTGTTGACGCTGGGACGCTGGTCAACAACACGCAGTTCAAGGGGGATGATAAACCTGACCTGAAGAGGAAGGGAGACAATTTAGACTTGCTGCCCACCAGGCCGCCTTCCCGGCGAAGTCGATCGAGTCAGAGCGGGGGTGTAGTGTGATAACGATTCTCTTGGTGCTTCTTTGGAGGATTTAGTCATGTACAGTGACTGTGAATATGGACTTTTTTTGTTTTTTTCTAAAATTCCATCTTCATAATATCTTGTGACTTCAGTCCTTGTATTTTGTGTCGCCGATTTGGTCTTCATCCAAAAACTGTTATTACAGCTGATTATTTTGTGTGTGTTTTTTCGATTTTGAAACTTTTTTCTTGATGAAATATATGTCATATTTTCTATTTTGTCCTTTTTCAAAGAAAATTATCATGTTCATTTCAGATGAAACTTTAAACTTGTACCACTGCACAACGTATGTCAGCAGTGACAAAAAGGTTCAAGTGTAATGTAAACACAGGACAGTTTGAAGAACGCTAATATATCTTGATGCTTTTGTTTTTGTTTTAGTTTTGAAACAGAACATTAAGAGGAAATGCAATTTCTAAATGCAAAGTGTGACCGACTCGTGACCCGCTTTGTGATTGTTTCTATCAAGGTTACGCGCAGTGCCCAATATGTTGTGGTTGGGAGTAATTTTGTCTGCACATAATTATGGGGTTGGTTGTGATTGGGTGGGGGGGGGGGGGGGGGGGGGGGCGGAGGGAGGGTGGGGGTGGGGTGAAGGCAAGGTTTGGGTGGAGGAAGAAAATGTTGACACATTGGTATTGTGGTTATTGAAAAATAGTCCTCGATTTTATATATATATTTTTTTTTATAAAACGCGGGGTTTTGGTCATAGATGTAAACAGCACTGCTTGTAAAGGGTCTATGAAGTCTTTCTCATGTGTGTCAGTTTTTTTCTCTCTCCCAAATATGTGGATGTTCATCTTACGTCAACCACCCCCCCCCCTCCCCCTCCCCACCCCCCCCTGTCTCATCTGTTAAGCGGTGTGTTAACCTCATTTCACATGTTGCTCAACTGTTCTGTTCTATTCCTGACCTACCTTGCACACACAATGATTTACCTTTGGTAAGAGAAAAAGTACTCGCTGACAATATATTTCAGCCTACTTTTTTGTCCAATAATATTTATTTTTTACCAATTATGCTGTGAAATGTGTACACCTAGGCATAGGTGATGAAGCTGCATGAACATTTTGCCCTAGGTTGGATGTTGGTATTATTTTCTTCGGCAATTACATTTGCTGAAGAAAATGAATCCTCACAACATCCCCGATGCGTTGTATTTGACACTTAATTGGGCCAAAATATATGGGTTGAAACTTGCATGATATCTTGTAAATGAAATTATAGTGGAGTTTCAGAAGGGAAAGCAATGTTTTGCTTGAACGACTTAGACCAGCTTGGAGATATATAAAGCTCTTAGAGATGAATTGACAGTCTTGTGTAGGTTCTCCATAGGTAACGGAAAGTAATTATGATTCACATTTAAAACTTGTCAGTGTTAATACTCTCTACTTCTAGAATTCCATTTTCCTCTGATTCATGAAAAAAACATGCGGTATTCAGACAAAAAGGAAGTGCAATTTGTTTGATATTCATTTTGGTTTGCTTGCTTAACTTGGCACTGCAATGTCAGTTTTTGTTGTTGTTGAGTAAACCAAAAACTTCCTGAGCTTGACAGTATCCCTTTAAGTTCAAAAGATCAGAGTAGCAACCTTGTGTAATCTTCAAAATCCAATGAGAGAAAATTACTTACAATTGTACATTAGTTTGATTGTGTGCACACGTGTGTGTGTGACATGTGTGTTTGTGTGTTTGTTTTTATGTACAGGGTGACCCCCAAAAAAAAGTACCCAAACAAAACGTCATAAATTGAACAAAAATAAAGCTATTTTCATAAAATTTATTTACACACACAAGTAGCCTCTGCATGATTTGCACAGAAAATTTTAGCGTTCTAGCTTGTCTTTCAGGAAAGTTATGCTCATTCTACAGAACATGCTCCAAATGGCCTCTGCGCTGCTGCAGGCAAAGCTAACTTGAACTCGCCGCGCAAAGTTATCAATCACCCGCACACACTCCTGTTGCGAGATTCCGCGAATGGTTATTGTGATGGCTCTCTTGAGTTCTGTGATTGTCTGTGGGTTGTTCCTGTAGTCGTTGTCTTTCAGGAACCCCCAAAGATAGAAATCTGAGAGATTTAAATCCGAGGGAGGCCATTTGGAGCATGTTCTGTAGAATGAGCATAACTTTCCTGAAAGACAAGCTAGAACGCTACAATTTTCTGTGCAAATCATGCAGAGGCTACTTGTGTGTGTAAATAAATTTTATGAAGATTGCTTTATTTTTGTTCAATTTATGACGTTTTGTTTGGGTACTCTTTTTTTTGGGTCACCCTGTATTATCCTGTATACATACGTGAGAGAGACACTCGTGAGATAATAATCGTTCAAATCACACGTGTGTATATCATGTAAATGAGGTCATGTCAAGCAAGTCTGGCAGGGACCTGTTTTTTCCACTGCTTATGATGCCAAAGTCACCAAGACAAAATTCATTATAGAAAATAAAATTGCGCTCGCTAATTACCCTCGATGAATTTTTAGAACTAACACGTCACGCTTTCAGAGTGACGTTTCTTTACTTTGACGTAATAGATTGCACGAGGTTTTAGAAGAGATCGAGGTTCCAAAACAAGCGTCTTCAATTTAGCTGCCTCGACTACAGGGCATTTTCAGTAAAATACACGTAAGTACAGTATGTAGGATAAACAGAATACTACATATGGCTTGCTGTTTCGTACCAGATTTACACTCGTTGCTTTTTTAAATAGTGAACAGCTCGCTTTCGCTCGCAGTTCAATATTTCAAAAAAAAAACTCGTGTAAATCTGGTACGACACAGCAAGCCATGTAGTATTCTCTATGTATAATAATTATGGGGAGTAGGGGTGTTTCTGATTGAGTCGAAGGAAGAACCTAGAACTTCTGTATCCAACATACGGGAGAATAGAAAACAAAAATGGAAATATATAACTCTGTTGAGGTTTGGGAAAGCAGCCCGACATTTAACAGGGGTAACTTCACAGGACTTTATAAAATGGTATCATCCTTTATTCCTTACTATAGGCTGTGGAAGAGATCAGGCAAACACAGGTAATGCAGGTGATAATTATGGGGAATAATGTAGTGTCACAGTGAAAAATGTCAACCTCTGATCTTGCCGCCCGGTTACCTTCACCACACAATACAACTTTTCCACAGAGCAGACAAATCTTGACAGAGCTATGTGTGTGTGTGTGTGTGTGTGTGTGTGTGTGTGTGTGTGTGTGTGTGTGTGTGTGTGTGTGTGTGTGTGTGTGTGTGTGTGTGTGTGTGTGTGTGTGTGTGTGTGTGTGTGTGTGTGTGTGTGTGTGTGTGTGTGTGTGTGTGTGTGTGTGTGTGTGTGTGCGTGCGTGCGTGCGTGCGTGCGTGCGTGCGTGCGTGCGTGCGTGCGTGCGTGCGTGCGTGCGTGCGTGCGTGCGTGCGTGCGTGCGTGCGTGCGTGCGTGTGTGCGTGCATGCGTGTGTGCGTGCGTGTGTGCGTGCGTGTGCGCCTGCACGTGCATTTGCATGTGTTTGTGGGGGTATATGAGAGAGTGAGAGAAAGACGGGAGAGAGAAACTGATTTGACGGATTGATCTTAATACATACAGATAGAGGTTTTATGCACAGCCTAGTTTTAATATATATCTGTGTGTGTGTGTGTGTGTGTGTGTGCGCATGTGTGTGTGTGTGTGTGTGTGTGTGTGTGCGCATGTTTGTGTGTGTGTGTGTGTGTGCATTCTTGCATGTGCAAAAGTGTATCATGTGATTATGTGCATATTTGTTTTCAGGAAATAACTGTACTTTTAGGCTTCATTTCTGATGAACATGCCGAGTGCTTGGTAATTCAAAGGTTTTAGCTAAATTCATTCTTCGATCAGACTACTGATTGTTTAACACAATGTTCATGCATAATCTATCATCATTTTTCTTTTGTCATTTTGTAGTGATCTAGTGTAGAATTAATGTCTGAAAAACATGATAATGTTGGTTAAGCTCCATTTTCCTTGTCAATGTTAAATTTGTGTTGCTTTGTATCCTGCTACTATTTACTCTGTGTTTCTTTTGACAATCTTGTAAATAGCTATGTATGTGTAATATGAGCAAATTGATTCGATTTGTTTGGTTTAAAAACTAATTTCTGTTTTTTTTCTCATCTGTGTTGTTTTTTGTTTTCGAGTGCACACATTCTTGCATGTGTGCATCTGTGCCTGTGTGTGATATGAGGGCAAAGATGAAACCAGAATGCAATAGAATCCTGACAGCACAAGTGAACACTATTGTGGGCAATTTTCCACTCTCTTGTGATGCTATGTGGACAACTTAATTCTTCACACTGAAAAGCGCTGGTATAGATGTTCAAACTTGACCATAGTACCATTGACGTATGAGTGTAAATGAAGTAAAAGAGAGAATCAGATGATAATGTGGGATTTGTATGGGAGTCCGAATGTGGGATTTGTATGGGAGTCAGTTATGTGATTTTTGATGGAAAAGTGTTGTTTCCCTTGAAGAAAAACAGATCTGGTTATTTCCCTTGAAAAACAGTGAAAGGGTAATTTCCCTTGAAGTATTTGTTCTGCAAGCTTATATGTCTGCTGGTGGATATGCTAGTACTAAGTTATATTTCTCCTCCCATGATATGTTGTATTATGTGTTGCCCTATTAATTTATCCACTACCCCCCGCGGGTTAGGGGGAAGAATTTACCCGATGCTCCCCAGTAAGAGGCGATTAACGGATTCTGTTTCTCCTTTTACCCTTGTTAAGTGTTTCTTGTATAGAATATAGTCAATGTTTGTAAAGATTTTAGTCAAGCAGTATGTAAGAAATGTTAAGTCCTTTGTACTGGAAACTTGCATTCTCCCAGTAAGGTCATATATTGTACTACGTTGCAAGCCCCTGGAGCAATTTTTTGATTAGTGCTTTTGTGAACAAGAAACAATTAACAAGTGGCTCTATCCCATCTCCCCCCTTTCCCCGTCGCGATATAACCTCTGTGGTTGAAAACGACGTTAAACACCAAATAAAGAAAGAAAGAATTTATCCACTCTTGTTCACATTCCATTATGCATGCATGTGTCTGATACTTTTTGCTCCGACAGAAGTTGAACACTCACTGTCTTCAGAAACTGGAATACTGTAGTTATTTTTGTGTTAAAGAAACAGATTATGGACAAATATTTATTGTTGTGTTTGCATCAACATTGATTCTAGCGATGGACACTGGTGAAGTAAGGTGACATTTGTGCATGATTTCTAGTGCAGGTACATGTTAATTAATGTGATGATGCCCAGATAATAAATCTTTGTTTTATTGCTGACAGTTCGAAAATTACGAATACGAAAAAAGTTTTCTGCTAGGACCTGATTTTGGTTGTTATTTATTGAACAAGGGTCCTTTTCATCAAAACAGCTTTGGCAGTTCCAGAAGATTTCATTGTCTGTTTGTTTATTACCCCCATGTTTGTCATTGAAGCATTTAATACACACTTTACACTGTTGTGCCTTGGTCCCCAAGCCTTTCTCTTTGTGCTCCTCCCTTCCCTGTCATGTTATGTCTCATGTATAAAACTCCTTGTTTCAACACTGTAGCTAATGTCTGTGAGTTTTTTTTTAATTGTTGTTGTTGCAGTTCTGAGATGAAATTCATCCAATGATTTAATTCATGAATATATTTGAGCATGCAGTATCATGTACTCCCTAATGGTTGGAGAGAATTTTTTTTTAGAAAGGGTTAACGCCAGAATAGTTATATTATTTGCCAGTGTGGGTTAAGGGTGGAGATTTTTCTGATCTCCCAGGTCAACTCATGTGCAGACCTGCCAGTGGCTTATCCCCCTTCGTGTGTACACGCAAGCACAAGACCAAGTGCGCACGGAAAAGATCCTGTAATCCATGTCAGAGTTATAGGTGGGTTATAGAAACCCAAAAATACCCAGCATGTCTCCCCAGAAAGCGGCGTATGGCTGCCCGAATGGCGGGGTAAAAACAGTCTAGTCATACACGGAAAAACCCACTTGTTTAAAAACATGAGCGAACGTGGGAGTTTCAGCTCATGAGCAAAGAAGAAAAAGAAGTCTATCTTGTATTAAGCCTGCTCGGTTCATAAAGAAAGGTTCATTTAGTCACAGTGAAAAACGAAGAGTACTGTCTTCGTGATCTTCCTACTTATATCATAGAAGTTCTGAAGTCTCATACCATTTTTGCACCTTAACAGAAAGGGAATAAAAACGAGAGAGAGAGAGAGAGAGAGAGAGAGAGAGAGAGAGAGAGAGAGAGAGAGAGAGAGAGAGAGATCTTGAACAGGAGACCCTTAAAATGGAGGCATTCGTATGGACATGAACTGGAGGCGCTTAAAATGGAGGCATTAGTACAGACTTCCAAAAGACAGCAAGTTATCAATGAAAACAACATGTTCAAAGAGAGGAAATCTAAAAGTGGATGGTATTGTAAATAAGTGTATCATTTTCACTGTACTCTTTTTCAGTGTGTTGCACATAATTACAAGTATACATGTACCACATCTTACTGAACCGGTCTTTTCCATTTTAAGCCACTTTTGTGACATTTTTTTCTCTACGCAGTGAATTCGTATGTTTGTTTTAATTAAACCTTAAATTGCAGCCTTATTCATTAATGTAAAATTATGCTGTAACGGACTTTGTTTTGTTTTGAATAAATTTGAATGTTTGCTTTCTGAACTTGAGACTTTCCATGTGGCTTATGTCAAGGGAGATCTTAATGGTGCTGTCTGTGCCTTTTCAGAGCTGTGGAAATTTGCGAATTGTTTTGTTGAAATGATATTTGTCAAAGCTAAACTGCTCGAAGAAAAGATTTGTTGGTTCACAATCCAGGAGGAGATCGCTGTGTGATTTATGTTTATTTCTACTGTAGATTAGAAATAATTCATCTTCTGATTCATAATTTTAATTCAGAATTTTGATGATCACTTCTTGCAACAACAACAACAACAACAACAAAAACAACTACAACAACTACAACTACAACAACAATTAACATCTTGGAGTTGATAACTATATAGCAGTTCTGGGGTATAATTCTTTAAAACCAGCAGTAAATGTGTCAGAACTGTTTTGGTCAGTATCAGCTATCAGTTATGATTGAGAAATGTTTTAGTTCGAGATTAAACTTACATAATCATTAATGTTATTTTCCTTGAGGAGATTATGTAATCATATAGGGACAGAAGTTAGTTTAATATGCTCACGAAAAAAAGGTGTTTTTTTACCAAAAAGCAGACACTTTTTTTGTTTCTGAGATGTTGAACTAAACCTTCTTTGATCCTTGAACTATTATGCTACACTGGTCAGACTCTAATAAAGTGTATTGTTTTGTATTTAAATGTCAAAGAATTGAACAGATTTGATGTTTGTTAAGGTGGGCAAAGTCTGTGAAAAAGGCTCACAGATTTCCGCCTCTCAATCTCGGTTTTTTCAATATCTATGGTGCTCCAGTTCTCTTGCTATGTGATCGTCATACCATTGATGACTGTATGCTATGTGGTCATGATTATTTCTTCTGTTTCTCTGTTTCACAATTTCTCTTCTCAGTGAGACATATTCTTTTCTCATGTGTTTGTTTGTTTCCTGACAGGAAACTGGTCGCTCTGCACCGTGCTACTGTCAATAAAAAAGCAGCTATGATTAACATGTGTGTGTGTGTGTGTGTGTGTGTGTGTGTGTGTGGGTGTGTGTGTGTGTGTGTGTGTGTATGTGTTTGTGTGTGTGTGTGTTTGTGTGTCTGCGTGCACAAGCGTGAGTGTGTTCGTGTGTGTGTGTTTAAGTGTGCTTGTGTGTGTGAGATTGTGTCTGTCAGTCTGTCTGTGAGTGTGCCAGTGTGTATGCTGTTTTTGTGTTTGCACACGTGAGTACGTTCGTGAATTGATGTTTGTGTGTGTATGGTGTGTGTGTGTGTGTGTGTGTGTGTGAGCAAATCTCTGTGTGTGTGTGTGTGTGTGCATCTGCACATGTGTTTGCATGTGTTTGTGGGGGTGTATGAGAGAGAGAGAGAGAAAGACGGGAGAGAGAGACTGATTTGATGGACTAATCTTTAATACATACAGTTTCATGCACAGCCTAGTCTTACAATCAGTGTATGTGTGTGTGTGTGTATGTGTGTGTGAGCAAGTGTGTGTATGTGTACGTGCGTCTACAAGTGCATTTGCACGTGTTTATACGTGTTTGTGGGGGTGTATGAGAGAGTGAGAGAAAGACGGGAGAGAGAGAGACTGATTTGACGGACTGATCTTTAATCTTTAAGTGCTAGTCTTTCGGATGAGACGAAAAACCGAGGTCCCTTCGTGTACACTACATTGGGGTGTGCACGTTAAAGATCCCACGATTGACAAAAGGGTCTTTCCTGGCAAAATTGTATAGGCATAGATAAAAAATGTCCACCAAATACCCTTGTGACTTGGAATAAAGGCCGTGAAAGGTGAATGCTCGCCCTAATAGGCTTGAGGTTTGCTGGCCGATGTGAATGCGTGATATAGTGTGTAAAAAATTCCATCTCACACGGCAAAAATTAATATGTAAAGCGCATTGAGCATATAAGCTACTCACAAAAAGTAAAGGATCACTTGCACACAAATTCATAACTTTCCAAAAAAGAAAGCCAATGCGTTGGTATTTGGCAAACGTTTAATTCAATGCTTTAGTGATAATGATACAACATTTCCTTCAATTTCGAGCAATCGTTTGGTCTGTACATTTTATCAAAGTGTGTACGTATCGAAATTTGATTTCACAAAGTCGTTGAAATCACAAGACATGGCATTCAGATGCTCCCAAAAGTTCAGTAATGCGTGTAACCGCCCTGGCTGTTCTGGCACTCGACGCAGCGAGTTCTCATAGAGTTGACCAGGGTGGGGAAGATCATCTATGGAAGCGCCTGCCACTCAGCCTGCAGCATCTGGTAGAGGTGCTGGACATCCCTGGGAGGGGAGTGGTTGCTCCTCACTTTGCGATCCAACTCATCCCAGAGGTTCTCAATCGGGTTGAGCTCCCATGGGGTCGCCTTCACGCGGCGGGAGCGTTTAAACAGAGCTACCCCACCCCTTTACTTCTCTTCTTTTGTCTTATTTCTGCCTTACCAGTCCTTTCACCTATATTTCCTTCCAAGAAAACTCTCCCTACTATTCCCTGCAGTTTTCCAATTCTTTTCTTGTTGTCTTATTTCTACCTGACTGGATCCATCACCTTTATTTCACTTACCAAAAGTCTTCTTTTCCACATCCTTATTTCTCTGCACCCCGCATGTCGTAAGAGGCGACTAACGGATTCTGTTTCTCCTTTTACCCTTGTTAAGTGGTTCTTGTATAGAATATAGTCAATGTTTGTAAAGATTTTAGTCAAGCAGTATGTAAGAAATGTTTAGTCCTTTGTACTGGAAACTTGCATTCTCCCAGTAAGGTCATATATTGTACTACGTTGCAAGCCCCTGGAGCAATTTTTTGATTAGTGCTTTTGTGAACAAGAAACACTTAACAAGTGGCTCTATCCCATCTCCCCCCTTTCCCCTATCCCATCTCCCCCCTTTCCCTCGTCGCGATATAACCTTCGTGGTTGAAAACGACGTTAAACACCAAATAAAGAAAGAAAGAATCGGGTTGAGATCGGGACTGCATGCTGGCCACTCCATTCTGTTGACTCCAGACTGCTGCAGGAAGTCGTTGACCACCCTTGCCCTGTGGGGGCGAGCGTTGTCATCCTGGTAGACAGCCTGCGGTCCCATCTGCTGCAGTGTAGGCACAGCCAGCGGTCGAAGGATCTCATCCCGGTATCGGAGGCCAGTCAGGTTACCCTGTACATGAAACAAGGGTGTTCTGTGGTGAAGGCTGAAGGCCCCCCAGACCATTACAGAACCTCCACCAAAGGCCACATTTTCTTGGACAGTGGCGTCAATGTAGCGTTTCCCTTGGTGCCTCCAGACCCTCAGTCAGTCGTCGTTGTGGTTCAGGGTGAAGCGTGATTCATCACTGAACAGGACCTGGGACCATTGCTGACGTGTCCACCTCACGTGACATCTGCAGAAGGCGCCGCGTGCTGCCCTATGGGCTGGAGTTAAACGTGGCCGTACAGCTGGGCGACGAGAACGGAGGTTAAACCCATGAAGGCGATTCCGTATGGTCTGCTGCCTGATGTTGGTGTTAGTAGCCACCCTCAGCTGCCTTCGAATAATGCTGGAAGAGGCTGTTTGCAAGGCTAGTCGTTCCATAAGACGATCTTCACGTGGAGTTGTCTTCTTTGGTCGCCCAGGTCTGCGTCTTTCCTGGACCCTCCCAGTGGCTGTGAAACGTTGAATCAGTCTGACAATGACCGAGATGGACACGTGAAGTCGCCTGGCCCGCCACTTCTCGCTTGGGGACACCATCTTGGAACCATGCAACAGCTCGTCCCCTCTCAAACTCGTTCAATTTTCGTCGAGGAGGCATTGTCAGATAATGCCTAAAACTGGTGGTATGTCTTCTCAAAAAGCCAAGCAAGTGACAGCATCTCACACATAAACAGCAGTGCTTGCACGTGCATAATGGTTTTTCCATGTGGCTTGTTCGGGCTGAACGGTCCAAAACAAGGTCCTTTTTCGCAAGTTTCTGCTTTTTCTTTTGCTACCAAGCTCAGTAGTAGAGAATCCCGTGCAATTTTCCCACTAACACAACATCGCCCACTTACAGCTGAATAAGAATTCATAACAATTTGGTTTGACTGAGAAATAAATAACAGTGGCGAACTGATTTTATTGAGCACCTGTTTTCTCATAGTGATCCTTAACTTTTTGTGTATATGATTATGCGCTATAGCAAATGTCCATTATTATTATTATTATTACACACAGATAGAGGTTTTAGGCACATCCTAGTCTTAACTATATATCTGTGTGTGTGTGTATGTGCAGACGTGCGTGTGTGTTGTGTGTGTGTGTGTGTGTGTGTGTGTGTTTAAGTGTGCATGTTAGTTTGTGTTTGTCTGTATGATTGTCTGTCTGTGTGCGTGTGCCTGTGTCAGTGTGTATGTTGTTGTGTTTGTGTACTACGCGTGCGTGCATTCTTGCATTACTGTGTGTGTGTGTGTGTGTGTGTGTGTGTGTGTGTGTGTGTGTGTGTGTGTGTGTGTGTGTGTGTGTGTGTGTGTGTGTTACTGAGTCAGTATGTCTGTTGCAACCACCAACACAGGCAGCAGCTGCTGAGCAGTGAAATCAATGTTATAATCTGTCTGTTGTCCACGGTTTGATCCATGTTTGTTTTGTCTGTCTTTAGTGAACATTCGCTCAGTAATAACTTTATATTGACTAATTTGCCTCAAAATGTCAAGCTAGCCGAGTGGCTGCGGGGATAAGAGCCACACTTTATATTCAAATACTGTTAACTCCCAAGTCGTGGGTTCGAATCCCACTCCCGTCAATATTTTTGGGTGGCACCACCATTCCTACCGTGCTATTAGTCTGGCACCACCATTCCTACCGTGCTATCTGTCTGGCACCACCATTCCTTCCCTGCTATCTGTCTGGCACCACCATATCTATCCAGCCATCTGTCTGGCACCACCATTCCTTCCCTGACATCTGTCTGGCACCACCATATCTATCCTGCTATCTGTCTGGCACCACCATTCCTATCCTGTCATCTGTCTGGCACCACCATTCCTATCTTGCTATGTGTCTGGCATCATCATTCCTACCCTGATATCTGTCTGGCACCATCATTCCTACCCTGCTTTCTGTCAGGTACCACCATTCCTATCCTGATATCTGTCTGGCACCACAATTTCTACCGTGCTATCTGTCAGGCACCACCTATCCTACCCTGCTATCTGTCTGGCACCACCATTTCTACCGTGCTATCTGTCAGGCACCACCATTCCTATCCTGCTATCTGTCTGGCACCACCATTCCTACCCTGCTATCCGTCTGGCATCACCATTCCTATCCTGCTATCTGTCTGGCACCACCATTCCTACCCTGCTATCTGTCTGGCACCACCATTCCTACCCTGCTATCTGTCTGGCACCACCATTCCTACCCTGCTATCTGTCTAGCACCACCATTCCTACCCTGCTATCTGTCTAGCACCACCATTCCTATCCTGTTATCTGTCTGGCACCACCATTCCTATCCTGCTATCTGTCTGGCATCATCATTCCTATCCTGTTATCTGTCTGGCACCACCATTTCTACCACCATTCCTATCCTGACATCCGTCTGGCACCACCATTCCTATCCTGATATCTGTCTGGCACCACCATTCCTACCCTGATATCGGTCTGGCACCACCATTCCTATCCATGTAAATAAAATCTAGATATCGGTCTGGCACCACCATTCCTATCCTGCTATCTGTCTGGCACCACCATTCCTATCCTGCTATCTGTCTGGCACCACCATTCCTACCCTGCTATCTGTCTGGCACCACCATTCCTACCCTGCTATCTGTCTGGCACCACCATTCCTACCCTGCTATCTGTCTGGCACCACCATTCCTACCCTGCTATCTGTCTGGCACCACCATTCCTACCCTGCTATCCGTCTGGCACCACCATTCCTATCCTGCTATCTGTCTGGCACCACCATTCCTACCCTGCTATCTGGTCTGATAGGTGGTGCCAGACCCTGCTATCTGTCTGGCACCACCATTCCTATCCTGACATCCGTCTGGCACCACCATTCCTATCCTGATATCTGTCTGGCACCACCATTCCTACCCTGAAATCGGTCTGGCACCACCATTCCTACCCTGATATCGGTCTGGCACCACAATTCCTATCCATGTAAATAAAATCTAGATATCGGTCTGGCACCACCATTCCTACCCTGATATCGGTCTGGCACCACCATTCCTATCCTGATATCTGTCTGGCATCGCCATTCCTATCCTTACATCTGTCTGGCACCTATCCTTACATCTATCGTGACATCTGCCTGGCGCCACCATTCCTATCCTGCTATCTGTCTGGCACCACCATTCCTTCCATGGTATTTGTCTGGCACCACCATTCCTTCCATGGTATCTGTCTGGCACCACCATTCCTATCCTGACATCTGTCTGGCACCACCATTCCTGGACCCTGCTGTCTGGCACCACCATTCCTACACTGATATCTGTCTGGCACCACCATTCCTACCCTGCTGTCTGTCTGGCACCACCATTCCTAACCTGAAATCCGTCTGGCACCACCATTCCTACCCTGAAATCGGTCTGGCACCACCATTCCTACCCTGATATCGGTCTGGCACCACAATTCCTATCCATGTAAATAAAATCTAGATATATCGGTCTGGCACCACCATTCCTATCCTGACATCTGTCTGGCACCACCATTCCTATCCTGATATCCGTCTGGCACCACCATTTCTATCCTGCCGTCTGTCTGGCACCACCATTCCTACCCTGCTATCTGTCTGGCACCACCATTTCTACCGTGCTATCTGTCAGGCACCACCATTCCTATCCTGCTATCTGTCTGGCACCACCATTCCTATCCTGCTATCTGTCTGGCACCACCATTCGTACCCTGCTATCTGTCTGGCACCACCATTTTTACCCTGCTATCTGTCAGGTACCACCATTCCTATCCTGATATCTGTCTGGCACCACAATTTCTACCGTGCTATCTGTCAGGCACCACAATTTCTACCGTGCTATCTGTCAGGCACCACCATTCCTACCCTGCTATCTGTCTGGCACCACCATTCCTACCATGCTATCTGTCAGGCACCACCATTCCTATCCTGCTAACTGTCTGACACCACCATTCCTACCCTGCTATCTGTCTGGCACCACCATTCCTACCCTGCTATCTGTCTGGCACCACCATTCCTATCCTGCTATATGTTTGGCACCACCATTCCTACCTTGCTTATCTGTCTGGCACCATCATTCCTATCCTGACATCTGTCTGGCACCATCATTCCTAACCTGACATCCGTCTGGCACCACCATTCCTATCCTGACATCTGTCTGTCACCACCATTCCTACCCTGCTATCTGTCTGGCACCACCATTCCTATCCTGCTATCTGTCTGGCATCACCATTCCTATCCTGCTATCTGTCTGGCACCACCATTCCTACCACCATTCCTATCCTGACATCCGTCTGGCACCACCATTCCTATCCTGATATCTGTCTGGCACCACCATTCCTACCCTGATATCGGTCTGGCACCACAATTCCTATCCATGTAAATAAAATCTAGATATCGGTATGGCACCACCATTCCTATCCTGCTATCTGTTTGGCACCACCATTCCTATCCTGCTATCTGTCTGGCACCACCATTCCTATCCTGCTATCTGTCTGGCACCACCATTCCTACCCTGCTATCTGTCTGGCACCACCATTCCTACCCTGCTATCTGTCTGGCACCACCATTCCTACCCTGCTATCTGTCTGGCACCACCATTCCTATCCTGCTGTCTGTCTGGCACCATCATTCCTACCCTGCTATCCGTCTGGCACCACCATTCCTATCATGCTATCTGTCTGGCACCATCATTCATATACTGCTATCTGTCTGGCACCATCATTCCTACCCTGCTATCAGTCTGGCACCACCATTCCTATCCTGACATCTGTATGGCAGCACCATTCCTATCCATGTAAATAAAATCTAGATATCGGTCTGGCACCACCATTCCTACCCTGATATCTGTCTGGCACCACCATTCCTATCCTGACATCTGTCTGGCACCACCATTCCTGGACCCTGCTGTCTGTCTGGCACCACCATTCCTACCCTGATATCTGTCTGGCACCACCATTCCTACCCTGCTGTCTGTCTGGCACCACCATTCCTAACCTGAAATCCGTCTGGCACCACCATTCCTACCCTGAAATCGGTCTGGCACCACCATTCCTACCCTGATATCGGTCTGGCACCACAATTCCTATCCATGTAAATAAAATCTAGATATCGGTCTGGCACCACCATTCCTATCCTGCTATCTGTCTGGCACCACCATTCATATCCTGCTATCTGTCTGGCACCACCATTCCTATCCTGCTATCTGTCTGGCACCACCATTCCTATCCTGCTATCTGTCTGGCACCACCATTTCTACCGTGCTATCTGTCAGGCACCACCATTCCTATCCTGCTATCTGTCTGGCACCACCATTCCTATCCTGCTATCTGTCTGGCACCACCATTCCTACCCTGCTATCTGTCTGGCACCACCATTTCTACCGTGCTATCTGTCAGGTACCACCATTCCTATCCTGATATCTGTCTGGCACCACAATTTCTACCGTGCTATCTGTCAGGCACCACAATTTCTACCGTGCTATCTGTCAGGCACCACCATTCCTACCCTGCTATCTGTCTGGCATCACTATTTCTACCGTGCTATCTGTCTGGCACCACCATTCCTACCCTGCTATTTGTCTGGCACCACCATTCCTACCCTGCTATCTGTCTGGCACCACCATTCCTACCCTGCTATCTGTCTGGCAACACCATTCCTACCATGCTATATGTCTGGCACCACCATTCCTACCCTGCTATCCGTCTGGCACCACCATTCCTATCCTGCTATCTGTCTGGCACCACCATTCCTACCCTGCTATCCGTCTGGCACCACCATTCCTACCCTGCTATCTGTCACGCACCACCATTCCTATCCTGCTATCTGTCTGGCATCATCATTCCTATCCTGCTATCTGTCTAGCACCACCATTCCTATCCTGTTATCTGTCTGGCACCACCATTCCTATCCTGCTATCTGTCTGGCACCAGCATTCCTACCACCATTCCTATCCTGACATCCGTCTGGCACCACCATTCATATCCTGCTATCTGTCTGGCACCACCATTCCTACCCTGCTATCTGTCTAGCACCACCATTCCTACCCTGCTATCTGTCTAGCACCACCATTCCTATCCTGTTATCTGTCTGGCACCACCATTCCTATCCTGCTATCTGTCTGGCATCATCATTCCTATCCTGCTATCTGTCTAGCACCACCATTTCTACCACCATTCCTATCCTGACATCCGTCTGGCACCACCATTCCTATCCTGATATCTGTCTGGCACCACCATTCCTACCCTGATATCGGTCTGGCACCACCATTCCTATCCATGTAAATAAAATCTAGATATCGGTCTGGCACCACCATTACTATCCTGCTATCTGTCAGGCACCACCATTCCTATCCTGCTATCTGTCTGGCACCACCATTCCTATCCTGCTACCCTGCTATCTGTCTGGCACCACCATTCCTATCCTGACATCCGTCTGGCACCACCATTCCTACCCTGCTATCTGTCTGGCACCAGCATTCCTACCCTGCTATCTGTCTGGCACCACCATTCCTACCCTGCTATCCGTCTGGCACCACCATTCCTATCCTGCTATCTGTCTGGCACCACCATTCCTACCCTGCTATCTGGTCTGATAGGTGGTGCCAGACCCTGCTATCTGTCTGGCACCACCATTCCTATCCTGACATCCGTCTGGCACCACCATTCCTATCCTGATATCTGTCTGGCACCACCATTCCTACCCTGAAATCGGTCTGGCACCACCATTCCTACCCTGATATCGGTCTGGCACCACCATTCCTATCCATGTAAATAAAATCTAGATATCGGTCTGGCACCACCATTCCTACCCTGATATCGGTCTGGCACCACCATTCCTATCCTGATATCTGTCTGGCATCGCCATTCCTATCCTTACATCTGTCTGGCACCTATCCTTACATCTATCGTGACATCTGCCTGGCGCCACCATTCCTATCCTGCTATCTGTCTGGCACCACCATTCCTTCCATGGTATTTGTCTGGCACCACCATTCCTTCCATGGTATCTGTCTGGCACCACCATTCCTATCCTGACATCTGTCTGGCACCACCATTCCTGGACCCTGCTGTCTGGCACCACCATTCCTACACTGATATCTGTCTGGCACCACCATTCCTACACTGATATCTGTCTGGCACCACCATTCCTAACCTGAAATCAGTCTGGCACCACCATTCCTACCCTGAAATCGGTCTGGCACCACCATTCCTACCCTGATATCGGTCTGGCACCACAATTCCTATCCATGTAAATAAAATCTAGATATCGGTCTGGCACCACCATTCCTATCCTGCTATCTGTCTGGCACCACCATTCCTATCCTGCTATCTGTCTGGCACAACCATTCCTTTCCTGACATCTGTCGGGCACCACCATTCGTACCCTGCTATCTGTCTGGCACCACCATTTTTACCCTGCTATTTGTCCGGCATCACAATTCCTATCCTGCTATATGTTTGGCACAACCATTCCTTTCCTGACATCTGTCGGGCACCACCATTCATACCCTGATATCTGTCTGGCACCACCATTTCTACCGTGCTATCTGTCAGGTACCACCATTCCTATCCTGATATCTGTCTGGCACCACAATTTCTACCGTGCTATCTGTCAGGCACCACAATTTCTACCGTGCTATCTGTCAGGCACCACCATTCCTACCCTGCTATCTGTCTGGCACCACTATTTCTACCGTGCTATCTGTCAGGCACCACCATTCCTATCCTGCTATCTGTCTGGCACCACCATTCCTACCCTGCTATCTGTCTGGCACCACCATTCCTACCCTGCTATCTGTCTGGCACCACCATTCCTACCCTGCTATCTGTCTGGCACCACCATTCCTACCCTGCTATCCGTCTGGCACCACCATTCCTATCCTGCTATCTGTCTGGCACCACCATTCCTACCCTGCTATCCGTCTGGCACCACCATTCCTATCCTGCTATCTGTCTGGCACCACCATTCCTACCCTGCTATCTGTCTGGCACCACCATTCCTATCCTGCTATCTGTCTGGCACCACCATTCCTATCCTGCTATCTGTCTGGCACCACCATTTCTACCACCATTCCTATCCTGACATCCGTCTGGCACCACCATTCCTATCCTGATATCTGTCTGGCACCACCATTCCTACCCTGATATCGGTCTGGCACCACCATTCCTATCCATGTAAATAAAATCTAGATATCGGTATGGCACCACCATTCATATCCTGCTATCTGTTTGGCACCACCATTCCTATCCTGCTATCTGTCTGGCACCACCATTCATATCCTGCTATCTGTCTGGCACCACCATTCCTACCCTGCTATCTGTCTGGCACCACCATTCATACCCTGCTATCTGTCTGGCACCACCATTCCTACCCTGCTATCTGTCTGGCACCACCATTCATACCCTGCTATCTGTCTGGCACCACCATTCCTACCCTGCTATCCGTCTGGCACCACCATTCCTATCATGCTATCTCTCTGGCACCACCATTCCTACCCCGCTATTTGTCTGGCAGCACCATTCCTTCCCTGCTATATGTCTGGCACCATCATTCCTATCCTGACATCTGTCTGGCACCACCATTCCTATCCATGTAAATAAAATCTAGATATCGGTCTGGTACCACCATTCCTTGATATCTGTCTGGCACCACCATTCCTATCCTGACATCTGTCTGGCACCACCATTCCTGGACCCTGCTGTCTGTCTGGCACCACCATTCCTACCCTGATATCTGTCTGGCACCACCATTCCTACACTGATATCTGTCTGGCACCACCATTCCTAACCTGAAATCCGTCTGGCACCACCATTCCTACCCTGAAATCGGTCTGGCACCACCATTCCTACCCTGATATCGGTCTGGCACCACAATTCCTATCCATGTAAATAAAATCTAGATATCGGTCTGGCACCACCATTCCTATCCTGCTATCTGTCTGGCACCACCATTCCTATCCTGATATCCGTCTGGCACCACCATTTCTATCCTGCCGTCTGTCTGGCACCACCATTCCTACCCTGCTATCTGTCTGGCACCACCATTTCTACCGTGCTATCTGTCAGGCACCACCATTCCTATCCTGCTATCTGTCTGGCACCACCATTCCTATCCTGCTATCTGTCTGGCACCACCATTCCTATCCTGCTATCTGTCTGGCATCACCATTTCTACCGTGCTATCTGTCAGGTACCACCATTCCTA
Organism: Littorina saxatilis; assembly: GCF_037325665.1. Taxonomy (NCBI): domain Eukaryota; kingdom Metazoa; phylum Mollusca; class Gastropoda; order Littorinimorpha; family Littorinidae; genus Littorina; species Littorina saxatilis. The sequence goes on from NC_090258.1 coordinate 20,787,546, forward strand.
TCCTGATATCTGTCTGGCACCACAATTTCTACCGTGCTATCTGTCAGGCACCACAATTTCTACCGTGCTATCTGTCAGGCACCACCATTCCTACCCTGCTATCTGTCTGGCATCACTATTTCTACCGTGCTATCTGTCAGGCACCACCATTCCTATCCTGCTCTCTGTCTGGCACCACCATTCATACCCTGCTCTCTGTCTGGCACCACAATTCATACCCTGCTCTATGTCTGGCACCACCATTCATACCCTGCTCTCTGTCTGGCACCACCATTCATACCCTGCTATCCGTCTGGCACCACCATTCCTATCCTGCTATCTGTCTGGCACCACCATTCCTACCCTGCTATCCGTCTGGCACCACCATTCCTACCCTGCTATCTGTCACGCACCACCATTTCTACCCTGCTATCTGTCTGGCACCACCATTCCTACCCTGCTATCTGTCTGGCACCACCATTCCTATCCTGCTATCTGTCTGGCACCACCATTCCTATCCTGCTATCTGTCTGGCACCACCATTTCTACCACCATTCCTATCCTGACATCCGTCTGGCACCACCATTCCTATCCTGATATCTGTCTGGCACCACCATTCCTACCCTGATATCGGTCTGGCACCACCATTCCTATCCATGTAAATAAAATCTAGATATCGGTCTGGCACCACCATTCCTATCCTGCTATCTGTCTGGCACCACCATTCCTATCCTGCTATCTCACCATTCCTATCCTGCTATCTGTCTGGCACCACCATTCCTAACTTGCTACCTGTCTGGCACCAGCATTCCTACCCTGCTTTCTGTCTGGCACCACCATTCCTACCCTGCTATCTGTCTGGCACCACCATTCCTACCCTGAAATCGGTCTGGCACCACCATTCCTACCCTGATATCGGTCTGGCACCACCATTCCTATCCATGTAAATAAAATCTAGATATCGGTCTGGCACCACCATTCCTACCCTGATATCGGTCTGGCACCACCATTCCTATCCTGATATCTGTCTGGCATCGCCATTCCTATCCTTACATCTGTCTGGCACCTATCCTTACATCTATCGTGACATCTGCCTGGCGCCACCATTCCTATCCTGCTATCTGTCTGGCACCACCATTCCTTCCATGGTATTTGTCTGGCACCACCATTCCTTCCATGGTATCTGTCTGGCACCACCATTCCTATCCTGACATATGTCTGGCACCACCATTCCTGGACCCTGCTGTCTGGCACCACCATTCCTACACTGATATCTGTCTGGCACCACCATTCCTAACCTGAAATCCGTCTGGCACCACCATTCCTACCCTGAAATCGGTCTGGCACCACCATTCCTACCCTGATATCGGTCTGGCACCACAATTCCTATCCATGTAAATAAAATCTAGATATATCGGTCTGGCACCACCATTCCTACCCTGATATCGGTCTGGCACCACCATTCCTATCCTGATATCTGTCTGGCATCGCCATTCCTATCCTTACATCTGTCTGGCACCTATCCTTACATCTATCGTGACATCTGCCTGGCGCCACCATTCCTATCCTGCTATCTGTCTGGCACCACCATTCCTTCCATGGTATTTGTCTGGCACCATTCCTTCCATGGTTTCTGTCTGGCACCACCATTCCTGGACCCTGCTGTCTGTCTGGCACCACCATTCCTACACTGATATCTGTCTGGCAACACCATTCCTAATCTGCTGTCTGTCTGGCACCACCATTCCTAACCTGAAATCTGTCTGGCACCACCATTCCTTCCATGGTATTTGTCTGGCACCACCATTCCTACCCTGAAATCGGTCTGGAACCATTGGTTGAAAAATGAGGGCGTGACAGTGCCGCCTCAACTTTCACGAAAAGCCGGATATGACGTCATCAAAGACGTCTGGCAACACCATTCCTAATCTGCTGTCTGTCTGGCACCACCATTCCTAACCTGAAATCTGTCTGGCACCACCATTCCTTCCATGGTATTTGTCTGGCACCACCATTCCTACCCTGAAATCGGTCTGGAACCATTGGTTGAAAAATGAGGGCGTGACAGTGCCGCCTCAACTTTCACGAAAAGCCGGATATGACGTCACCATTCCTTCCATGGTATCTGTCTGGCACCACCATTCCTACCCTGAAATCCGTCTGGCACCACCATTCCTACCATCGTATCCGTCTGGCACCACCATTCCTATCCTGACATCTGTCTGGCACCACCATTCCTTCCATGGTTTCTGACTGGCACCACCATTCCTATCCAGCTATCTGTCTGGCACCACCGTTCCTATCCTACTCTAAGTCTGGCACCACCATTCCTATCCTGATATTTGTCTGGCACCACCTTTCCTTCCATGATATCTGTCTGGCACCACCATTTCTTCCATATTTGTCTGGCACCACCATTCCTTCCATGGTATCTGTCTGGCACCACCATTCCTTCCATGATCTGTCTAGCACCACCATTCTCACCCTGGCGCCGGATTTGCAGCACAGCCGGGACAGATACATACACAAACACACATAAAAATATTGGTGTGAGTGGGATTCGAACCCACGACTTCAGAGTTGACAGTATTTGAATACTGTCGTTCTTATCCCCGCTGCCACTCTGCTCTCTTGAAAGGTTGAGGCAAATTTAGTCAATATAAAGTTATAACTGAGCGAATGTTCACTAAAGATAGACAAAACAAACATGGATCAAACCATGGACATCAAGACATTATATGGGGGTATGTGTTTGTGTGTGTGTGTGTGTGTGTGTGTGGGGAGGTGGTGGTGTATGTGTGTGTGTGTGTGTGTGTGTGTGTGTATGTGTGTGTGCATCGGTGTGTATTTACGTGTGTTAGTGTGTGTATGTGAGAGAGGAGAGAGAGAGAGAGAGAGAGAGAGAGAGAGAGAGAGAGAGAGAGAGAGAGAGAGAGAGAGAGAGAGAGGGGGGGGTATGCAGTGCCTTGGCATTGCACGTCTACTTAATTTTTTAACTGTTTAAAAACTCTGTTTTATTAGCTTGTTCTAGACAGGAATTCAGATAACAGAATTTCTGTCTTGGTTCTGTCTTAACTTCAAAAGTCTGTTACACCAAATAACATGCTGAAAGCTGTACAATCAGATGGCTCAGTTTGTAGCCAGCAGTATTATTTTGAAGAAATTTAACTGCCAACCTTTCTGTTAACATGTTGAGTTCTTTTTAAATTTAGTCAAGTTTTGACTAAATATTTTAACATCGAGGGGGAATCGAGACGAGGGTCGTGGTGTATGTGTGTCTGTCTGTCTGTGCGTGTGTGTGTGTGTGTGTGTGTAGAGCGATTCAGACTAAACTACTGGACCGATCTTTATGAAATTTGACATGAGAGTTCCTGGGTATGAAATCCCCGAACGTTTTTTTCATTTTTTTGATAAATGTCTTTGATGACGTCATATCCGGCTTTTCGTGAAAGTTGAGGCGGCACTGTCACGCCCTCATTTTTCAACCAAATTGGTTGAAATTTTGGTCAAGTAATCTTCGACAAAGCCCGGACTTCGGTATTGCATTTCAGCTTGGTGGCTTAAAAATTAATTAATGACTTTGGTCATTAAAAATCTGAAAATTGTAAAAAAAAATAACAAGAAGAGCAAACGCTCGATCGAGTCACTTTCGCAGTTCTGAATATTATATGAGGCATCAGATGGACAGGAAGAAATTGCTATTCACAACACAATACAGATGTAAATAATTTGATGTAAAGAATAATCCTATAAAGTTTGAATCAAATCCGATGAATAGTTTCAGAGATATGATATTTCAATTTTTTTCCTTCAAGACATACCTGTGACCTTGAAAAAGGTCAAAGGTCACCAAAGCAGACGTCAAAGTGTAGAGGTCACTGGGAGTCACGTTCACATAAAATTTGAGCCCGGTCACTTTTATAGTTTCCGAGAAAAGCCCAACGTTAAGTTGTGTGTTGCCGAACAGAAAAGGCTAGTTATCTCCCTTGTTTTTCTGATAATGTTCGTAAAAGGCTACAGATGTAAATACTTTGATGTAAAGAATAATCCTACAAAGTTTCAATCACATCCGATGAACTTTGTCAAAGATATAAAATGTCTAATTTTTCCTTTGACGCTGACCTGTGACCTTGAAAAAGGTCAAAGGTCAACGAAACCATCGTTAAAGTGTAGAGGTCATTGGAGGTCACGACTAAACAAAATATGAGCCGGATCGCTTTGATAGTTTCCGAGAAAAGTCCAACGTTAAGGTGGTGTCTACGGACGGCCGGCCGGCCGGACGGCCGGCCGGACGGCCGGACGGCCGGACAGACTAACACTGACCGATTACATAGAGTCACTTTTTCTCAAGTGACTCAATAAAACGATCCAAATGTACGTTTATCTTATTCTCCATCATTTGCTGATTCCAAAAACATATAAATATGTTATATTCGGATTAAAAACAAGCTCTGAAAATTAAATATATAAACATTATTATCAAAATTAAATTGTCCAAATCAATTTAAAAACACTTTCACCTTATTCCTTGTCGGTTCCTGATTCCAAAAACATATAGATATGATATGTTTGGATTAAAAACACGCTCAGAAAGTTAAAACAAAGAGAGGTACAGAAAAGCGTGCTATCCTTCTTAGCGCAACTACTACCCCGCTCTTCTTGTCAATTTCACTGCCTTTGGCTGCCATGAGCGGTGGACTGACGATGCTACGAGTATACGGTCTTGCTGAAAAATGGCAGCTACTTGACTAAATATTGTATTTTCGCCTTACGCGACTTGTTAAATTTGTCTTTTATATTTCTTGTCGAGTCATTTAAAATCTAGTACAAAGTTGCAAAATCTTTACGTTACATACAGTTCTATAGGGAAATAAGCAAATCTGTGTACGATGTATATTCACACACACACACACACACACACTCACACACACACACACACACACAGACATAATAGAACTCCATGTAAGGCCTAAAAAAAAAATAGGTGTGGTTACGGTAACCCGACCTACCCTAATTTTAGGGGCCGATCCTATAACTTTTTATTACATTTGTCAAAACAAAAAAACCAAAAAAACAGTGCAAAAAACGCAATGAAAGCGAAAGTGCCCGAGTCGCACACTTATTTCCCTGTCAAGTAGGTTTAATTTGTACACATTAGAAAAAAAAGTTTAAAAAAAAAAAAAGTGATTGCCTACCTACCTACCCTATTTTTTTGGCTATGTTACCGTAACCACACCTATTTTATTTTTTTTTGCCTAAATAAAAACCTCAGCATACAGATACACACCGAGAGAGATGAACTCACACTGACACAGAATTAAATACAGATACAGAGCCAGTTTCTTGATTTTCAATTTAATTGCTTAAACAATGATTAACAATCTGACAACTGAATTTCTTAGACAATGTAATGGAATACTTATTGCATGAAAAAAATATGAACACTTTTTTATGCCCTCACGGCAAAGCCATTAGGGGCAAGTTCCCGGGTTATAACCTGACTTTACATTAGATACACAAGTGTATGCATATTTAGGTGGTATCAGCCATCTGCACTTATGGCAGAATGACCGAGGTCTTTTACGTGCCACTGTGGTGACACGGGGTTGGGAGATGGATACCGTCTCTGGGTTTGCACATAAAGTTGACCCGTGTCCGTCCCGGCCCGGATTCGAACCTGCGACCTTACGATCACAAGACCAGTGCTCTACCACCTGAGCTACCCAAGCCCCCTTAAACAACGATGGAGTATGGACACCAACCATCTAAAGTGCTAGTATAAACACTGAGAAGGCAATAGACTGAAGTGTTTGTTTGTTTGTTTGTTTGCGGCTTAACGCCCAGCCGACCACGAAGGGCCATATCAGGGCGGTGCTGCTTTGACATATAACGTGCGCCACACACAAGACAGAAGTCGCAGCACAGGCTTCATGTCTCACCCAGTCACATTATTCTGACACCGGACCAACCAGTCCTAGCACTAACCCCATAATGCCAGACGCCAGGCGGAGCAGCCACTAGATTGCCAATTTTAAAGTAGACTGAAGTGTGCATACGTACACCCCAGTATACAGCTAATAGAGGATACCAGAAATAACTCTGTCAGGTTTTTATAGCTTGTGGAAGAGTTGCTTTCCTTTGTTTCCATAGAAACACTGAGGCAAGTTCCACATGACATTGCATGCTTGCCTCCATGTTTCTATGGAAACAAAGGCAAGCAACTCTTCCACAACCCATTAAAACCTGACAGAGTTATTTCCTTTCTTTCTTTGGTGTTTAACGTCGTTTTCAACCACGAAGGTTATATCGCGACGGGGAAAGGGGGGGAGATGGGATAGAGCCACTTGTCAATTGTTTCTTGTTCACAAAAGCACTAATAAAAAAATTGCTCCAGGGGCTTGCAACGTAGTACAATATATGACCTTACTGGGAGAATGCGTTTCCAGTACAAAGGACTTAACATTTCTTACATACTGCTTGACTGAAATCTTTACAAACATTGACTATATTCGGGCGGGGATGTAGCTCAGTCGGTAGCTCGCTGGATTTGTATCCAGTTGGCCGCTGTCAGCGTGAGTTCGTCCCCACGTTCGGCGAGAGATTTATTTCTCAGAGTCAACTTTGTGTGCAGACTCTCCTCGGTGTCCGAACACCCCCGTGTGTACACGCAAGCACAAGACCAAGTGCGCACGAAAAAGATCCTGTAATCCATGTCAGAGTTCGGTGGGTTATAGAAACATGAAAATACCCGGCATGCTTCCTCCGAAAGCGGCGTATGGCTGCCTAAATGGCGGGGTAAAAACGGTCATACACGTAAAAGCCGTGGGAGTTTCACCCCATGAACGAACAAACAAACATTGACAATATTCTATACAAGAAACATTTAACAAGGGTAAAAGGAGAAACAGAATCCGTTTGTCGCCTCTTACGACATGCTGGGGAGCATCGGGTAAATTCTTCCCCCTAACCCGCGGGGGGTATTAACCAATTAAAACCCGACAGAGTTATATTTCCCAACATCATCGTGTCGCTAGTTTGCTACACAGTGGAGCCACCCTTTTAAGACCAAACATTTTTCCCTCCCCCTTATGTCCGTGTGGCAAAAATCAGACAGCAGAGCACATTCTGCAGGCTTGTCCGTACCACAGTGCTCTGAGGGACACCACCTGGCCAGAGGAGACAGCGCTACAAAAGAAGCTATACGGCCCCAAAGAGGACTTGGAGAGGACAGCACGTTTCGCCCTGCAGTCCGGACTGACGATCTAACAGCGAACGACAAGAAGAAGAGACCTAAAAATTTAAGACCTTCCCCCTTTTAAGACTTTGATTTTTCAGATTTTTTGTTCATATTCACCTCTGTAATTTCACTCCCATTTTGAGACTCTTTCCTTGTCCAGACCTATTTTATTTTTATTTTTCAAGGTCTTAAAGGGTTGGTTCTACTGTACTTTTTGAGTGAAACAGCCTCAGAGCAACATGTGAAAAATTTAATGATGTGGGTAATGACATCCACCTTGTAGTCCACCTTGTCCTTCATACCGTAGATATGCACAAATGAATATATTATGTACATTTTTATTTTTAACACATTTTTGTACCTTATTTGCACAAGTCGGCGCAAAAGTTGCTCAAGTTGCTAACCTTTCCCCTAGCAAACAAAGAATTACAAATAAAAACAAATTTTCAACTGTCAAGCCAGACAGTGTGATCTGTGATGCAGAAATGAACACAAAAAAGCAGCACTCAAAACAGAAGAAACAACAAATATGGAGAAAAAAAAAGTATTTGCTGGCAGCAATGACAAAGCAAACACGAGAAGAAACTTAAAGATGATCCTTTAATTGAAAATTTCAAAATAACAACAAAGTCAGATTGTTCCATAACAATTATAAAGAACAACAGATGAGCTAAGCCGGTCACAAAAACTCACAAATTATTATTTTGACAGAAAGAAAAAGGCAATCAAACAGGTCAAAATTAAGAAAAGAACACATACAACTGGCAATGACACCATAATATCAATAAACATCAATACATGTAAAGAAATCAATTTCTATTATAAGAAGCTACCCTTGCAGTGAATGTTTTGTCTTTCTTATAGTAAACGTAATTATTTGTATTTTGTGAGAAACAGTTTACTGATAACAATTTTCTACATTGCAGAAAAAGGCAGTCACTGAATTAACAATTTAAAATCTATTCAGAACAAATAGGACAGCTAAATGTTGCATTCTCTTGTATTGACTACCAGCATAGTCTAGAAAAGGATCTGAAAACATTAACAATGATGTATATGATGATAATACTTTTGACATAAACTCTATTTACATAATGTGGCTAGCAGAAAAAAAAAAAAAAAAAAAAGCTGAAAAGCATAACTGCTGGTCAAAAACACTACTCTCTATTTACAAAACATACCTAGCAACAACAACAAAGCAAAAAATCAAAATGAAAAGAAAAAAATAGCAGGAACAAACTCTTAAAAATTAAAGTGATGGTTATATTCGGAGACTGCTTGTTCAGTCAAACTATCCATCTTCCCAATCATCCTGTACATGATGTACAGTGATCAGGCATGGGAATTCCAAAATAGAAAAAACTCTCAAAATAGGCCGAGGTCCAAACACGGTAGGGTACAGGGGCAGAGCCCCGTTTGGGGGACCAGGGGGACAACGCCCCCCGGAAGGAAAACAAATTTTAGCATTTTAGACCAATATTTTGATAGTTCTCATGTACGCAAATAATGGCTAGAGAGACAATAGTATACATGTTATTTAATTGACCTTTTTTTTGCCGCGGACAATTTTTTATTTTCGCTGAAACGTAATTTCCTTTTCGCGGAAATCCGCGGACAATTCCCATGCCTGAGTGATAACAGCAGTGTATGGCCTGATTTACACATACACAATATCTGTACAGTGGTTCACAAGGCAACAACAAGGCATCAATTTGAACTAAACGAAAGCAAACTGGACTCGTGAACATCAAGAACAGCATACAGTAAATCCCCCCCCCCTCTCTTTCTTTATTTGGTGTTTTACGTCGTTTTCAACCACGAAGGTTATATCGCGACGGGGAAAGGGGGGGGGGAGATGGGATAGAGCCACTTGTTAATTGTTTCTTGTTCACAAAAGCACTAATCAAAAAATTGCTCCAGGGGCTTGCAACGTAGTACATGACCTTACTGGGAGAATGCAAGTTTCCAGTACAAAGGACTTAACATTTCTTACATACTGCTTGACTAAAATCTTTACAAACATTGACTATATTCTATACAAGAAACACTTAACAAGGGTAAAAGGAGAAACAGCATCCGTTAGTCGCCTCTTACGACATGCTGGGGAGCATCGGGTAAATTCTTCCCCCAAACCCGCGGGGGGTCCTCTCCACTTAAGACCCCTTAAAGTTGAAACCTTCAGTGTGTAATATGTGTATGTCCAGCTGCCTGTTAAGGTGATTGTTGTTTCCATTCGTTTTGTTCTGAAACTTACAAACTACAGTGTTTTCTGTGATGTGGGGCTCCTCTAACCAGTGGACACCTCCCTTGAAAGGACAATTACACCTGTAGTGCCTTTGTCTTTAGTCTTGACTACAATGCACCTGTCTTGACAAGCCACCTGCAATGTGAGGCCACTTCAAGCAGAGGGCACCTCCCTTGAAAGGACAACACCTGTTGTGCCTTAATATAATAATCTTGACTAAAACGCACCTATCTTGACAGGCCACCTGCAAATGTTAAGGACACTTTTGGCTAGTGTGTCCTTTTATAGCAGGTAACACTGTAGCAGATCTTTGCAGTTGTAGATGAGGGGTTAAGCAACGCAATGCAATTTCTCTCTGTACTACACCTGGCTGCTAACTAGGGTCAATTAAGCCCAGCTACAACCTAGTAACTAACGATCATTCTCAAACATTCTGTGTTTCTCATTACTGACCTTACAAAAAGTGTGTTATCATCAGGCAGGGTACATAACTCTGTCTACTTAAATATCATCATTTTGGTACCTAATCAATTGAAGGTATACAGTTTTCATGTTTTTGCCTTCCAATTCTAGACAAACACGATAAGGACTTTACAATGACAATTATTTTACAAGTGAAGATAGGATAAAACACAACATTAGAATTCTCAATTTCACATGTAAAGAATACTTTGGCATTAACACTTTGACGAGACAATTATGGCAAACTTCAATGAAATGTGCTCATTATTCCACTCAGAGTCCGACACTAAGAAAAAACGCAATCAGGGGGTTAGAGACATTAATTTCTTCCAATACCTCAGCCCTCTAAATAACAAAAACAAATCTCAAAACAACTGTGTGCATTTAGAAAATAATACAAAACTCCATGGAAAACTGAAATATTCTTTCTTTATTTGGTGTTTAACATCGTTTTCAACCATGAAGGTTATATCGCGGCGGGGAAAGGGGGGAGATGGGATAGAGCCACTTGTCAATTGTTTCTTGTTCACAAAAGCACTAATCAAAAATTTGCTCCAGGGGCTTGCAACGTAGTACAATATATGACCTTACTGGGAAAATGCAACTTTCCAGTACAAAGGACTTAACATTTCTTACATACTGCTTGACTAAAATCTTTACAAAAATTGACTATATTCTATACAAGAAACACTTAACAAGGGTAAAATCCGTTAGTCGCCTCTTACGACATACTGGCGATCATGGGGTAAATTCTTCCCCCTAACCCACGGGGGGTAAACAGAAATATAACAGCAATGCAACTATAGTTGACACAGTATGGTGGGTACATTAGGATGAAATACAAAGAACAGGAGTAAGGGGAAGTGTTGCATACATTCTCCAAGTTCAACTCTGTATATGACACAATGCATTCAAACCCATCTGACATTTCCTTAAAAAAAAAAAGAAGAAGATCAGTGTCGGATCACAATTAGCTGTAAGACTTGTCAGGCACATAAGGACTGTTGGGTTCAATGCGCAACTAAAACTCTCAGTTTCACCTATAAACCCAAACTATACATTAGATCATCTAAACACAAAATACAGGCACAAAATTAAACTACATAGTACAAAGCAAAACAATTGAGACACAACAATGCCTAACTTGCATATGCACAAAAACTGTATACAGATGATGAAATTTCCTCAATATATAACTGTAGCATAATAGGCATATCTGGGATAAAAAAATAATATATAGGTGGACAGCAAATTAAGCTTTGTTATCAGCACAAGCAAAATTTTCTAATTATCAATCTCTCTTCAAATCTGTACAAGCATGATCCTTCATTTTCTCACAATGTAACACACAAACCAACACCAATGCAATTAGCCAAAGAAAATCACACTTGCAATTTTACAGCAACATGATCAACAAGCACCAAATTTCTATCATCCATATAATTCTTGAAAAATCAGGACAAGTTATATAACTGATAAACAGGAATGGTTAATGATGCCCTATAGGTTATGTATGTTTTAAGCCTTTCTGAGAAGGGTGGGGGGGGGGGGGGGTAGTGATACAGGGGGAGGGGAGTTGACGGTTAGTAGAAGACTGATGAGAAAGTTGATACACAGATAATGCAAAGTCAATGAATGCCACAGTTATCACACGGCACAGAAGCTGCATCTAACCATTCCAAAGGCAACCATATAGTGCCAACTAAACCAGAAGTGAACACAATTAAAAACCAATGTTAATGTCTAGCTGTAGGTATCATGCTCACTGCAACAAAAAACAAGTCGCGTAAGGCGAAATAACTACATTTAGTCAAGCTGTGGAACTCACAAAATGAAACTGAACGTAATCCGCCGCTAGTGCAAAAGGCAGTGAAAGTGACGAGCCTGTTTGGCGTGGTAGCGGTTGCGCTGTGCTTCATAGCACCCTTTACTGTACCTCTTTTAGTTTTAACTTTGTGAGCGTGTTTTTTATCCAAACATATCATATCTATATGTTTTTGGAATCAGGAACCGACAAGGAATAAGATGAAAGTGTTTTTAAATTGATTTCCCCCAAAAAATTTTGATCATAATTTTTATATTTTTAATTTTCAGAGCTTGTTTTTAATCCAAATATAACATATTTATATGTTTTTGGAATCAGGGAATGATGAAGAATAAGATGAACGTAAATTTGGATCGTTTTATAAATTTTTTATTTTATTTACAATTTTCAGATTTTTAATGACCAAAGTCATTAATTAATTTTTAAGCCACCAAGCTGAAATGCAATACCGAAGTCCGGCCTTCGTCGAAGATTGCTTGGCCAAAATTTCAATCAATTTGATTGAAAAATGAGGGTGTGACAGTGCCGCCTCAACTTTTACAAAAAGCCGGATATGACGTCATCAAAGGTATTTATCGAAAAAAAGAAAAAAACGTCCGGGGATATCATTCCCAGGAACTCTCATGTCAAATTTCATAAAGATCGGTCCAGTAGTTTGGTCTGAATCGCTCTACACACACACACAGACAGACAGACAGACAGACACACACACACATACACCACAACCCTTGTCTCGATTCCCCCCTCTACGTTAAAACATTTAGTCAAAACTTGACTAAATGTAAAAAGCAGAAATACAATTGCATTTTTCAGGCGTTGTAGGCATTTAAGTCATATTTCTGCACAACAAAAAACTAAAAACATATATAGGTCTGTGGTTAATGTGTCAAGCAAAGCAATCATTCAACACGACCCAGTGCCACAGTGGTACCTCTGATGAAAGGACACCCCCCAATAAACAGCACCTTTTGTTGTCCCTTTGTCTTTTTTATAGACCAAAATTAATACGCCTGTCTGAAAGGGACATTTTTGGCTGGTCCCAAGGGTGTGCTTTCATCGCAGGTACCGTTGTTTTTTCCAGTGATGCCTGCATACAAAGAGGTTTGATGGAAAGAAAACAATCTCTGCTAGTGTAAATTAAAATGTTGAAAATGAAAGCAAAACTTGAATAAATGTAAAAAGTAAGTCTTTATAGGCCTGTTGATAAGTCACATACTAAGGACAGTAATTCCAATCTTAATTGCTTGCTACTTTAAATTTAAAAAAAAGTATTAATCTCTCTTCAAATCTGTACATTTACCTTTATTTTCTCACAATGTAACACACAAACCAACACCAAGGCAAGCCTACAAAATCACACTTTTTTTTGAATGCCCAACTTATTTGCAAGATCGCCAGGATACCATCTATACGCTTCACAATCGTTTTATTAATATTGTTACATTATTAGAAGGGGATGTAAACGAAAGTCAGTTTGAAAATATTAATATATTTAACCCCTTCACTGCCCAACACGTACTAGATACGTGGTCATGTTTGGTTTGTCATACGCCCATACACGTACTAGGTACATGGCATTTACATCAGCACTTTTCAGGACATTTGTGAAAACTAAATGGGAGGTAACCACTGTCCAACTTTTTGTAGGGGTTTAAACACAGTTCTTTCCCATTGACCGTTCAGATAAGTTAGTACCACGTGGTAAAAACAGAAGTTTTTTTCGATCTATAAGATTCAAAATGGCGGCCGAAAGTCGGACATCAACTCGTAGACCTGTTTTCAAATGATTCAGTGTTCTGGAAGCTCTACAAGAAGTGATTTATGGATTACCACACAGAAGAATACTGTTATGGGCTGTAATGTGAGTACCTGATGTTTGACACCAGTTTTAGCTGTGTTTTTTGCGGTTTTACGTGCTGCAGTGTGTGTGTAAAAGTTTGGAAACTGTAATTTTTGACAAAAATGGTCATTATATCGATTTTTACTATAACAATCACAAACAAAGTCCAATGATCATGTTATCAGATAATAGCCAAGGGTGTAAGCAAACCACATGCCAAAGATCTAAGAGCTATCTCAATAAATGATTGAGCAGTGAACAGATTAGACGGTGAACCTACCGAAGAAAGCGAAATTTGCCCTGGCGCACAGCAATACCAAAATGCTGTTATACTGTGGCAGTGAAGGGGTTAAAACCTTTCAGGAATTCATTAGACGTACCGGCCGGTTTGGAAATAATTAGACAAACACAGATTTTCTCTCTCTCTCTCTTCTATCCTCGGAGTTGACTTCCACACAACCTGGGAGCTAGGGTCCACAGTCAGAGCCTAGAGTTTCCAAACTGTGATTGAATGATTGAATTTTGTGTGTGTGTGCATGTTACTACTGTATGTTACTCACATCCTTCGCTCTGGTTTAAAAAGTCATTTTGTCAAAAAAGTCAATTTAATGAAACCTTGGTTTTCAGACCCCCTCTGCTAGCATACCTTGTTTCTAGTCTGTCCTCTTTATAAACTGTGTAAATTTACCTCCAGTTTTAAGTCTTGCTCATTTATAAGACCTGATTTTCTCATGTTTTTAAAGGTCTTTTTTTCGTGCTGTCAAAAAAAAAATAAAAAAATAAAAAGCATCACACAATCCAAAACTTTTCTGTCACTCTGTGCAGGAACTTCCTCTTTAAGTTGTCTCGTACATCGGAAGAGCATATCTGTTGACAAACCGGTTGGCATCAATGACATCAAAATCGCTCGGCGAATGATCGCCCAGTGAAGAATCTGGTAGCAGAAATTCCGTCATGTCCATCATACTGTGGAGAAAAAAAGATTCATGTTATTTCATGATCTAGGATTTATGGAACTTCATGGTAAGAGTCACTCTGTGCCGGAACTTCCTCTTCAATTTGTTTGGTATGGTGGAAGAACATACGGCCCGGTGACAAACTGGTTGGCATCAATGATATCGTAATCACCCGCTGTATAATCCGTAACCAGATATTCCGTCAGGTCCATGTTCATACTGTGGAAGAAAAAAGATTCATGTTATTTCATGATATAGGATTTATGGAACTTCATAATAGGTCGAGTTATGGTATTTCATGATAAAGGATTCATGTAATTTCATGATAGTCAGGATTCATGTTATTTCTAGTTATTACCATTTCAGTGCACCATTTGACTTTTTTTTTACCAATCAGAACTTAATATTCTAGGTGACCCGCTAAATGTTATATGAATGTTCAGGCAGGGATCCTTTTTATTTATCACACTAAACAATAAACTAAAAAATAACAAGTACAAATTTGAATTTGCAATATCAGCATGATTTATTCTTAAAAATGACACTTTGAATGCTGTCAGATAATTATACACTCTTTATATCTACAAAATACCAAAAAGCCAGTTTTGTTAGTGGGTGCTTTATAGAATGGTAAAATGAAAAATCGAAGCATATAATTACTGTGAATTGCATGTTCAACAGGGTTTATCTTGTGAGATTGTTGTGTGAATGCATTTCATTTGTTAAAATGTATCACGTCAGGTGGGTGATTGGCTGACTCAGGTCACAAGAATGCTTTGACTGACAGGCATAATCAGATAGGACCGATCCAGTTAAGGTCTTATCGCGACTGTTCTAATTTGCGGGGTTGCTTCGAAATTTCTTTTAGTCGAAATAGACAGTAATTAAACCGTTATTTTGAATATGCCGACTGTTAGCAAATGATAACAAACATGTCTTGAAAAAGATATCAGCATTCGCCTGACGGCTCATGCTTGATATCTTTTTTTTTTTTAACGTCTGATATCATTTGCTAACAGTCAGCATATTAGAAATAACTTATATGTTATTTCATGATTTGGGTTTCATGTTATGACATTGATATAGAATTCATGTTATTATATGATTCATGTTATACAGTATCATGATTCATGTTGTGTCATGTTGTAGGATTTAGATATTTCATGATATATGATTCATGTACGGTAAATGAATGATACAGGACTCATGCTGATATGGCCCTTCGTGGTCGGCTGGGCGTTAAGCAAACAAACAAACAAACAGGACTCATGTAATGTCAACGATGTAGGATTCATGTTATTTTATGTTACAATATTAATGTATAAAATTCACGTTATCTGATTATGGGAGCCACATTATTTCATGGTACACTAAATTTATATTATTGAAATGCTGAAGGATTCGGGCTGATTGGAAGTCCTGCGTTGAGAGAGAGAGGAGAGAGAGAGAGAGAGAGAGAGAGAGAGAGAGAGAGAGAGAGAGAGAGAGAGAGAGAGAGAGAGAGAGAGAGAGAGAGAGAGAGAGAGAGAGAGAGAGAGAGAGAGAGAGAGAGAGAGAGAGAGAGAGAGAGAGAGAGAGAGAGAGAGAGAGAGAGAGAGAGAGAGGTCGTCCGTCTTCTTTTTTTCTGTGTTTTGTACCCGAGGAAGATCCCAGTGGTCAAAACGTCATGCTTTGTTACAGTAAAACCTGCATCCAGCGGACCCTTAATTCGGCGGACACCTTTGCATAACGGACACTTCAAGTGAGGACGGATGTATTTTACACTCAAAAACACCTTAAAAGAGCGGACACCTCAAAGGCGCGGACGCGGACACTCTTTTTTGGTCCCGATTTGGTTCGTTACCTGTCAACAACGGTCCGCCATCTTGGTTCTGCAAATTCTCGCTGGCGATGTGAACGCGCGAGAAGCTTATTTTGTAAGCCAACGACAGCACTTCAAAGATTGATTTTTTGTATGGTGCACGCTCATTGGTCGATGCCGTGAATTAAACTGAACTCACAAACAAAAACAAGTTAGGGTTTCTACTTTCTGTACTGTGATGCATCTTCGTCTCATCCTTCGTCGATCGCGGTCTCATCATGTCAAAACGGAAATTTCTGACTTTAGAAGAAAGAGTCGATGTGATAAAGAAATTGAACGGCGAACTCTTCGAGTGGTTTTCGAGAGCTCGATCAAAGAATATTCCTGTGAATGGCCCATTGCTTCAGATAAGAAACCGATTGCACCTCTTTCTCTCTCTCGCTCGTTCTCTCTCTCGCTCGTCCTCTCTCTCTCTCTCGCTCAGTCGTTCTCTCTCTCTCTCTCTCTCGCTTAGTCGTTCTCTCTCTCTCTCTTGCTCGTTCTCGCTATCGCTCGTTCTCCGTTCTCTCTCTCTCTCTCTCTCTCTCTCTCTCTCTCTCTCTCTCTCTCTCTCTCTCTCTCTCTCTCCCTCTCTCTCCCTCGTTCTCTCTCTCGCTCGTTCTCCGTTCACCCTGAAATGCTGACAGCTGTCATGAACTTGAGTAGCATTCTGAAGATGTGCGTCTGAACCAAGCCAGACTGATTCTGGTTTTGTACATACATGTTGCATGTTGAACTTGTTTTCTTTGTCACTTTCTGTATGACTACATGTAATGCACAGTTTAGAATAAAACTATTTGGCTGTGTTTTTTCTTCCCAAAAAATGTCTGCGCATTCATATTCAAAAGAAAGGACACCTTTGTACAAAGGACAGTGGCAAGGTTCCCCAAGGGTGTCCTTTGCTCCCAGGTTTTACTGTATTCGTTTTGTCTTCGTAAAACACGTGAGTACAGTATTTGTTTTGTATTCTTATATCCATATAATGATAATGATGTCTTTATGCCTCTCCATGTAGTACACTTACTCTTCCATGTTTTCTGTCAAAGTTGTTTGGTTGGAGTCTGGGCCGTAAGCAGGGGATGGCGGGATAATCTGGGGCGATCTGGGCGGGTTGCTCATATTGTCAGGGCACATCAGTTGCCTGTAACATACCATCAAAACTGATTAAAATAAAATTGATTACAAAAAAAAAAAATACCCAACCCCCCTCACAACAACAACCAGAGAGAGAGAGAGAGAGAGAGAGAGAGAGAGAGAGAGAGAGAGAGAGAGAGAGAGAGAGAGAGAGAGAGAGAGAGAGAGAGAGAGAGAGAGAGAGAGAGAGAGAGAGAGAGAGAGAGAGAGACACACTCCTAACGGCACTGGGGTAAAACAAGATCAAGTCATGCACATTAACAAGGGTGTGCATATACTGCGGGAGCTGTGGTGCACGAAGACAGAAAACAAAGAAACGGTAAAACTGAAAATATGCATTTTTTCTCACAGACACCAGCAGACCAGCATCCACCAAAGCACAAAAGTCAAAACAACATCAATAACGACACTGTTGCACACACAAACAACAACAAACAACTAAATCAACCAACTCAAAGATCTCTTGTCCGCACATTTGCTTACCAAAAACACATGTGTAACTGGTATAATAATAATAATTGTCAGTAAGTACTGGTGTCACATGACTGATGTGAACCAGTTGATTGGCTAATGGCGATGCGCTTAAATCTGTTAGCGCACTCTTGGAGTGCGCTAACTTTTCCACAGAGCGTATTCTTACGCCCTTTGCCAAAGCGAGACTGTACTCTCATCCTCAGAATTAATTAATGACATGTAGCTTATATTCTCCACTTTACCAAAAAATAACCATAAATTTCCTGCGGCTCAAAGCAGAAGTGTTTTTTTTTGGACAGATCGCAGGCGCCTGTGCCACAGTGAATCCCACTGATCTAAAGATAGAAGCGGCTGTGTCTCTTCCACAATGGTCTCTTCTCGGTTTGACTTGCAAAGATTCTTCTCATATGCCGTGTTAGTGGCATGTAGCTTATTAACCACATTACCAAATGATGAGTTAGTATAAAATTCCCAGCGGCAAACAGAAAACACAAGTGTTATTCCGATAACGTACCAGCTAGACCAGCATTTGAAAGTCGACTCTGTTATAGTAGACTACACTGAAATTCGGCTGCATCAGTTCAGTAAATGAATGGTTTCCGAATTATTATTTCAAGGCAACAACAATCGGAATCGAAAACGTGTAGGGTTAAGAATGTTCTTACCATGTATAAAACTTATTACCAGCCTGCCTCATGCATGCAGAGAGCAATTTTTGTTTTTGAAATGAGACTGCAGTGCAGTGGTTCGATTGCCCTAGCCGCCTAGCAGACGACATAAACCCCGCAGCAAATTAACATGTTGGGCAAATGTGAACAAACAAACGATGGGTATATAGTACGTGTAGAGTTCAGAGCATTCTTCCTGTTCATATATAGTACCAGACTCCCCGATGAGTGAAGATACAACACGAGAAACATACCACATTTACTTTGAAAATGTGCTAACCGTGGCCTTGGAGTCAATTCAAGGGGCAACACTCTGCACAGTCAATCTGTCAAAGCTCGATGAAGGTTTCGAATCGCAAATAACTAAGAGCACAGTCCTTTCTCCGAGTTTAAATGAGGTCTGTATGAAAGATAATCACTTTTTAGCTTAACGCTACTCTGGAATTTACCAACAGAAATTAAAACAAGAGTTTGCGTGTGACGAAAGCACGACACACTTGAGACAGCCCACACAAAAGTAGATCTGACACAAACCTGACCACACAGTTACGCCTATCCAAATGCGCATTAGCAAAATGTGCGTTTTGAATCTTCTTTTTTCTCTGGCGGTACTGACAATATCGTTATTGAAACAATCCCAGTGCACTAAGGGATTTATAGAGCAAATCTCAAAAATAATTATTGAACTCAGCGCTATGCGCTTCGTTCAATAATGAATTTTCTCGATTTGCTCTATAAATCCCTTAGTGCACTGGGATGTCTCAATAACTTAAATAATAATAATTGTCAGTAAGTACTGGTGTCACATGACTGATGTGCACCAGTTGATTGGCTAATGGCGATGCGCTAAAACTGTTAGCGCACTCTTGGAGAGACTGGCCCCAGCCGCCAAAACCGGTCTGACCAGTGCGGGCAGCTAACACAGCCCCCTGCCCCAAATGGGGCAGAGGAGGAGTATGTAACGTAGCCTGGAAAGGCCGTACGTGCCAGGCACCCCCGCTGTGATGACTGGCTTGAGCCACGCCGCGCCCCAGATGGGGAGGGGGGTGGCTCGTCACAGCAGTAAACCCCTGGAGGGGGGAGAGACGGGGTGAGAGACACAACCGTAAACGGCCGACCCCAACCCATCCACCTGCTGACGTCCAGTAGCCCCACCGCCCACCCACACCGAGGGAGGGGGGGGGGCGGTTGCCGGGCAAGGACAATAGAGGCATAGACTGAGAAGACAGTCCAACAGCGCCCACCGGATCCCGCCCAGAGGGCGGGAAAGGGTGGGCCGCCGTCACAGCCCCCACCCGATCCTGCCCTGAGGGCAGGAAAGGGTGGGCCACTGACACAGCCCCCTGCCCCCATTGAGGCAGAGTGGGAACCAGCCCAGGCTGTGACTTACCGTGCCCCCCCACTCCCCCTTCCAAACGGTAAGGGGGCTGCATGCCCGACTCAGCTGTGCTAAAAGCAAGGAGAGCGGGCAGAGACAGGCGGGGAGCAGGCCCCCTCTCCCAACGGAGAGAGTGCTCGTGAACAACCCAGTACTACCAGAGGCAGAAAGGGTTGAACCGAACTGGCCATTTGCACCAGACCACGGTGCGAAGCAGGAACACCCCCCCCCCCCCCATCCCCCAACACACTGAGAAATACCGGAGGTAATCAGAGTGGTCAGAGGCAGGTAGGGAGCAGGCCCCCCCTCCCGAAAGGAGAGCTAGGGTGCTCGCGAACAACCCAGAGCCACCAGAGGCAAAAAAGAGCTGAACCGAACTGGCCATTTGCACCAGACCACGATGCGAAGCTGCCAAGGAGTACGCCGCCACAGTGGGCGGGCCGATAGTGCCTGAAACAGCTGAGAAATAAACACATATTTCATCGTTAAGTCCCCCGAAAGTGGAAGACACTGACTGGTTCTCCTTAAGAGGAGAGGAGGGCTGGGAAGAAAAAACGAAACCTTATCCGCATGAACAGCTACTACAAAAGCAGTACTACTCGAAGGGTCGACGACCCGCACAGAGGTTTCTAAAAAGGGCTAACAGCCTTATTCACTTCCTGCCTAGCCCTAAGTTACTGCTTGCTATCGGCCATCTTGAAAATGGGTGAAATCGTAGTCCACCAGAAAAGTAAATTTCTGAAGCGGCTGTAAACAAGCAGCTAACAAACAACAATTCAATTCAATAACAAGAAGGGCAAAGCCCAT
>NC_090258.1:20810890-20873879 GCF_037325665.1 Littorina saxatilis
AGGAGGCGGTTTGGTACAAGAGAACCTTAGAGGCCACAGCCTCGGCCGTCTAAAGAATCTGTGTGTCTGGAGGCACATTTGGTTTCTGAGGTTCAAGCGGAGCTGTTGCCTCTGCTCCCAAGTTCCCGTGTCTGGAGGCGTTTTTGGTATGGAAGCAAACCTGTAGGTTGGGGCCTCTGCCTTTCAGGATGCCAGGACTACAAAATGTGTGTCTTGGGACACATTTAGCTTAAGATTCCAGAAGTGGATCTGTGCTGTGCTGGGTCTGCTGCAAGCATGAATCATGAAAATTAACTTCATGACAATTGTTTAGCTTTACCACCAGGCTGCGACTCAGGTCAAAGACTTCAGGAACTCATTATTTTGACTCTTGATCTGCAGGTCAAGGAACTTGGTTATATACTTTCTATGAGCTTAGACACAAGAAAAATACACTTAATCAATCAATCAATATGAGGCTTATATCGCGCGTATTCCGTGGGTACAGTTCTAAGCGCAGGGATTTTTTTTTTATGCAATTTATATCGCGCACATATTCAAGGCGCAGGGATTTATTTATGCCGTGTGAGATGGAATTTTTTTACACAATACATCACGCATTCACATCGGCCAGCAGATCGCAGCCATTTCGGCGCATATCCTACTTTTCACGACCTATTATTCCAAGTCACACAGGTATTTTGGTGGACATTTTTATCTATGGCTATGCCTATACAATTTTGCCAGGAAAGACCCCTTTGTCAATCGTGGGATCTTTAACGTGCACACCCCAATGTAGTGTACACGAAGGGACCTCGGTTTTTCGTCTCATCCGAAAGACTAGCACTTGAACCCACCACCTAGGTTAGGAAAGGGAGGAGAAAATTGCAAACGCTCTGACCCAGGGTCGAACTCGCAACCTCTCGCTTCCGAGCGCAAGTGCGTTACCACTCGGCCACCCAGTCCAGAGAGACACTGCTTTCCATGACCTCGGATATCAAACAGACACCCTTCAATTCAATCAATATGAGGCTTATATCGCGCGTATTCCGTGGGTAAAGTTCTAAGCGCAGGGATTTTTATTTTTTTATTTAAAATTTTTATTTAGGAAGGATCAATTGTGAATACCAGATGATATGCATGAGACGGAAGGAAACTTTGAAAGGGAATAACAACATCAGGCATGGGAATGGCTGAGAGAGAAAAAACATCTGAAATATAGGAGGGTGCGGGAGGGTGCGGGGGCATGCCCCCCCCCCCCCCCCCCAAAAAAAAAAAAAGTTTTTAGGTATACAATCAAAATCAACGAAATCGAAGTTTTAGCACAAAATCAAGCTTTTTTCTCATAACTAGCAGGAATCTTACCTGCAACTTTAAGAAAAATCTTAGGTAATGCCAATGCAGGGATGCATAGTTGATATACCGGGTAATATAAAAAGCTCTTGCAATTTTGACTTTTTTTTCCGTCTGAATTTTTTTTCCCCTTCTGTTATTTCATTTCTCCAAACTATACGGCAGTCGACAGGAGTTGGAGAAAACAACAACATTTATCACCAGTGCTGGACTGATTGTGTAACCTCTGCGAACGCCAAGAAGAAGAAGAAGTTATTTCATTTCTAAACCTCAGAAATGAGCGGATCTGAGGACCATTCCCATGCCTGAACATAACAGCTTATAGAGACCTATCGTGAATTACCAGATGGTATGCATGACACGGAAGAAAACTTTGTAACAGAATAACCACATAACAGCAGCAGTGCAAAATAACAAACAGAAACATGAAAAGAAATATCAACAAGTCGCGTAAGGCGAAAATACAACATTTAGTCAAGTAGCTGTCGAACTCACAGAATGAAACTGAACGCAATGCAACGCAGCAAGACCGTATACTGGTAGCATCGTCAGTCCACCGCGCACGGCAAAGGCAGTGAAATTGACAAGAAGAGCGGGGTAGTACTTGCGCTGAGAAGGATAGCACGCTTTTCTGTACCACTCTTCGTTTTAACTTTCTGAGCGTGTTTTTAATCCAAACATATCATATCTATATGTTTTTGGAATCAGGAACCGACAAGGAATAAGATGAAAGTGTTTTTAAATTGATTTGGACAATTTAATTTTGATAATAATTTTTATATTTTTAATTTTCAGAGCTTGTTTTTAATCCAAATATAACATATGTATATGTTTTTGGAATCAGAAAATGATGGGGAATAAGATGAACGTAAATTTGGATCGTTTTATAAAAAAATTTTTTTTTTTACAATTTTCAGATTTTTAATGACCAAAGTCATTAATTAATTTTTAAGCCACCAAGCTGAAATGCAATACCGAAGTCCGGGCTTTGTCGAAGATTACTTGACCAAAATTTCAACCAATTTGGTTGAAAAATGAGAGCGTGACATTGCCGCCTCAACTTTCACGAAAAGCCGGATATGACGTCATAAAAGACATTTATCGAAAAAATGAAAAAAACGTCTGGGGATTTCATACCCAGGAACTCTCATGTCAAATTTCATAAAGATCGGTCCAGTAGTTTAGTCTTAATCGCTCTACACACACACACAGACAGACACACACACACACGCGCACGCACATACACCACGACCCTCGTCTCGATTCCCCCCTCTACGTTAAAACATTTAGTCAAAACTTGACTAAATGTAAAAAGAACACAAATATTAACCTATGGCCATGACCTTACTCCCCCCACCATTCTCATTGACAACGACTAGAATCCTGCAGCTAAGTGAATTGCGGTAGTAAATCACCAATCATGAATGAGATCATCACACAAGACTTTTTTCTCTCAAACATTGCATAAGTACACACAGACACGTGCGCACGCACGCACGCATGCACACACGCATGTGTAAAGCCGAGCGGTCTTAGCTTCACATTAACTCTAACTGTCTGTGTCTGTGTCTTAGATGTTATTCGTGTTTGAAGGTCATTTGTCAGGATGGCAATCACACGACAGGACAAACAGACACACAGAATATAAACTCAAGAAGAGGCAGGTAAAGTTCAAAATTGTATTGCATCAAAACAAATCATAAAAACAACTCAATACAAGGCGTAGTTCTTTTCAGAAAATATATCTGTACATTGGTTCACTCTATTCCTGTAATTTTCCTACTACTCGAAAAATATTTTAAGTCCTAAAATGGCTGAAAATTTGGGCATGACCCGTAGGTACCCTTAGCAAAATACGCTACTGAAAGCAATATCCTATGTCCTAAAATGGCTGAAAATTTGGGCAGAGGTTCGGGGCCTGAGTAAAAATAAAGTAAAAGAGTAAAGCGACGCCACTTTACTCGCCGTGTGGTAACCTGGGACTGCGGAACGTTTTTTGTTAACCCTGTCAGTTCAGTCCACAGGGCGGAGTCCGGTATACCATTTAGACACTTAAGCCAGGTTGGTTGCCAAAACTCCGGAGGACAGTTTTAGAGATAACAACAAATACTTTGTACTAGGTTGGGAACATCCCACAACCGTTCGGTACTAAGGTTGCCTCCCACAACCTTTTCCACAGGCACAGAAGCAATGCTGTAACTCTAAGTGGGAAGTCCGGTATACCATTTAGACACTTAAGCCAGGTTGGTTGCCAAGACTCCCCCGAACCTTGAAAACTAACAGCTTATATACCTTCCATGACTGTCCCTGACGTCACAGCTAAGGAACCAATGAAAACGTCGCACTGGGATCACATAACAAAATGGGGAGGGAGGGGGGAGAGTTTCGAGGCTGGTATCAGTCTCCCTACAAGCTACAGTTAAAACCCCTCAAACATACACAAAAACTCCTGTACTAAGAAAACTACATCAAAAACGCTATAAAGATATACATCAATAAAATGGAGATTCTACGACGCATCATTTGATACCAAACACTCATTGGTTATCAACACTGTGAACAAAGTGCAAAACCTCTGACTATTATCTCGCAAAATAGTCATGTCACACCAAAAATGTATGCAGTTACAAGTTAACCACAGTCAAACACAGTGTATATTCAACAGGCTTCTCATATGTAGATGATAAACATAAAATCTACATTCTACTAAACAAATGAATACAGACTACATGTTTATATTGAATACATGGGTAAAAGAAAGAATGATATACATGTAAAAGCTACATAAAAGACGAAAGAGAGAGAGAGAGAGAGAGAGAGAGAGAGAGAGAGAGAGAGAGAGAGAGAGAGAGAGAGAGAGAGAGAGAGAGAGAGAGAGAGAGAGAGAGAGAAAGAAAGAGAGAGAGAGAGAGAGTGTGTGCGTGTGTGTTCGTCTGTGTGTACCAAGTATTATTCAACATGGAAGTAAAGAATCAAGTCAAGCTGGAAAGGAGGGTTGGGGGGGGGAAAGGTGAGAGTTGGATGTCGAAAAACAATGCTTTCGCGGGCGGTCCACGTGCTCAAAATTAAGCCGTAGCGATTTAGTGACCTAGGGTTCATATCCCGTCAGTCAAGCCGGCGCCATCGTGTCAAAACCAATTAACCAATTAATTCTACCGCAAGAGAACAATAGAAAAGTACTATATCATCCTTATCTCCGAACAATTTACTAGGGGAAAGAACAAATATGATTTTAGAGTGTGAATCTTAATTCCACACCGTTTCGATACTAACCTAGATAATATATTCTGCTCTCTACACTTTCTCTTCTTCCTCACTCTATAAACTTTAAGAAGAAAATTGCATATGGAGAAAAGACCAAAAAAATATTCATGTAGTCGCTTTTCTCCACAATGCCCCCCTCCACAAAAACAGTTTGCCCTCAAACTGAAAATGACCGAGGGTATTAAAACTTCTTGAAGCAGAAGCAAAAATATAGTCCTGCTGCTAAGTATACATCAAACACTATAAGTACCATCGTTTTACACAAAGCAAAAATCATATTTACAGAAAACCAGTAAAACACCAATATCCTCCTTCTTTTTCTTCTGACACCAAATGTAAAAAAAACCGAGCGGAAGGATAAGATTTGCGTTAGAAACACCATTAGTAACGCCGAACCAACAAACTCTGTCCGTTCTTATTGGATTCCAACTCAAAAATAGTGAATTTGGCCCAAACCAAATAAAAACACCTCTCTCAGCTTCTCAGTTCTATTATCATAATAAATTTCAAGCAGAAAAAGAAAAAAATATATTGTTACAAAAAAATATTAGAATTATGCGATTATAATTTCTTTCACCGACAACAAAAGGAGGGACGTTAAAAAAAACGTCGAAATAATTTGTTTCTTCGCGACCTTCCCAATGAAATAAGTGATGTATTTTACAGGTTACAGTAAAAACAACGAAAACAAAAAAAACTGTTATAGTGACACAAAGTTGTTATAAAAGAACGTTAGACTTTCCACTCTAGTCTTCTGTTCCATTAAAAAAAAACAACCACACACCGATTTACTTCGCCATGGTTACTCAGCATTGAAATCAAAAACATGTGTAAACGAAATTCCCAGCAACATTCAAAAGAGATAACAACCAACAAAACCAGATTTCTCAAACGTATTCATGTTCGCCATTTCAGCAAGTACGAGAAACCTTTTATAGAATAAAAAGACAAAATGTATACTCTTACCAGTCGTAAGTGTACATGAACACCGCATCTGTTGTCCGTCCCCATCGTAGCAGTCTTTGAATCGCACACACACAACGCGGTAACTCCTCTAACGTCTGTCTTTCTCCTTCTTTTGAAAACAATCCTAATTGACTCTTGAAATCGATTAAAGCAATGTCTTTGGCGCTCGAAATAATAAAACCTTCGATCGTTGACCTCATCGTTGTTGGAGTTGTGGCGACATCACGGATGCGGCGTTGACGACGATGATGTTACGTCGCTCTGACGTCATCTCGTCACAGCATCGGCGTCGACATCGGCTGGCGCGTCCTCGCGGCGCCAGACAGCTCCCTCCGTCACAGCAACGACATCAACATCGACTGGCGCGTCCTCGCGGCGCCAGACAGCTACCTCCGTCAGGCTCATGACTGTGGGGCAGGATCACACACATCTGTCTGGACCCCTCTGGAAACTGTGATGGGGTTCCATGGTTCGGCCGCCCATGTGGAACGCAGAACGTATATCACCCCATCCGGCATAATAGCACGCTCCTCCTTAATGACCAAACTGGCCGAGCGTGTCGGATACCGAATTTTAGGGGTGATCTTCCTGGCCTCCTCCCGTACCCGACGCAGAATGTAGGCCGGGTGTTCGATGGAATATTGGGAAGGCGCTCCGAGAAACCTTAGTCGAGGGTCTATCTGTTCCTCCCACCTGGACTCTTCAATCGGGCCCGGACGTCGCCACACTGGTCCATCGTCATTGCCGTTAGACAGTAGCAGGTCCACCGCTGGTTCTTCCACCTTGTCATGGATCGCCACGGGTCCGCTGTCGACGGCCAGCAGAGTCGCCTGTTCCTCGGGTGATGCAATGTTTATCCCGTCAGTCCTTGGACAATCATCTTCGTCTGCCGATGACAGTGTGACAATTTCGATGGTGTGGTCCGACGCTACTGGCTGATCATAGTGTTCCCACACGTCCTCCTCAGCCTCAGCACGTGATGTTGAGGGGATAGGAGAAGTCCTCAATGTGGTTGGGCGAATAGTTCCAACCAGCGCTCCTCTCCCAAAGTCACAGGCCGGTGTACGGGGCCCGTCCTCGTCACTATCGTCGCTGATCCCTAATACTTTATTTGCGATTGTATCTGCTCTCAGTAGTTCAGCATCGATGTCGAATAAATCGACCTTGTCTTTCTTTATACGCACTCTTCTCTCGTGAATGTTTTTTTCATGCCGATTCCTTTTTGACATCCTAATAAAATGTTTGTCACAATACTTGCATTGGTAAAAAACCATCTCTTGCCTTCCACGGTGCCAACCCGAGTGACTGAATTTCAGAAAATGACTATCCTAGACACGGATGGAGGAGAGGGTATCCCCCCATCCCTTTTTATTGTTCCACTTATTAATATGCTACGATGCGTCCCACCGTCACGCCGTCTTGCTTGTCAGCGCGGTGTTGAGTTGCTTTACTAAGCAACGCAAGGGATGCCACCACGCGCCGCTAACCCTAGGGTGACCATCTGTCAGCGGTGTTCAGCGGCGTAGTTCAAAGGGCGGGCGTCTGAGGTTACTCGTCATGTTTCCACCGGATCAAAGGTTGCGTTGTTGTTGTGCCGCCGTAGATTCGGAGTTTGATTTTTAAGATGATGTGAGGTTCTGTGTTCCTCTCTTTGACAACTCTCTCGGTCTCTGCAATAAGTTTATGGATTGGTGACCGATGCGTGTCTTCGGGACCCCTCGTTGTAATCTAAGTCCCCTTCTGAGAAGTCCATCTCTCAGGCTCCCTCGCTGCTGGATGCACTTAGCTCTCCAGTTGATCAGCCCACCCGACCTATGTGGCCGCATAGGTCCAGCACACGCCGCTCAAACCGCTCTTTCGGTTATGCTTGCCTTGCCTGCCCTCTGGTAGGTCTTCCGTACCATACCCGCCAGTGCCACCTAGTGTGACACCAGGTCAAGACGGTTCCCAATCCAATCCCCCGCAGGTTGTAGGACTACACCCATGGCAGAGTGTATATGACTCTTCTGTAGTAAGTTGTTGCAACAAGAAAAAAACCAAATGTTTCATCAGCTCCGGCCGGACGCTGTTGACTCATCGTGAACCCCTCAATCTCCTCTAATGGTCAAATCTCAGTCTATCAGGCGGACGACGAGTCCTGCTGGTTCGCCGTAGCTTCGTTGTCGCCCCTGTTGTCATCTGCATCTCTCTGTGACTGTTGTCTGTCTCGACACTCGTCATTTCCTGATCCATCCCCACATCAGGCTCTGTCTGGGTCCCCTTTTGATTCTCCACATCATTGTAGATCCAGCTTATGGGCGGGTTCTCTGTGTAGAACGGCTTCAAGTGGTCAACATGCACGACGAGAGATGTGGCGTCCTTGCTTGACTGAATCTCATAGTTGACCTCACTTGTCTTGCCCAGCACCAGGTAGGGACCGACATATCTTGAGTTCAGTTTGTTTTTGTTCAGATTTGGGGGATAAAATCTGAGCACCCATTGACCTCTCTCAAAAAGTCTCTCCCTTGCGCCTTTGTCATAGTTCCTTTTCTGCCTCTCTGCCGCTTTTTGAAGATGTTCTCGGGCAAAGTCGAAGCTGGCCGCCGTCGTTTGTCTCACCCATTCGACATACTCAACAGGACAAAGATGAGTTGGAGTGGCTGGCTCTGTCCCGTACATGAGGTCGATAGGCAGGGTGATCTCACGACCCATCATCAGCAGGTTCGGGCTGCAGCCTGTACTGTCGTGCCTCGTGGAGTTGTACGAGCAAAGAATGTAAGGCAAGTGATGGTCCCAGTCTTCCTTGTGATCATCGCAAAACTTTGACAGCATGTCTATCAGCGTACGGTTGAGTCTTTCAACCTGACCGTCAGACTGTGGGCGATATGGTGATGTCCTCGTTTTCTTCGCCTCCAGCAGGTCGCACAATCGCAGAAACAGTTCTGATTGGAATTCGGGCCCCTGGTCGGTGTGGATGACTCTAGGTATGCCGAATATCAAGAAGAATCGCGTGACCAAGACATCGGCTACCGTGTAGGCCTGGTGGTCGGCCAGAGCATAAGCTTGACTCCACTTGGTGAAGTAATCACTGACCACCAGCACACATGTGTTACCGTTCTCCGTAGTCGTTGGGAAGCTGAGGATGTCCATGGCAATGCGACCAAAAGGTTCAGCTGCAATGTCTTGTTGAAGAGGGGTTCTGGCTGGTCCACTTCTTTGCTTTCGAAACTGGCATTGTTCGCAAACTTGGCACCACCTTTCAATGTCGTTTTTTTGTTGTGGCCACCAGAAGCGATGCTGAACGAGGGCAGCTGTCCTCTTGATTCCCTGATGTCCTCCCAGTCTGGTATGATGAAGCTGATCGAAGACCTTGCGTCTGATTTCGTGTGGCGCTAACACTTGATACTGACGAACTGGATGTGACTCTGACGGCAGCCATCGTACCAGCAACCCGTCTTTTATGTCGAGTCGCGCCCACTGCGTCCAGTAGATGCGCATCTCGGCCGCCTGGTTCTTCACAGCGGCCCATGGTGGTCGTCGGCCGGCCATCTTCCAGGTTTTGACCGTTTTCATAACTTCGTCTTCATCCTGCATTCCGCAGAGCTCAGCTTCCGTCACGGTCTGTAGCCAGCAATCATTTCGGTCTGCAGGCTTCTCCCGCTGTTGGTCACGTGCCCCTTTTCTGTTGCCTGAAGGTTGTCTGACGTCATGCACTGCCCGCAGAAATGCCGTCTGTTCTTCCTGCTTTTCCTTTCTCTCGCAATGGTTGCAGTCTTCCTGGTGACACGGGCGTCGAGACAGGGCATCTGCGTTGGTGTGCTTCTTGCCTGGTCTGTGTTCAATGTTGAAGTCATAGGTGCCCAGCAGCTCTAGCCATCGGGCAAGCTGTCCCTCTGGGTTCTTGAACGACAACAGCCATCTCAAAGCGCCATGATCTGTCCTAACTTTGAAATGCGCCCCGTACAGAAAATGGTGACAGTGTTTTACTGAGTCCACCACCGCCAACAGCTCCCGTCTTGTTACGCAGTAATTCTTTTCCTGTGCCGATAGCCCTCGGCTATAGAACAAGATCACTTTTTCTTCGCCGTCTTGGACCTGTGATAGGACAGCGCCGATCGCTGCGCCTGACGCGTCTGTGTCGATGACAAAAGGCCCTTCTTCTTTGGGGTATGCCAGTATCGGAGCCGTAGTTAAAGCTTGGACCAGAGTGTCTTTCGCAGTTTGACACTCTTCTGTCCACTGGAAAGTAGCTTTCTTTTCTGTCAGTCGATGAAGAGGCCTCGCGATGTCAGCAAAACCGCGGACGAATCTTCGGTAATAGCTGCAAAGCCCCAGGAAGCTTCTGACGTCTGTCACCGTCTTAGGAGTCGGCCAATTCTGTACGGCTTCTGTTTTTTTCAGATCCGTCTTCACGCCTTCGTTGGAGACAACATGCCCCAAAAATTCGACCTCCTTCCTGAAGAGACGACATTTTTTCGGCGACAGCTTTAGCCCAACGTCTTGTAGTCGGTTGAGGACCTTCTGCAGGTTGTCCAAGTGACCTTGGAAGTCTCGAGCATGGACTATCAGATCGTCTAAGTAGATGAGCACAGCTACTTGGTCCAAGCCCTTGAAAACCATTTCCATTAACCGCTGGAATGTGGCTCCAGAATTCGACAAACCCATGGGAAGCACGGTGAACTGCCACAGCCCTCCATGGGTGACGAAGGCCGTCTTCTCTGAGTTCTCCGGATCCATCTCCACCTGCCAGTAGCCGCTTGCCAGATCGAGAGTAGAGAACCAACAGGAACCTTCAAGAGCGTCCAGGGTATCGTCGATCCGCGGCAACGGAAAAGAGTCTTTTCTCGTGACTGCGTTGAGACGTCTGTAATCTATGCAAAACCGCAGGGAACCGTCCTTCTTTCCAACCAGGACCACAGGTGATGCCCAAGGGCTGCAAGACGGTTCGATGACTCCCAGTCTCAGCATTCTCTTGATCTCTTCTTCTGCGGCAGCTTTCTTGGCCCGCGGGAATCGACGGGGTGCCTGTTTGATTGGTGCAGCCTCGCCCGTGAAGATCCGATGTCTAACAAGGCCTGTCCTCCCTAAATCTTCTTTATTCTCAACGAAGGCTTTCGTGTTGTCCTGCAAAAACCGCAGTAGTTTCGCTTCTTGCTCCGCATTTATCTCCCCCGTGCTGTCTTTGAATAACGTTTGTAGTGCTGGCGACAGATCTGTAACGTCACTCGAGGGAGGCTGGACGGATACACTCCGCAAATATGCAGGTACAGGGCTGCCGTTGTTGATTGGTTCCATCACGTTCAGGGCCGTCTCGCACACCCCAAGCGTCGTGCCCTTCCTCAACAGCTGGTCTTCGTGAGAAAGGTTGGCAACGCGGATTGGAACGCGTTCTCCCCATGGCACCAGCGACCTGGCAATCAGCAGTCCCTGGCGAAAAGCCAGGCCTCTGTCGGCCTCCAGAATCAAAGGTTCGTCGCTCGGGTCTGTCTTACAATCGCCCTCCACGATCATTTCTGTCCCCGCCGGCACCATTACGTCTTCGGCTGCTTGGATTTTGCAGACTGCATCACGATATTGGTCCCACTCGTCATCCGTCGTATCGATTGCTAGTTCGATGTTTTTCTTCCTGGCGTCGAGGATACAGTTGAAGCGGGTGAGGAAGTCATACCCGATGATCAATTGTACGTTCATTGGAGCCACCATGAACCTGTGGATGACGATGTGGCTCCCTGCGACTTTAATTTTGAAGTCAGCTTG
This sequence comes from Littorina saxatilis, assembly GCF_037325665.1. Classification (NCBI taxonomy): domain Eukaryota; kingdom Metazoa; phylum Mollusca; class Gastropoda; order Littorinimorpha; family Littorinidae; genus Littorina; species Littorina saxatilis. Next base: position 20,822,189 of record NC_090258.1, read on the forward strand.
ACCCTTCACTGAGACCAGTTGCCCGTTTGCTACAGTCAGGTGCAGTTGGACTGGTCGAAGACTTGGCTTGTTGTTCTCTGGTAGCCGGTCATAGACGTCTGGATGCATGATGGATATCGAGGCCCCCGTATCTATTAGTGCAATTAACTTGTCTTGTCCTATTTCTACTGCTACATATGGTCCGCCCTTCTCCTTTTGGTCGAATGTTTCAGTGTCAGGTCGTTCGTCTTCTTCTTCTTCTCCAGCCGACACGTGACCTCCGGTGTCGACTACTGCTCGTTTCCCGACTTCCGGTTACGTCCCTGTGCCTGCGGTTGTGTTCTCCTCAGTCCTTCGATCCGTTCGGCACAATTCTCGATCAGGTGCAGAGGGCTGTTACAGAAATAGCATTTGCGTCTGTTGTCTTTGTCTTTCGTAGTATTATCCTTGGCGTTTGTCTTCTCTTGTACAAGATAGAGCTCTGGTTCGTCTTTTGCTCGCCGTCTGGACCGAGCTTTCTTGAATGACTCAAACTGAGTCGCCAGAGTGACCGCCTCTTCTACCGTAGTCGGCCTTCCTTGAAGAACGGCCCACTCCATGTCGCCGTCGGCCAAGCTATCCAGAAAGCTTGTCACAGTCAACTGTTCCCAGAGCTCGCCTCTGGCAGTGGGGTAAGCTCTCCTGGTCATCCCCTTCAGGTCCAGGGCCAACGCCGACAGGGACTCGCCTCTTTTGCGGGTTCTGTTGCGGAGCGACGCTCTATGCATCTCTGTCTGATGACGTGGTTCAAATCTTGATTCAAGTGCGTCGACCAGAGCTCTGTAGTCTCCCCTCATGTCAGGGTCAAGTAGCGTCAACACGGAAACGGCTTGGTCCCTGAGAGATGCAGCCATCTCCATCGCACATCTTCCTTGCGACCAACCGTTCATTTTTGCCACGATCTCAAATTGGACCCGGAAGTCCCCGAAGCTTGACTTTCCGTCGAAGTTAGGTGGTTTTCTGTTGGTGCCTCGCTCCACCGGAGCTGTCTCCCGCAGATGATGTGGGTAGCCAAGATTCTGGCCACCCCAATCCCTCGTTGGTCGATCGATGTAATGACGTGTCGGCGAAGCCCAATGATGTGAAGAAACGTCTTTGTGAGGGCGATCAGGGCCTGTGCTCCTAGTCTCCCGTCCTGTGGGCGAAGCGAAACGATGAAGTGACTCCCCCTGGCGTTGAGGAGAATCATAGTCAAGGAGCTCGCTTCCCCGCGCCCGTATTGGCGAAAGGAGACGATGAGAGGGACGATCCTCTCCATCCGTCGATGAGATGTGTAGTCTGTCCAGTTGTCCCGTCGGTAAAGCGAAGTGATGCGACGAGCTGTCCCCTCGTCGAGAGAATGGGTAACCAGGGAGTTGGCCACCCTGTTCTCTCATCGGCGATCCTTGCCCAGTAGCTCCGGCGAGAAGCGTCTCGGCCTCCACCCAGTCATCGGCGAGGAGTCCCGTTCTGCTGCCCCAAGCGATCTCCTCGTCTCTGCGAGTCTGGTCGAACGCCCTGCTGTGACGGTCATCCTTCGCCGAGGCAAGCGTCTGTTGTGGTACAGCCCTGCCAGTCAGTTCGATCCCGCTGTCCAACGGAGGCAGGCGACGACCCTTGTCGTCAGTACCGCCTGACGCCCGCAGGTCTTCTTGTGAACCAAGGTCAGACATCTTGCTTCGCAGCAGTCCAGAAAAATAAACAGTCACTGGCTGAGTGACCGAGAAAAATAAAATAAAAACAAAGGGATGGGAAGGGATCTTCTCTTTCTAAGTAAAAATAAATAAAAAGCTACCAAAACCTACAATGAACCAATCTTTATCCCACTTCTGACACCATTTGTAAAGCCGAGCGGTCTTAGCTTCACATTAACTCTAACTGTCTGTGTCTGTGTCTTAGATGTTATTCGTGTTTGAAGGTCATTTGTCAGGATGGCAATCACACGACAGGACAAACAGACACACAGAATATAAACTCAAGAAGAGGCAGGTAAAGTTCAAAATTGTATTGCATCAAAACAAATCATAAAAACAACTCAATACAAGGCGTAGTTCTTTTCAGAAAATATATCTGTACATTGGTTCACTCTATTCCTGTAATTTTCCTACTACTCGAAAAATATTTTAAGTCCTAAAATGGCTGAAAATTTGGGCATGACCCGTAGGTACCCTTAGCAAAATACGCTACTGAAAGCAATATCCTATGTCCTAAAATGGCTGAAAATTTGGGCAGAGGTTCGGGGCCTGAGTAAAAATAAAGTAAAAGAGTAAAGCGACGCCACTTTACTCGCCGTGTGGTAACCTGGGACTGCGGAACGTTTTTTGTTAACCCTGTCAGTTCAGTCCACAGGGCGGAGTCCGGTATACCATTTAGACACTTAAGCCAGGTTGGTTGCCAAAACTCCGGAGGACAGTTTTAGAGATAACAACAAATACTTTGTACTAGGTTGGGAACATCCCACAACCGTTCGGTACTAAGGTTGCCTCCCACAACCTTTTCCACAGGCACAGAAGCAATGCTGTAACTCTAAGTGGGAAGTCCGGTATACCATTTAGACACTTAAGCCAGGTTGGTTGCCAAGACTCCCCCGAACCTTGAAAACTAACAGCTTATATACCTTCCATGACTGTCCCTGACGTCACAGCTAAGGAACCAATGAAAACGTCGCACTGGGATCACATAACAAAATGGGGAGGGAGGGGGGAGAGTTTCGAGGCTGGTATCAGTCTCCCTACAAGCTACAGTTAAAACCCCTCAAACATACACAAAAACTCCTGTACTAAGAAAACTACATCAAAAACGCTATAAAGATATACATCAATAAAATGGAGATTCTACGACGCATCATTTGATACCAAACACTCATTGGTTATCAACACTGTGAACAAAGTGCAAAACCTCTGACTATTATCTCGCAAAATAGTCATGTCACACCAAAAATGTATGCAGTTACAAGTTAACCACAGTCAAACACAGTGTATATTCAACAGGCTTCTCATATGTAGATGATAAACATAAAATCTACATTCTACTAAACAAATGAATACAGACTACATGTTTATATTGAATACATGGGTAAAAGAAAGAATGATATACATGTAAAAGCTACATAAAAGACGAAAGAGAGAGAGAGAGAGAGAGAGAGAGAGAGAGAGAGAGAGAGAGAGAGAGAGAGAGAGAGAGAGAGAGAGAGAGAGAGAGAGAGAGAGAGAGAGAGAGAGAGAGAAAGAGAGAGAGAGAGAGAGTGTGTGCGTGTGTGTTCGTCTGTGTGTACCAAGTATTATTCAACATGGAAGTAAAGAATCAAGTCAAGCTGGAAAGGAGGGTTGGGGGGGGGAAAGGTGAGAGTTGGATGTCGAAAAACAATGCTTTCGCGGGCGGTCCACGTGCTCAAAATTAAGCCGTAGCGATTTAGTGACCTAGGGTTCATATCCCGTCAGTCAAGCCGGCGCCATCGTGTCAAAACCAATTAACCAATTAATTCTACCGCAAGAGAACAATAGAAAAGTACTATATCATCCTTATCTCCGAACAATTTACTAGGGGAAAGAACAAATATGATTTTAGAGTGTGAATCTTAATTCCACACCGTTTCGATACTAACCTAGATAATATATTCTGCTCTCTACACTTTCTCTTCTTCCTCACTCTATAAACTTTAAGAAGAAAATTGCATATGGAGAAAAGACAAAAAAAATATTCATGTAGTCGCTTTTCTCCACACATGCACACACACTCTCTGAGTGAAGTGACACACTAAGAGACAAAAATTAATGTTCATAACAACATTACCTTCCACAACAACAACAACAACACAACCACCACCACCACCAACAACAACACAACCACCAACAAAAACAACACGACTACCAACAACAACAAAACGTCAACAACAACAACACCACCACTAACAACAACAACAACATGCATAACTCACCCAGCACCTATGACTTGCACCAGGTGTGTTGCAATATAGCCGTTCTTACTGCTTGTGTCCGATTCTGCACATGGCACACACGACAACTCCATTCAAAACAGGTTGTTACAACATTCTCCACAAATCAGATGTTAATGATAGCTGATAGTGATACCAATAAATGCACAACCTAGCGGTGACCAGTATTGGCATTAACTGGGAATTACCAGTATTTTACCAGTTGAAATGAGAAAATATCGAAACAAAATTGGCTGCCGGTATGACCTACCGGTTGATTTTTAGAACTACCGTTTTTTTTCACTGGTAAAACAACAAAACCAGTACCATACTCTGAGTTGGACTCTTACTGGTTCAAATGACCAGCCTTCTGTTTTTTGGGGGCTGTTTGCATCATAAAAGTTTGCGTACCGGTCTAAACAAATAATAGGGCCATCACTGAGTGACCCTACAACATGTGTTTGCTGCTGTCTGTTAACAGACTTGCATTTGTGTTTTACAAATTCATTCACGTGTGCATTTCAATACCTTGTGCAAACTGAACATGCAAAGCCCACTGTTAATTCACAGATCCGACTTTGTTGTACTTGCGTTCTTTTGAATTATACATACAGTACAGTGGAACCCCCCGTTTAAGACCTCCTAAAATCTGAGAAAATCAGGTCTTAAAATGGGGGTAATTTTATAGAGGTTATGAACAGAAAGTCTGAGAAAACAAAGTCTTAAAATGGGGGTAATTGGCTCACGTAAGTGTAGCCTATGCAATGCTAACTTTTGTCTGTCTGTATGTATGTCTGTGGTAGAAACTTTAACATTTGACTGAACACCGAAATACTAATTTTACCTGGTTATTATTCAAGCAACAGCTTCAAAGTATTGAAGCAGTGATCAACATTTCGTCGGCACGTATGTATAGTTAAGGGCTGTATCCAAAGAAAACGGGTGGTGGGGGGTTTTGGGGGGGTAAAAACAGCTGACGGGTTTGTGTCGTGTGTGGTATGTAGACCAGGTCAGGGGTCAAGGTTAGGTCAGATCGCGTGAAGGATTGTGGTGTGCACATTAAAGATCCCACGATTGACAAAAGGGTCTTTCCTGGCAAAATTGCTTACGCACAGTTAATAATTGTCTACCTATACCCGTGTGACTTGGAATAATAAGCCGTGAAAGGTAAATATGCGCCGAAATGGCTGCAATCTACTGGCCGTATAAAATTTCATCTCACACGGCATCACTGCAGAGCGCCTAGAACTGTACCCACGGAATATGCGCGATATAAGACTCATTGATTGATTGATTGATATAGATACAGTTATCACCGAGCGGCAGTTCGCCGATTTGGAGAAGACGACTCATGATTTCACATTGTTCGGTTTCGTAGCTCCAGAAAAATAGATAAAGAAGATACCAAAGGAGATTTCCTACAGGTTTATCTGCACAGCGTGTTTCCAATGTCTGCGCGAGGAAGCGCTGTCGAAAGCGCAGTGTTGATCTGGCCATCTGGCAGTCGTGTCCCCGTAAGTAGGCTACAGACAGACAGATCTAGATCTAGATTCTAGTGTCTCCCACTCTTGTACCGTGTCACCTATGCTTACTGTGTGTGTGTATGTGTGACGGAGTGATTGAGTTTGTGTTACTGTTTGTCGATTTCTTACGTGAGCCTTGAAGGCTTTCGCCTCTTGTTTTATAGAGGTTATGAACAGAAAGTCTGAGAAAACCAAATCTTAAAATGGGGGTAATTTTATAGAGGTTATGAACAGAAAGTCTGAGAAAACCAAATCTTAAAATGGGGGTAATTTTATAGAGGTTATGAACAGAAAGTCTGAGAAAACAAAGTCTTAAAGGGAGGAAGTCTTATATTAGGGTTCTCAAATAGGGGGTTCAACTGTACCTGTAGTTTACAAGTATTCCAGAGTCTGAGCAAATAATGGTAAAAGCAGGATGCACATGAATAACAGAGGAAAACCTGTTGCATGTTTTCATAGTCACCAAGCTTCTCTGTACTGTCTGTTAACACTTTCTACCCCACGGATGTTGACCAAGTTTTTTTTTTAGCCGAGACCAGCTGTGCTGCAGCAGGCCATTCAGAATTGTAGTAACTGTGTAGTAACTGTGTATCAACACGCTGGAATGCAGGCGTTAGTTGGACGTTACAGGAAGCGACTGAAGCTAACAGTCTGAGCGGATATATCCGTACCTGGTCAGATAGAGCCATATGAGTGGGTACGGATATATCCGTACCTGGGAGACAATGAGTTAAAGGAAGGGCGATACTCACATAACAAATACTTGAGTCAGTAGACTTTCACTATACCCTCAATGTCAATAAGAAACGACCATTTCATTTCTTCGTTGTCCCTGTTAGCTAATACACAAAGATGTAAAGGTTTAACTTTTATAACCTCAGTTATGGTCGGGTCCTGCGCTAACTTGGGCACATCAATTTATGTCAATTACTTGTTACTCCTAGTTCTGAGAGCAATAAATACTACCACAACCATCATCTACGTTACTTTCCAGGCGTACTTTTAATGAATATAAACTTACTTAAAAAATATAAGCAAGCTCTTTCTAATCACATGCACTAAATGGCACGACCAACAGTGCTGCTCCTGCAGTCATTTTTGTGCATGGGGAAGTCCTTGTGAGTCTTTTTGTGCATGGGGAAGTCCTTGTGAGTCTTTTTGTGCATGGGGAAGTCCTTGTGAGTCTTTTTGTGCATGGGGAAGTCCTTGTGAGTATTTTTGTGCATGGGGAAGTCCTTGTGAGTCTTTTTGTGCATGGGGAAGTCCTTGTGAGTCTTTTTGTGCATGGGGAAGTCCTTGTGAGTCTTTTTGTGCATGGGGAAGTCCTTGTGAGTCTTTTTGTGCATGGGGAAGTCCTTGTGAGTCTTTTTGTGCATGGGGAAGTCCTTGTGAGTCTTTTTGTGCATGGGGAAGTCCTTGTGAGTCTTTTTGTGCATGGGGAAGTCCTTGTGAGTCTTCGCCATGGCTAAAAGTAAATGTCTGCGAAAAAACACTGGAACCCCCCTTTTAAGACCCCCAAATTAAGACTTCCTCCCTTTTAAGACCCTGTTTTTTCAGATCTTCTGTTCATAACTTCTGTAAATTTACCTCCATTTTAAGACTCCCTCCTTTTAAAGACCTTGTTTTCTCAGATTTTTTAAGGTTTAAAAAGGGGGGGTTCCACTGTAGGCGCAAAAGCAGTACCGTATTTGACGGACTACAAGCCGCGACTTTAAAAAAAAAAAATCGCATTGCGGCTTATAAAAAGATGCGGCTGTACTTTCTGTATTTCTGTATTTGGTGTTTAACGTCGTTTTCAACCACGAAGGTTATATCGCGACGGGGAAAGGGGGGAGATGGGATAGAGCCACTTGTCAATTGTTTCTTGTTCACAAAAGCACTAATCAAAAATTGTTTGACTAAAATCTTTACAAAAATTGACTATATTCTATACAAGAAACACTGAACAAGGGTAAAAGGAGAAACAGAATCCGTTAGTCGCCTCTTACGACATGCTGGGGAGCATCGGGTAAATTCTTCCCCCTAACCCGCGGGGGGTAAAGATGCGGCTAAAACGTTACCTAAACTTGAATAGCATTCACCTAATGGAAGTCGCCGCGGATTTTCATATCGCTCGATTAGCAATTACCGGTACTTTATTAGCTCTCTCTCAAGACTCGGCGCTTTTCTCTTTCTTTCGCGAATCTTTGTTTGTCAACAAGTCGTCATGACAAGATAGCGTACAGAGAAACACCGGATGTATCAGGATCTTGTGCGCGTGAGATTTCGTTTTTTTGTGTCTCGCGATAGTTGGAGGAGCGAGAGCCGCCATGTTGTGTTTTCGTCTGCTCGAAATGTGCGCAAAAGTCGTAAATCATCCCAAAAAAGCTTATTCCGGGTGGGACTACATGTGTGTGTTGGTTACAAATTGTGTGTGTGATATTTTTCTTCAAACTTTTTCACTTTTCTTCTTTGTTTCACTTGTTTATTCTCGGAGCCGATTTCACCAAATACCGTACTTTCGTTTGCCTGGTTGTTTTGATTGATTGACACGATCTGATTATATTTTTTTCGACGGCGGCTAATAGAGAGACGCAGCCTATACGTGGCTTGTCCCATTTTTTTTTTTTAAAGTCTGGGGTGCGGCTTATAAATCCGTCTTGTAATCCGTCAAATACAGTACTTCATTCGGGATTTTTTTTTCCTCCCCATTTTGATGGACTTTTTGTCCATGCACAAACACCGCTAAAACTACCTTTAATTTGTTGTAAAATTTAGCTACAGGGCGTTATTTACTGCTGCTGTGAGTCTGAGTCTAGCAGGGAAGAGAAAACATTTTCTTGCTAATTTTTTTGACCCTGTCATCAGAAGCAAACATATTACCAGGCATGGGAATTGATAAAAGTAAAAAAGGCTGAACATTTTGAAGTAATAGCAAAGTCGACGACGCAAAGCGGCATCTGAACTCCAAGTTTGCCATTAAATTCAGTTTTAAGAACCATTTTTGCCTCCACAATTTATTTTTTCGGCAGACACTTTTGCTTTTTCATCGGAACAACAACAAAAAATCGGCGGAAATTTGCCTTTCGGCGGACAATTCCCATGCCAGATTACATGTATATTTTGTCCTAATAACAAAAGGACTGCGTCTTTAAGGTTAGAGAACATACCCGGCTGTGCGGTGTAGTATTTCTGGAAGGCGTCATCTTTGATGATTTCTGGGTACAGGAAAGTCAGATTCTTCAAGTCATGGATCCGATCGGCTAACCCTCGCACACTGAAGTCCTTGGCAATGTACGGTGCAAGGTTCCACACTTCTCGCTCACCTGTTTGGGAATAAATATGTGAATGAAATTGTGAGTGAAATTTAGAATAAATGAATGAGTGAATTAATGAATAAATGAATGAGTGATATAATGAATAAATGAATGAGGGAATTAATGCATAAACGAATGAGTGATTATCAGCAAATTCATAAAATTAATCAGAACTTAAAAAAAAAAAAATCTAAATTCTTTATTTTTGTTCATCATGCTAATTTCCTCAACTGAAATTCATAATCAAATATAATTATCTTAAATTTCTAATGGAGACTGCTATACACATTTTTGCAAAAAATAAAAAGAACATTAACATAATCAACCACTGCATGTAAATATTCAGAAATATATATCATACCAAACAAACAAGCATATACATTTATATTCATGTTTATTTTTTACGTTATACTAAACAAAAACCTTATCTATCTATCTATCTATCTATCTATCTATCTATCTATCTATCTATCTATCTATCTATCTATCTATCTATCTATATATACGGCTTGTGTGTGTGTGTGTGTGTGTGTGTTCGCGATGCACGGCCAAAGTTCTCGATGGATCTGCTTCAAATTTGGTGGGCATATTCAGGGAGACCCCGGACACAACCTGGTCGATGAAAATTTTCAACACGTGCTCTAAGGGTGGCGCGGTGAACCGATTTTGGTTTTTCTGTACATCCAGTAGATCCATTCCCAGTAACTCTTCCTTATCTTCTCCAGTGTTTTGCGCGTTTATCTCCCTTCCTTCGTGTGGCGTCAATCCCGTATGGTATTTGCAAGAATACTGAATGAGAAAGAGCTTCTTCAAAATCTGAAGTTTGATCTTCCGATCACAGCTACGGTATCATCCTCAACTCAGGTCAAAATGAGTACGGCTCATTATCTGAGATAACTGGCGATAGCCGTTGAGCGATGACTGATCAGAATGCTACGGTATGACAAGCAGCTTCAGATATTCCCGTTACCAGACCTGCCTACCCCTGAAATGTACCATGTGTAGTTTTGGGTGTGAAAATAAGGCAAATGTGTAGTTTGGCAGGTGAATGTGTAGTATTTCAATTTGATCAACCCAAACCGCAAAACAGAACAGTTACTTATACCGTACTAAAACAAACACTCAACACTCCAAACAAAACTATTACAATGTGAACAATACTCCTCATACAAATACAAACAAAGCCCCCACAAAAATACAAGCCAAGCATTAAGTTTATTTGATAAGAAAAAAAATTATTAACTAGTTTGGAACATTTGCATGGGTGAAACTGATCAGAATTAAAAATAAGGAAAATGAGGCCGGGGTCCAGGGGCCGCCCACGCCCTGGTGGGGTGCAGGGGCAACGCCCTCTTAGGGGGCCCAGGGGGGCGAAGCCCCCCGGAAGAAAACGAAAAATCAGGCTTTTTAAGGGTAAAAGTAGGCCTTTCCTGGTATCTCAAACACACAAATTTGCACAGTAAACAATGATAACAAATGCCAAGCTGTAGTCCGATAATTCGCGCGCTCAGGGAAACAAAGATTCAGCGATGTCCGGTCACTGTGTTAGAGAAAATACAGATCGGATCGCCGGCGATTTTTTTTTTAACAGATTTTCAAAATAAGGAATTCTTTATTTGACCAATTTCATTTGGCGGATTTCCGCCCTAAGGCGGAAAAGTTTCACCCATGCATTTGTTAAAAAAAAGCTATGTTGAGGGGTATGCAGTTCATATACAGTGGGACCCCCTATTCAAGACCTGTGACAATCTGAGAACATCAAGTCACAAAAAGTAGGGACTGGGAGTATGTGTATCAACATGAAGGCAAATTTGCATATAAACAGAACAGGTTTGCGTCGGCAATAATAATAATATCATATTAAATATGGCAGGTCATTGCCTCTGCTCTGGTTACCGATCTCTCAAAAGTGAGCTTGTCTTGGTCTTTTTTCCCTGGCACGGGTTTCTTCACAAAACAGTCCAATTTTTCCTCTGCTTTGGTCGAGATTTCTCGAATTCCTCATGAGAAGTGCTTTTCTTGTGGCGGTTACACGGTCGTAAAGCCCACTGTGCTTCTCTGAAAAAGCCGTGTTGCACACAGTGCAGTGGGCAAAATGCTTCCCTTTTCTCCACGAAACTAGGCATGGATGCTCCTCATAGTACTTTGGCAGAAAAGCCTTGCTGGGAGTTTGACCAAGCTTCTTTTTTTTGCTCCGTGGCGGTTGATCGCCAAAGTCTTCTGAATCCGTGTTCGTCGCTGTAGCCATTTTTTTCCCTCCAGAAAGAATGAGCTACGAAGTGACCGCGTTCAGAAAAGTATGTGCTGAAACGCCTGCGATAGTTGTAATAACAGCAGCAAGACCAACTGACTACGCTACTCTCGCGGGCGCCGGGCATGTTTTGCACGCAGTACACAACCGGTTAGTACAAATTATGGATCAGAACTCGCTCGCGTTTTTGCGTATTCAAAATGATTCAAAATGTCAAAATGTGCAGTCGAAACGAAACGTTTGCGTAGTATAAGACAAGCATGCGTAGTTGCGTAGTTTGGGGACCAAAATCGTAGTTTACTACGCTCAATGTGTAGTGTAAACAGGTCTGCGTTACTATTTTTAGAAGGTCACTGTCCAGAATGCTTTCCTTGCACCCGTTGTCCTCACTGTAAAAGTGCAAAGTTCGAATCTACTTATAGCCAGGCGAAAAATCCACTGTCATCTATCTATACAGCCTGTTCCAAAAGAAACGCAACCAACCTCGAAATGTGCGCAAAAGTCGTAAATCATCCCAAAAAAGCTTATTCTGGGCGGGACTACATGTGTGTGTTGGTTAAAAATTGTGTGTGTGATATTTTTCTTCAAACTTTTTCACTTTTCTTCTTTGTTTCACTTGTTTATTCTCGGAGCCGATTTCGCCAAATACCGTACTTTCGTTTGCCTGGTTGTTTTTATTGATTGACACGATCTGATTATATTTTTTTCGACGGCGGCTAATATAGTGACGCGGCCTATACGTGGCTCGTCCCAATTTTTTTGTTAAAAGTCAGGGGTGCGGCTTATAAAACGTTGCGTCTTGTAATCCGTCAAATACGGTACTGACCCCTCCCATCGTAATATTCTGCATCAAATTTGGTGGGCATATTCAGGTGGACCCCGGGCACAAACTGGTGGATGAAAATTTTCAACACGTGCTCTAAGCCGGCGAACCGCCACGCTGCATACTCTGTCTCGCGATTCACCCGGCAAAGCCGGGTATTCCTCTAGTCCTCAATATATTTCCAAATAATTTAAATCCTTTTACATGAAAAAAAGAGTTCCATATGATAAATTTCACCGACACAATATGTGGGTTCTTCTTTGCTGCTAGTCCCTTAATTTTAACCATTTTTCTTAAACTTTTTTTCGTTTTCTCACTAGATGAGTAAAACTCATCTTCAATTGCATCCAAGAAACAGTGTAAGCCCTGAACTGCATAAAAGAAAGTTAATTCATTTAGTTTTTATAGGTAAATTAAACTTGCCTGTCACACAAATATGTCGACCAAAAACGGGAATGGTCATACCCTGACTCATTGTACTGGAAGTTGGTCACACAAATGTGACCCTCCACCATGGAATGAGTCGCATGTCACCTTTGCATGATTTTCATATTTTTACATTTTTAAAAAGAGTTTTTTATGCTCTATCCAGTGGTGGAAACCGTTTTAGAAAAGAGCGAACACTGTTTGAGTTATAAGCCTGTGACTAAGGTGACCCACACACTGTTACCAGACACTCCCCGGACTTACATTAAGCCTAGCGCAGAACCGCGCGAGGTGACATGCGACTCATTTCGTGGTGGAGGGTCACAAATAATAATGAGACTAAATTAATAATAAATTAATTAAGAAATCCCAATATAAGGTTTGGTTGCACAGGATACTGTGAATCATTCACTGATTTCTAAATCTGTGCACACACACACACACACACATATGCATGTACGCATGCACACACACACACACACACACACACACACACACACATATGCATGTACGCATGCACACACACACACACGCAAAACACAACCTACCTGGTTTGGTCAAGCTCTCCGCAATCCAGGCAATGGTGATACCGCCACACTCGGAGTCGCTAAAACGAAGCAGGAATGTCCCGTTTTCGACACGGTTCAGGCATTCCTGAGCCTTTGTCTTGCTGATGAAGCCAATGATGGATCTGCAAAATATTTGGTATAATGATGTGGTCCATTATGTAAGTTTTGTTTGTTTGTTTGTTTGTTTGCTTAACGCCCAGCCGACCACGAAGGGCCATATCAGGGCGGTGCTGCTTTGACATATAACGTGCGCCACACACAAGACAGAAGTCGCAGCACAAGGCTTCGTGTCTCACCCAGTCACATTATTCTGACACCGGACCAACCAGTCCTAGCAGTACTAACCCCATAATGCTGTCTATCGACGCCACTAGATTGCCAATTTTAAAGTCTTAGGTATGACCCGGCCGGGGTTCGAACCCACGACCTCCCGATCACGGGGCGGACGCCTTACCACTAGGCCAACCGTGCCGGTCATTATGTAAGTATGTTCCATCTTCTTCGTGTGTGGGCAGCAACTCCCACGTACACTCGAGGGCATTTAGTGATTTAGGTGTATTTCCATATTTCTTTCGAATACATCACCTCAATTTAACTAAAAGGAATTACCTTACTTACGAGTGCTAGACTGAGAAGCGTCCTATGTTACAAGTACTAGACTGTAAACAAGGTCGCTAACTCTAGATTTCCGTCAGTATACCATTTAGGGGAGTTAAGTCTCCCCTTGTCGGTAGTACCTCTCTGCGCATGTGCCAATGCCCATAATCCCCAGTTTCAATTTCTTGCTACGGGGAGCTAGACGTGTATTTAGACCTTTCCCGTCTAAGAAGACTTCCTTCACAGGAACTTCAACATTCACCTTCAATCACGGTTTGGGCTTTCCTTTTTAAGGGTGATTACTACGCCCGTATGCATTCATCACATTGAACAACGTAACGAACCGTGAAAATGAAAGTGAAACGAATGTAACAAAGTTACTGAGTTAGTCATAAGTAGAAGGTACTTCTATGATACCTTGTTGAGACACAGAGCCTAACAGGCTCCGTTACTAGTCTTTTAAAACTAGTGAACATGCAATTGAGCGACAATTATTCTTCACTCAGTCGTTACGAATGTCGAACAGATATTTACAGCGGTTGGCCGGTTCCACTGGCGCAATAGAACTCCGCGAACAATAACTCACCTTGCCGCTTTCAATAGAAAGCAACGGCAGGTCACCCTACACATCAATGTAGGAATACGAACAAGACCTTCAACTTCGCAATTACCCGGACGTTATTTTGCGTTTTAACAGCATTTATATTGACTACAGCGAGGTTTGCCATGTGCGTTATCCCAACCGGAAGCGCGAGCATTTCCGATCCGAATTTTTAGGCTTATGGGATACCGCGTACAAAGTACCGAGCGCCCGCGAAGGTTACATACGGCGAATGAATACTTCGGTCATTACAAACGGCGATGACTTTTGCGGGCAGCGTAGCTACGGAACGCAGTACGCTTGAACGCTAATAGAACTGAAAGAGGTTGTATCGAAAATTTTAAGAGTAAATTTTTACTTGATTAATATACTTACCCGACTCACATCTAGCATTAACCTCTGGTTTAAGTGCCGAGACGCTGAACTACGCTTCACCCCTTAAGGGGAAGTAACCCTAAAAAAGAACAGCCTAGAACCCGTAAACTGGGTCACAGGTCAAGGCCATACCGTCACGTGACTGAGCACGCGAGACCGCCGCCGCCATATTGGAATACTTCACTCGAAACGAAGCGAAACATTCATTTTTAGGGTAAATTAGAGCGGGGTAGGCGGGAGGGTATTAACGATGTGAGTCGGGTAAGTATATTAATCAAATCAAAATTTACTCTTAAAATTTTCGATTAAATTACATATCTTATCCCGACTCACAACTAGCAGATTGCTAATGAAGGTGGTGGGAAAGAAACTTACTCTACAAGCTGGAGAGAACCTGCCCTGCGGCTACCATAGCCGGAAAGGTGTTGGTCCCATCCTGACGAGTAAACAGATTCACAGTGAAACTCACTTATTTCTGGAAAGAATCCGGCCTGCTTCAACCATGACTGGTAAGCAACCACTACCATCCCAGCGGGTATTAGAAAACCCGCCAAAAGCAGTAAAGAAAGACGTCCTAAAAAACGTCCAAAACACCCATGTGAGGCCGATCGAGATTTGCCTGGTCGCAGAACCGCCGAATAAAAGAGCCCAAGCTCAGGCCCCATGAGTTGTAGGCGAACTCAGAGGAAGGACAGAACGCTCCCCCCCCTCCATTTGACTGCCACACTCATAAGCTTGTTTAATGAGTGTGAAAGCCCATCTAACCAGTGCTTCTTTGCAAAAATTTTATTCTATCCGTCCAAAACGAAAGAACCAAAGAACTGGCCTGGCACTCCAAAATGAGCCATGCAAGATAAGTATGTTCAAAATACTCAATATCTTGCGTGAGACCCAAAAAGTACGTAAATCACTGCCCCATCAAGGAGAAGTGAGCACCGACAAAAAAAAAGAGTATACGAGCCTTCCTATAAAAGAAAGGCTTGCATGTCTCAAAACTCTATGTCTCTTAACAAAAGAACTCCAAAAGAAGAAGAAATCCCAAGCTGAGACTGATAAACAAAAGACAAAAGGCTTGAAGACAGGGCCCTTTTCACGCTGGGCGTAAAAAGAGAAATGTCTTGTCTAGTTCTGACGACGTTTCTCCAGACTAATGAAACATCGTCTTCCGTCAACAACAAAAGATCGTGGAACATCCTATCATCCTCCTGAACCTTTTTTTTTTTTTGGTTGCAACCACTCATAGATTGCTAATGATAGTAAAAATTAAAAAAAAACACCAGATAAGGTCAAATTAGATAAATAACCCTTTTACATAAAGTCTGTTAAGACCTGAGTGAAAAACCTTAAGATTCGTGAGTTACGTCTTCCAGAACCCGGAAAGAGCGCCAACCTCACTGACCTGTCTTGATCGTAGCTGACGAAAAGAGTGAACAATCTCTTGCAATCAGCAAGACCAGGAAGACAGTCCTAACTCAAAAGAGAGCTGTGAAAGTTCGGAAGACATGTCTTCCGATGCGAGCGAGTAAAACAAAACGAACCTGTGCGTCTCCCGCTTGAATAGAACAAAGAATTCCAAATGACCACAAGTGAAACACCCTCCGAGGAGTGAAGCACTAAAGGATTATGGCTTGAGTAAACCACAGCCCATAGTCCCATGAGGTAGACGCTAATGTTCGTAATGAACCAGAGGCAAACACTTGTCCCTTGTTCAATGGAAAGATGCAAGACAAAAAACCATCTGGCCTACTAGACTCTTACAAAGAAGAGTCGAAAGAACATCTTAAAACCGTAAACAAAGGAAATAATTTGTAGATCGGCGAGACTGCAACCTCTCATCAAAAAATGAACCGAGATTGCTCATCAACAAACCAATGCGGCTTAAGCAAAAGCGGCAAAAGTCTTAACCTAATTTTCACTAGCAAGCCCTCATTGGCGAGAAAAAAACCCTCAAGATAGAGCATAAGTTTCCCTGAAGTTCCTAAACTATAAGGGACAAACACCCTCCAAAGAACCAAGCTGTGAACCCACCTTGATCCAAACGATTAGCCAAAAGTAGGCTACTGCTGGTGCATGACCTGCTTTGAGTGTCTACCCAAGCAAGACCGAGTGTATGACGCAGTCCTGCTTCCTGCGTTAAGAGTCCAAGTCTAAGAAAGACAAGGACTCATAACCCTCATGGGTTGTGACAGAAAAAGCCAAAGAAAGACCATGGCTATGAACTGGACTGTCATTACCCACTCAAGAGTGCCGAAACCGGCAGTCCTGTTGCCCACAAATTGACTTTAAATCTTCTTGCCAAAACAGAAGAAGTTAAAAGAAAGTCCGAACGACCTCCTAAAGAGGCCAAAAAAGAGTGCACCCAAAGGCCGACAGCTGTCGTGAATGACCGTCTCTCTACTCAAATAAAGTCTGTCATCCACTTTCGACCTAAGTAGAATGCTGATCAGACTCGTAGTAATCCAAAAAAGTTTCGTGATAAAAAGAGGTCTGTGTGCTCAGCGAAACGGAAAACGATAAGTCCAAGTGACCACAAGTTATCCTCTCCAGTCCATGCATGAGCAGATGGAGATAGTACGAGGAAGCCGCGATTCTGGTTGAACGTCAGCAACCGAACGTGCGGAAAACACAATGGCCGAAGCCTGGAGTGGCATGAACAAAATGGCTGAAAGCCGTAGAGTCCGTAGGTCAGTCTGCTTGTAGGCAAATGACTACGTAACAAAGCCAAAAAACAGAAATCAAAGAACGACTGGTCGGCATACCGGAAACCAGAAAGCCAACCTGTCAGAAGATTCCAAAGACAAAGTGTCTTCAAGAAAAAAATCTGGAATTAATTTTGCTGCCAAATCGAGAGTAACCCTGAGTTTGGCTGAAAAACCAGAACTAGTCTGTTCATCGATGAAAGACCAAAAGTCAGACGCGGGGACCGACGCAAGCCGCATCATAGATGCCATCACGTACAAAACCTTACCATCCGAGACAGCCGAAGCGGAACAGGAAGTAAGATACAAGGCATCACTGCCCCCAACGACCTAGAACCCCAAAGGGTTGACGTCGTAAGTTAAGGCAGGAAAGAACAAAGTGCTACGATTACCTGGAACGTCGGAAGACGAACCAGAAGTAGCCGAAAATCCCAGTGCAGAAGCACCCGCAACACCGTGGTGGTGCGAGCTGATGCTAATGCTTACGATCCTTCACTCGCCGAAACAGCCGAAGCGAAATCGGAAGTGAGAGACCTCGTGTAAACACGGCGTGGGAGTAAAGGCGTGCCGTGCCGCGACAGACATCTGTTCTGTGTTGACCTTAGCTAAGGTGACCAGCAGTGTCGAAACGTCTTTAACACTTGCGTCATTCCGGAACTCAAACGGATCCAGGGAAGACGTAATCGAACGAGAGAATGTCCGAAGGAGTGTCTCAGAGAGAGAGGCAAGTTTAAGAGGGTACCTGCCTATCTCTTCCAAACCAATAAGAGAACCTTCTGTGTAGACACAAGGTCTGTCTTGACGGTAACCGTCCTCCCTAAGAGTGGACAGCTCCGGCGTGACCGGAAGGGCTGCACTCGGTAGGGCAAAAGTGTCAATAAGGTTCTGAGGCCAACGGCTGAGTGAAAACCTGCGCGCAAGGGCAGATACACTAGCCTGTGGAAGCTGGACAGTGGCAAGCCAAGGCTTAGCAGCGACTGGAGCCTGACCATGAGCAGAGAGGAGAGGCACCGTGCCGACAGGCAGGGAGCTCGCCGTGCCTGGAACTCCTGCTAAACTTTTAGAGAGCTCATAAGCAACCAAAGGAGACTCAGAGAACTGAAAGCCTTCAGCTGCTGTTGGTGCTGGGCGGAAGTCACCCACCGCTGATGGTGGGGGTAAGACAAGTCCAGCCGATGAAACAACGCCGTCAGGAAAACATTTGTAAGCGACCTGTGCTGCAATAGCTAAGGTTGGCTTCAACTTTGACGGTAATTGGAACTCAACTTCATCATCATTGAATGAGAGAGGATCGTTGAGCTCCGACTCCACTTCCGTATGAGTCGAAAAGTCCTCGTGACTCGCCGAGTCTTGAACATGATCAACCGGAAGCGAGGCTGACTGCAAACCGGAAGTAGAACTTCGGTGCAGAGCCTGCATGGAGCCAACTTCCTGCCCAGGCGGAAGTGGTGACGCAAGTACACCAACGGGGGAAGTCATAGACAGCCCGTGTGCACCTTGGTCACCAGATCGATGTAACATCGATTGCATTCCCGCGTCAACACCCCATGAGCTCCGCTTCGTGTGAGTCGTATGCCCCAGGTATGTCGAACTTTCACTCCCTGACCTATGTCGAGGCGGGGGAGCTACTAGTTGCGGTCTATGCGGAACGCTTTCGCCAAAGAGCCTGGCTACCGGCGAACCCAACGTACCTGAGGAGAGCGACTTCTGTTAGAAGCTACAGAGTCCCGAGGGACCGTCTCTCCGTAGTTGGCGTGAGCCAGTTCTTCCGCTCGCCAGTCCGCTGACGTGACTGTGGCCGAAGGAGGAATCCGGATGCGGGAAAGTGATGAAACATCGCCAACACCCTTAGGCAGCGAACGCAACTCATCGCGCGTAGCTTGTAGGTCAGCGGCAAGCTGCTGCTGCTGAGAAAACATGGTACTCATTTGCGAGGAGAAAGAAGAGAAAAGGGAAGAAAAATCTTGCTTAACGCTCTTCTTCGGCTTGGCTGAATGAGCCTTACTCTTGCTTTAAGCTTCTTTTAGAACGGGCATGGTAGGGCTTGATGGGTCGGAAATATTAACCAAGAACGAAGTCTGAGACAACGGGTCTACAACAGTAACCGTTGTCGCTTTAGGTTTATCCTTTTCTGACCGCTAGCAGGGGAAGAATCAGCAACTAACTGTCGAGTATTAGGCTTTTTCTTCTCTTTGTCCGCCATGTTGGAACAACTCACTGAGAGTAGAACAACAACAACAAAGCTGACGGACACAAGGCAAAAAATTCAAGTAAAACAAACAAAGAACGATCTCACCAATACAGCCGTAGAAGCAGAGACCGTGAAGAATGAACCGGGGTGAAGATAACTGCCAACCAGGCAGCAGGCTGTAAATTAAGCCAAATGCGTAGCTCGAGAGAACAACGTCTTAGCGCTGAGACCGCTGAGGTAAGAGTGAAGTATTCCAATATAGCGGCGGCGGTCTCGCGTGCTCAGTCACGTGACGGTATGGCCTTGACCTGTGACCCTGGTTACGGGTTCTAGGCTGTTCTTTTTTAGGGTTACTTCCCCTTAAGGGGTGAAGCGTAGTTCAGCGTCTCGGCACTTAAACCAGAGGTTAATGCTAGATGTGAGTCGGGATAAGATATGTAATTTAATCGAAGAATAACAACAACAAACCTCGCCCGCTTGGAAAGAAAACCAAACACTGAGATTGAGATATACGTCTCCGGGAGTATTACGGAGGGAACTTCCTTTACTCTCAGAGAAAGGCAAGTAATTCTCTCACCTATGTTTCTGGGAAACGATGTTTTTCTGCGGTTGGCAGACTATGGTTTTGGTATTTTTATCACATGATCATGGTGGACTCAGCAGAGACCACGTGGTGGTACTTCTTCAAATTGGATGAAGAATACTTTCTTACCAACTTTAACTTGATTAACTTGTATGCGTGCATACATACACATGAAAAAACAAGAAGGGCAAAGCCCATACGACTCACATGCTTGACCTTGACCTTTACATGACCTTGACCTTCAGCTAAACCTAGCAATGACATCATACACTAAGAACTGCTTTACACATTTTTCCTACCAAAATACATGTGACCTTGACCAAGGTCAAGGTCATCCAAGGTCATGCAACACAAAGCTGTTAATTCAAGACATAGGAAGTACAATGGTGCTTATTGGCTCTTTCTACCATGATATGGTCACTTTTAGTGGTTCACTACCTTATTTTGGTCACATTTCATAAGGGTCAAAGTGACCTTGACCTTGATCATATGTGACCAAATGTGTCTCATGATGAAAGCATAACATGTGCCCCACATAATGTTTAAGTTTGAAACAGTTATCTTCCATAGTTCAGGGTCAAGGTCACTTCAAAATATGTATACAATCCAACTTTGAAGAGCTCCTGTGACCTTGACCTTGAAGCAAGGTAAACCAAACTGGTATCAAAAGATGGGGCTTACTTTGCCCTATATATCATATATAGGTGAGGTATTGAATCTCAAAAACTTCAGAGAAAATGGGAAAAATGTGAAAAATAGCTGTTTTTTAGACAACATTTATGGCCCCTGCGACCTTGACCTTGAAGCAAGGTCAAGATGCTATGTATGTTTTTTGGGGCCTTGTCATCATACACCATCTTGCCAAATTTGGTACTGATAGACTGAATAGTGTCCAAGAAATATCCAACGTTAAAGTTTTCCGGACGGACGGACGGACGACTCGGGTGAGTACATAGACTCACTTTTGCTTCGCATGTGAGTCAATGATGTTTGTTTTTGGGATGAAAGTCATTTAAGGTCCATTTAACGCTTCACATGCAATCATCGTCGTGCCCAGAGATTCCACACAACTTACTTCCCTTTGTTGTTGGCTAATAATAATAATAATAATATGGGAGATTTATAGAGCCCTTGACGTTCTCTAAGCGCTTTACAATGAATTGGTGAGAGGTCAAGGCAGGTGAAGTAGCCCGCACGTTGAACATCTCTCATGCTGGGTATTTTCGTGTTTCTATAACCCACTGAACTCTGACATGACTTAAGATCTTTTCCATGCGCACTTGGTCTTGCGCTGTCAACAAAGGCAGAGGTGGGGAAGAAACATCGTTTGAAAAAACTTTTGCAAGTTGAAAAGCCACCGAAGGAGACTCTAAAAAAAGGTTCGCAGATTGCTCATGAGACGGAGCAAAATCAGCAAAGGTGGAGGAACAGCAGATGAATATGCTACCGCTACCCCTTCAGGGAAATAGTGCGCAGTAACCTCTGCTGCTAGTGCCAACAAAGATGGCAGCTTAGCCGGAAGTCGAAGAGGGGCATCCCCATCTGCTTCAGAAGCTTCTTCTTCCATATCCTCTTCATCCTGTTCAGTAGTATCCAAACGATCATCTGAGGAATGAGAACCGGAAACCAATCCCGTTAAGGCGACATGTGCCGAAACCGGAAAAGGTTGGGAAAAATTCCGGAACTCCGTGAACGGATCCCCCATCCACCTGCCTCGTGCCAGCTAAAACGCTGGGAGAGGAAGTGGATGCAGCCTGTGTAACAGCAGCGGAAGCCGCAGAAGCGGAACTGGAAGCCGCAGGCTGATGAGTGCCAACTACCAACACAGAAGTGTTTGCGGCAGAAGGCAATACCATTCTGCCACCGGAAGCCACGGCCGCAGAAGCGGAAGCAGAACCAGCAGTGGATTGGTAAGCATCAGCACCAACCGGACCCATAGAATGGCAACCGGAAGATCCTGTTGTTCTACTTCCGGAAGTAGCGGACACATGCTCTTCACACCCCAACCCGTACCCCGGAAGGGAATAAGGCTGACGTGAGGAATGAACCTTATGGCTGGTATGCACTTCCGCTAGAGCGGAAACCGTTGCCGCAGGTTTGCGTACTTCGCCAAGAACACCTCCTGCCGACGCGTAAGCGCCGAGAGGACCAGGAGGTGCTGTTGTCTGAAAATTCGTCGAATCACGTATAATCCCATGAAAATATAGACCAATCGTAACCGTTAACCGAAGCAAACCGGATTTTTTCCATGGCCAATTGCGTACACAACCCACATTCTGTTTAGAGACGCAATAAATAAACAAGAAGGGCAAAGCCCATACGACTCACATGCTTGACCTTGACCTTTACATGACCTTGACCTTCAGGGTCAAGGTCAAATAACTAAACCTAGCAATGACATCATACACTAAGAACTGCTTTACACATTTTTCCTACCAAAATACATGTGACCCTGACCCAAGGTCAAGGTCATCCAAGGTCATGCAACACAAAGCTGTTAATTCAAGACATAGGAAGTACAATGGTGCTTATTGGCTCTTTCTACCATGAGATATGGTCACTTTTAGTGGTTCACTACCTTATTTTGGTCACATTTCATAAGGGTCAAAGTGACCTTGACCTTGATCATATGTGACCAAATGTGTCTCATGATGAAAGCATAACATGTGCCCCACATAATGTTTAAGTTTGAAACAGTTATCTTCCATAGTTCAGGGTCAAGGTCACTTTAAAATATGTATACAATCCAACTTTGAAGAGCTCCTGTGACCTTGACCTTGAAGCAAGGTAAACCAAACTAGTATCAAAAGATGGGGCTTACTTTGCCCTATATATCATATATAGGTGAGGTATTCAATCTCAAAAACTTCAGAGAAAATGGGGAAAATGTGAAAAATAGCTGTTTTTTAGACAACATTTATGGCCCCTGCGACCTTGACCTTGAAGCAAGGTCAAGATGCTATGTATGTTTTTTGGGGCCTTGTCATCATACACCATCTTGCCAAATTTGGTACTGATAGACTGAATAGTGTCCAAGAAATATCCAACGTTAAAGTTTTCCGGACGGACGGACGGACGACTCGGGTGAGTACATAGACTCACTTTTGCTTCGCATGTGAGTCAATGATGTTTGTTTTTGGGATGAAAGTCATTTAAGGTCCATTTAACGCTTCACATGCAATCATCGTCGTGCCCAGAGATTCCACACAACTTACTTCCCTTTGTTGTTGGCTAATAATAATAATAATAATATGGGAGATTTATAGAGCCCTTGACGTTCTCTAAGCGCTTTACAATGAATTGGTGAGAGGTCAAGGCAGGTGAAGTAGCCCGCACGTTGAACATCTCTCATGCTGGGTATTTTCGTGTTTCTATAACCCACTGAACTCTGACATGACTTAAGATCTTTTCCATGCGCACTTGGTCTTGCGCTGTCAACAAAGGCAGAGGTGGGGAAGAAACATCGTTTGAAAAAACTTTTGCAAGTTGAAAAGCCACCGAAGGAGACTCTAAAAAAAGGTTCGCAGATTGCTCATGAGACGGAGCAAAATCAGCAAAGGTGGAGGAACAGCAGATGAATATGCTACCGCTACCCCTTCAGGGAAATAGTGCGCAGTAACCTCTGCTGCTAGTGCCAACAAAGATGGCAGCTTAGCCGGAAGTCGAAGAGGGGCATCCCCATCTGCTTCAGAAGCTTCTTCTTCCATATCCTCTTCATCCTGTTCAGTAGTATCCAAACGATCATCTGAGGAATGAGAACCGGAAACCAATCCCGTTAAGGCGACATGTGCCGAAACCGGAAAAGGTTGGGAAAAATTCCGGAACTCCGTGAACGGATCCCCCATCCACCTGCCTCGTGCCAGCTAAAACGCTGGGAGAGGAAGTGGATGCAGCCTGTGTAACAGCAGCGGAAGCCGCAGAAGCGGAACTGGAAGCCGCAGGCTGATGAGTGCCAACTACCAACACAGAAGTGTTTGCGGCAGAAGGCAATACCATTCTGCCACCGGAAGCCACGGCCGCAGAAGCGGAAGCAGAACCAGCAGTGGATTGGTAAGCATCAGCACCAACCGGACCCATAGAATGGCAACCGGAAGATCCTGTTGTCCTACTTCCGGAAGTAGCGGACACATGCTCTTCACACCCCAACCCGTACCCCGGAAGGGAATAAGGCTGACGTGAGGAATGAACCTTATGGCTGGTATGCACTTCCGCTAGAGCGGAAACCGTTGCCGCAGGTTTGCGTACTTCGCCAAGAACACCTCCTGCCGACGCGTAAGCGCCGAGAGGACCAGGAGGTGCTGTTGTCTGAAAATTCGTCGAATCACGTATAATCCCATGAAAATATAGACCAATCGTAACCGTTAACCGAAGCAAACCGGATTTTTTCCATGGCCAATTGCGTACACAACCCACATTCTGTTTAGAGACGCAATAAATAAACAAGAAGGGCAAAGCCCATACGACTCACATGCTTGACCTTGACCTTTACATGACCTTGACCTTCAGGGTCAAGGTCAAATAACTAAACCTAGCAATGACATCATACACTAAGAACTGCTTTACACATTTTTCCTACCAAAATACATGTGACCTTGACCCAAGGTCAAGGTCATCCAAGGTCATGCAACACAAAGCTGTTAATTCAAGACATAGGAAGTACAATGGTGCTTATTGGCTCTTTCTACCATGAGATATGGTCACTTTTAGTGGTTCACTACCTTATTTTGGTCACATTTCATAAGGGTCAAAGTGACCTTGACCTTGATCATATGTGACCAAATGTGTCTCATGATGAAAGCATAACATGTGCCCCACATAATGTTTAAGTTTGAAACAGTTATCTTCCATAGTTCAGGGTCAAGGTCACTTTATATGTATACAATCCAACTTTGAAGAGCTCCTGTGACCTTGACCTTGAAGCAAGGTCAACCAAACTAGTATCAAAAGATGGGGCTTACTTTGCCCTATATATCATATATAGGTGAGGTATTCAATCTCAAAAACTTCAGAGAAAATGGGGAAAATGTGAAAAATAGCTGTTTTTTAGACAACATTTATGGCCCCTGCGACCTTGACCTTGAAGCAAGGTCAAGATGCTATGTATGTTTTTTGGGGCCTTGTCATCATACACCATCTTGCCAAATTTGGTACTGATAGACTGAATAGTGTCCAAGAAATATCCAACGTTAAAGTTTTCCGGCCGGCCGGACGGACGGACGGACGGACGACTCGGGTGAGTACATAGACTCACTTTTGCTTCGCATGTGAGTCAAAAAAACTTATTTTATTTTTTTAATCGTCTTACTATTTCATCAACCAGCGTATTTATCGTATTCTTAAAAACTTGGCGTACAAAATACGGCGAAATCATATGAGTAAACAGGTCTGCTGCATGCATAGAACAGAGAAATGCAATAGCCAACAACAAAGGGAAGTAAGAGTGTTCCAGTCTGTACTTTTAAAAAATCAACTTACCCATCGTTCCACGGGCCTTTCAAATGTTCCTTGGTCAGTTTCAGCACAGCGTAGAACCATTCCCAGAAAGTGAATGTGCGTCCTTGCAACGTTTCCTGAAAAATATGAACAAATGTACAAGTGTGAATAATGATGGTCAAAGCACAAAGACGCAATTTGAATAAGAAGTCTGTAAAAGTGTGCCTGTGTTTGTGTTTTCTTTTGTGTTGAAACAGGTAAGGTGGCTTAATTTCTACTAGGACATTTTCTGAGCTCCAAAGTTGAAATAGTTTTGATTTCTCATTTGTTTGTTTGTTTTGCTTAACGCCCAGCCGACCACGAAGGGCCATATCAGGGCGGTGCTGCTTTGACATATAACGTGCGCCACACACAAGACAGAAGTCGCAGCACAGGCTTCATGTCTCACCCAGTCACATTATTCTGACACCGGACCAACCAGTCCTAGTAGCACTAACCCCATAATGCCAGACGCCAGGCGGAGCAGCCACTAGATTGCCAATTTTAAAGTCTTAGGTATGACCCGGCCGGGGTTCGAACCCACGACCTCCCGATCACGGGGCGGACGCCTTACCACTAGGCCAACCGTGCCGGTCCATCCCACAAGTAACTTCGACGTCTTTTTGACAAACTTGCACCATTTTTAAATTACGCCAAAAACTTCAAAAAATGGCCCCCAAAATGAAATATATTGAAAGGTAAATTACGCAAAAACTTCAAAAAATTGCCCCCAAAATTAAATATATTGAAAGGTAAATTACGCAAAAACTTCAAAAAATTGCCCCCAAAATTAAATATATTGAAAGGTAAATTACGCCAAAAACTTCAAAAAATTGCCCCCAAAATTAAATATATTGAAAGGTAACTTACAAAAAAACCATCTTAAGTTAAAGTGAAAAGTCGTACCTTGTTGAACTGGGTCCAGCTGACCGTGTACTGGCTGAAGTCCAGTCCGCAGGGAGCTGTACACACAAACACAGTCAGTCAACTACAATGGATTACCTCCCTCTCGATTCGAACCCACGCTGATAGCGATTAACTGGTTACAAATCCAGCGCACTACCAACTGAGCTACATCCCCACCCAGACAGACAACCAGACAAACAAGCAGACAGGCTGGCAAACAACAAGGCTGCAAAACAGACAGACAGACAAATTACAGGTAAACAAACATATCAAAACAAACAGACCGGCTGACAGATGAATAAATAGTTGCATACACAAAATCACACATTCACAAATACCTGTGTAAATATCTCCCTCTCTCTCTCTCTCTCTCAATATCTCCCTCTCTCTCTCAATCTGTCTCCCTGTTTCCCCTCTCTCTCTCTCAATATCTCCCTCCCTCTCTCTCAATATCTCCCTCTCTCTCAATATCTCTCTCTCTCTCAATATCTCCGTCTCTCTCTCAATATCTCCGTCTCTCTCTCTCTCTCAATATCTCCCTCTCTCTCTCTCTCTCAATATTTCTCTCTCTCAATATCTCCCTCTCTCTCTCACTCTCTCTCTCTCAATATCTCCGTCTCTCTCCCTCTCAATCTGTCTCCCTCTCTCTATCTTCCTCTCTCTCTCTCAATATCTCCCTCTCTCTCTCTCAATATCTCCGTCTCTCTCTCAATATCTCCCTCTCTCTCTCTCTCTCAATATCTCTCTCTCTCTCTCTCAATATCTCTCTCTCTTTCTCTCTCTCTCTCAATATCTCCCTCTCTCTCTCTCTCTCAATATCTCCCTCTCTCTCTCTCAATATCTCCGTCTCTCTCTCTCTCAATATCTCCCTCTCTCTCTCTCTCTCAATATCTCCCTCTCTCAATATCTCCCTCTCTCAATATCTCCCTCTCTCTCACTCTCAATCTGTCTCCCTGTTTCTCTCTATCTTCCTCTCCATCCTTTTCTGTCTCTCTCTCGCTTTCATTGTAAAAACCAAATCACTGGTTACACAATTAAATTATCCATCCATCAATCCATCCATCTCTCTCTCTCTCTCTTACACATACAGTCAGAAGCAGGTTGCGCAGTCTTAAGTCTGAAGTTTTAATTAAAAAAAAAAAAAACCCACTTAATATTTTCACATCCCCATTTTCCTCTCAACCTCCTTCCCTCCCACTACCCCCCCCCCCCCCCAACTCCCCTCTTACAAACCTTCTGATCCCTCTTCACCCCAGCCCTACCCCTCTCCGACCATTAAATAATTTTAAAGAGAATGCTTTATTTCCTACAGGCTAAATATTTTGCCTCTTTAGGACAAGAGATTGGGTTATATGATACGAGTTTTACGCCCTCACGGCTTTTGACGGGATACACAAGTGTATGCGTGTTTAGGTGGTATCAGCCATCTACACTTATGGCAGAATGACCAAGGTCTTTTACGTGCCATTGTGGTGACACGGGGGTGGGACATGGCTTAATTCCGTCTCTGGGTCTGCACATAAAGTTGACCCGTGACCGGCCCGGCCGGAATTCGGACCTGCGACCTTCCGATCACAAGTGCTCTACCAACTGAGCTACCGGGCCCCCATAATGTTCCCCTACCCAACCCTTTTATATCCTCCCTCTTCACCCCAACCCCATCCAGTCACTGACCATTAAAAACTTTTGAAGCGAGATAGTCCAGACTGTCCGGAGAGAGCCCTTTGCCGGTCATCTGCTGAAATTTGCCGTGAAGTTGCTCCCCCAGCTTGGGCCAGGGTACGCTTTCAGGTACCACGAATGGTGTACGACCCTTGGTAGAAGAAAAAAGAAATGAAGTTTCATCAGGCGCAGGCCATATGAATACATGCACAATGAAAAGCATTGTGTAGAAGAGAAGCAGAAATTCTGTCAAGCTTGTCAATCAGCAGGTTGGTTAAATGAATCTAAAATAGATTTGTCATTCTGTCTGTTGGTCTGTCTTTCTGTCTGTTCATGTGTGTGTGTGCGTCACTTTTGTCAACGCTATTCAAACGGACAATATTCTGATAGAATTCTTCCCCATTGTATGTAAAGTGAGTTCCACTCATGGTCAGCTTAAATCATGGTAACATTATAGTCACGACATGTCGAGTAGTGTATCCAAAGCAAATATATCGATCACGAAAAAATTTAATTGATGCTCGATCCCATCCGGCTTTTTATACTTTCCTTGAGTAGTGTATCCAAAGCAAATAATTATATCGATCACGAAAAAATTCAATTGATGTTCGATCCCATCCGGCTTTAAGTTTTTATATTTAGTCAAGTTTTGACTAAATATTTTAACATCGAGGGGGAATCGAAACGAGGGTCGTGGTGTATGTGCGTGTGTCTGTCTGTGTGTGTGTGTAGAGCGATTCAGACTAAACTACTGGACCGATCTTTATGAAATTTGACATGAGAGTTCCTGGGTATGAAATCCCCGAACGTTTTTTTCATTTTTTTGATAAAATTATGTCTTTGATGACGTCATATCCGGCTTTTCGTGAAAGTTGAGGCGGCACTGTCACGCCCTCATTTTTCAACCAAATTGGTTGAAATTTTGGTCAAGTAATCTTCGACAAAGCCCGGACTTCGGTATTGCATTTCAGCTTGGTGGCTTAAAAATTAATTGATGACTTTGGTCATTAAAAATCTGAAAATTGTAAAAAAAAATAAAAATTTATAAAATGATCCAAATTTACGTTCATCTTATTCTCCATCATTTTCTGATTCCAAAAACATATAAATATGTTATATTTGGATTAAAAACAAGCTCTGAAAATTAAATATATAAAAATTATTATCAAAATTAAATTGTCGAAATCAATTTAAAAACACTTTCATCTTATTCCTTGTCGGTTCCTGATTCCAAAAACATATAGATATGATATGTTTGGATTATAAACACGCTCAGAAAGTTAAAACAAAGAGAGGTACAGAAAAGCGTGCTATCCTTCTTAGCGCAACTACTACCCCGCTCTTCTTGTCAATTTCACTGCCTTTGCCATGAGCGGTGGACTGACGATGCTACAAGTATACGGTCTTGCTGAAAAATGGCATTGCGTTCAGTTTCATTCTGTGAGTTCGACAGCTACTTGACTAAATATTGTATTTTCGCCTTACGCGACTTGTATATACTTTCCTTCAACTGTCACTCCTTCGTCCAGCAGCCTATGTGGTGTAGCGGAATGATGAATTAGCCTGTGACCTGAGAAGATAACAAGTCCAGCGCTCTACCAACTGAGCTACAATACCCCCTCTAATATAATTAACATTCAAAGCAGAGTATAATTATTCGATCACCAAGCATGACAAACTTACAGGATCAGCAAAAGCGTTGTCCCACAAAACTGTTGCCATAGCATTGCACTCCTGGTTGCCGTGAACCGTCACTACCACCGGCAACGACAGAGTCTGAAAGAGAGATGACGTGCACTATTATATTAAGATACCTCAACAACTAAATTATTTTTTTTATCAACCAAGAAGTCTCTTTACAAAGTGAATGCTATGGTGTGAAAAGGCGAAAAAAAGAAAGGTTGAGAAGATGCGTCACACACACACACACACACTCATACACACGTACATGTTCTGACATGCACAGACACACATAATTATACACTCGACGCCTGCAATATATCCATCTATATATAACAAAATCAAGGAAAAGAAAAGCCAAACAAAGAATGTCAAGTGGCAGCCCAAATTTTCGACCTGTTGCCAGGCCTTCCTCAGGGGCGTGTAATTCTGCGAGACGCCAATTCATGCATCAATTACTAAGCAACACAATACCATGGTTATTTTAGTTACGAATCACAAAGCAAATATTTCAAAAATAAAATTTACATTCAAGCTTAGATCTACTTTCGTTTTGATTGTAATCAAAACAAATGTACACGTGCGAATTCCAAAGTTATTACGTCAAAGGTATACGTATCTTGTAGTGACGTATTCGTCGCTGATGACGTAATTTTAAAGTTCGAACAAAATGGATACTTATTCGTGCCGTGAACAGGCAAAAGTATCATTCTGATGTCTCTTCAATTAAATGCGTAAGTACTTTAACACATTTGTTTATGCCAAAGGTTTGCATAAAGATACAACACTTAACCCTTCAGACAGAATACATAAACAATATGTATCTCAACTATATGAATTCGAAGATCAATAGAGATATAGATGTATATCTATATATATATATATATATACGACTCGTGTCTGTCTGTCTCTGTGTGTGTGTGTGTGTGTGTGTGTGTGTGTGTGTGTGTGTGTGTGTGTGTGTGTGTGTGTGTGTGTGTGTGTGTGTGTGTGTGTGTGTGTGTGTGTATGTGTGTGTGTGTGTGTGTGTGTGTGTTCGCGATGCACGGCCAAAGTTCTCGATGGATCTGCTTCAAATTTGGTGGGCATATTCAGGTAGACCCCGGACACAACCTGGTCGATGAAAATTTTCAACACGTGCTCTCAGCGCGCAGCGCTGAACCGATTTTGGTTTTTCTGTTCATCCATTCCCAGTAACTTTTTATCTTCTCCAGTGTTTTGCATTTATCTCCCTTCCTTCGTGTGGCGCCAATCCATATTCCCGTTACTATTTTTAGAAGGTCACTGTCCACAACGCTCAATCCATATTCCCGTTACTATTTTTAGAAGGTCACTGTCCACAACGCTCCTTATCTTCTCCAGTATTTTGCGTGTTTATCTCCCTTCCTTCGTGTGGCGTCAATCGCGTACGGTGCGCCACTCACCCGGCGAAGCCGGCGTACGGTGCGCCACTCACCCAGCAAAGCTGGTTCTACTTCTTCCCGGCAAAGCCGGCTACCCGGGTATTCATCTAGTCATAAATATATGCCTCCAAGAAAGGTTAACGAATGGAACATTCAACAGATGATTTTCGAAAATAATTAACTCTTTCATTAGTATCAGCGGCCTGGAAGAGAAAGAGCCCCTTTACCTCGGACAAGCTTTTCACAACATCCGGAGCATGTTCCACGCTTCGGATTAGCTGTATCCTCCCGAGAGAGTTATTTCCGGAAAACATCTTTTATCACACAACACAAGACAATGACAAGATTGTTCGCTCTTATGAGTGTTAAGAGTCGACAACCTTCCGAATATCTTGTTTTGTCCTTTCATTGAATGGAACCATAAATTGTCCTTTTTTTGTTTTTAATTGGCAATTTCTGTGAATGAAGCACTCACCCAGACTTGGAAGACCAAGTCATTCCCGCCGACGTTGAAGTCCGACTGGAACAGGATACAGAACTTCTCTTCTGTCACGGCCTGCAAAGCACAAACATGTTTAGAACATTTATAATGTTTGGTAACACACACACACACACACACACATTCCCCCCCCCTCTACGCACCTCAGTGCCCTTTTTTTTGTCTGAACGCTTGATGGTCTTGACCTGCGTATTCCCACACACACACACACACAGACTCTCTCTCTCACATGCCCACACACACACACACAGACTCTCTCTCACATGCCCACACACACACACACAGACTCTCTCTCTCACATGCCCACACACACACACAGACTCTCTCTCTCACATGCCCACACACACACACACAGACTCTCTCTCTCACATGCCCACACACACACACACACACAGACTCTCTCTCTCACATGCCCACACACACACACACAGACTCTCTCTCTCTCACATGCCCACACACACACACAGACTCTCTCTCTCACATGCCCCCACACACACACACACAGACTCTCTCTCTCACATGCCCACATACACACACACACAGACTCTCTCTCTCACATGCCCACATACACACACAACCATCCAAACGCACCTCAGTGCCCTTTTTGTCTGAACGCTTGATGGTCTTGACCTGCGTATTCCCACACACGCACACACAGACTCTCTCTCTCACATGCCCACATACACACACAACCATCCAAACGCACCTCAGTGCCCTTTTTGTCTGAACGCTAGGTCTTGAGCAGCATATTCACACACACACACACACACACACACACACACACACACACACACACACACTCACATATACACACACACACACACACACCAATGATGCACACATTTTATTATATTTAGTCAAGTTTTGACTAAATATTTTAACATCGAGGGGGAATCGAAACGAGGGTCGTGGTGTGTGTGCGTGTGTGTGTGCGTGCGTGTGTGCGTGTGTGTGTGTGTGTAGAGCGATTCAGACTAAACTACTGGACCAATCTTTATGAAATTTGACATGAGAGTTCCTGGGTATGAAATCCCCGAACGTTTTTTTCATTTTTTTGATAAATGTCTTTGATGACGTCATATCCGGCTTTTCGTGAAAGTTGAGGCGGCACTGTCACGCCCTCATTTTTCAACCAAATTGGTTGAAATTTTGGTCAAGTAATCTTCGACGAAGCCCGGGGTTCAGTATTGCATTTCAGCTTGGTGGCTTAAAAATTAATTAATGACTTTGGTCAATAAAAATCTGAAAATTGTAAAAAAAAATAACAAGAAGAGCAAACGCTCGATCGAGTCACTTTCGCAGTTCTGAATATTATATGAGGCATCAGATGGACAGGAAGAAATTGCTATTCACAACACAATGAGTCACGTTCACATAAAATTTGAGCCCGGTCACTTTTATAGTTTCCGAGAAAAGCCCAACGTTAAGTTGTGTGTTGCCGAACAGAAAAGGCTAGTTATCTCCCTTGTTTTTCTGATAACGTTCGTAAAAGGCTACAGATGTAAATACTTTGATGTAAAGAATAATCCTACAAAGTTTCAATCACATCCGATGAACTTTGTCAAAGATATAAAATGTCTAATTTTTCCTTTGACGCTGACCTGTGACCTTGAAAAAGGTCAAAGGTCAACGAAACCATCGTTAAAGTGTAGAGGTTATTGGAGGTCACGACTAAACAAAATATGAGCCCGATCGCTTTGATAGTTTCCGAGAAAAGTTTGTCAAAGATATAAAATGTCTAATTTTTCCTTTGACGCTGACCTGTGACCTTGAAAAAGGTCAAAGGTCAACGAAACCATCGTTAAAGTGTAGAGGTCATTGGAGGTCACGACTAAACAAAATATGAGCCCGATCGCTTTGATAGTTTCCGAGAAAAGTCCAACGTTAAGGTGGTGTCTACGGCCGGCCGGCCGGACGGACGGCTGGCCGGACGGCCGGACAGACTAACACTGACCGATTACATAGAGTCACTTTTTCTCAAGTGACTCAAAAATTTATAAAACGATCCAAATTTACGTTTATCTTATTCTCCATCATTTGCTGATTCCAAAAACATATAAATATGTTATATTCGGATTAAAAACAAGCTCTGAAAATTAAATATATAAAAATTATTATCAAAATTAAATTGTCCAAATCAATTTAAAAACACTTTCATCTTATTCCTTGTCGGTTCCTGATTCCAAAAACATATAGATATGATATGTTTGGATTAAAAACACGCTCAGAAAGTTAAAACAAAGAGAGGTACAGAAAAGCGTGCTATCCTTCTTAGCGCAACTACTACCCCGCTCTTCTTGTCAATTTCACTGCCTTTGCCATGAGCGGTGGACTGACGATGCTACGAGTATACGGTCTTGCTGAAAAATTACATTGCGTTCACTTTCATTCTGTGAGTTCCACAGCTACTTGACTAAATATTGTATTTTCGCCTTACGCGACTTGTTTTCTCTGGGTTCAGTATTATAGCCAAATTATGACCTTCTTTCTTCTTCAGCGTTCCAGAATTTTCTGGTTACATGTGAGCTCGTTTGCCCATTTGGGTTCCCCACACTATACTCTGAGACCATAGTCAGCTTCACTTCGCTTTTGTTGAGTAGGCATGCAGGGTATTTTCGTGTTTCCATAACCCACCGAACTCCGACATGGATTACAGGATCTTTTTCGTGCGCACTTGGTCTTGTGCTTGTGTGTACACACGAAGGGGGTTAAGTCACTAGCAGGTCTGCACACAAGTTGACCTGGGAGATCGGAAAAATCTCCACTCTTAATCCACCAGGCGGCAGCGACCAGGATTCGAACTCATAACCTCCCCATTAAGAGGCCGACGTCTTACCACCACGCCCGTCAAATTACGACAAATCTCTCTCTCTCACTCTCTCTCTCACACGCACGCACACACATACAACCATCCAAACGCACCTCACAAAAAAAGTCTGAACGCTTGATGGCCTTGAGCTGCATATTCCCCCCCCCCCCACACACACACACATTCCCCCCCACACACACATCCCCCCCCCCAACGCACCTCAGTGCCCTTTTTGTCTGAACGCTTGATGGCCTTGAGCTGCATGTTCCTGAAGTGGATGCTGAGACAGCCGGAGGGGAGGAGCGGGTTGCGGTCGTCCTGCCAGTCCATGGTACCCACGTTGTTCAGGATGGTGCCGCTCGTCGTCTCTTTGGCCAGCATGTCGCTACGCAGCATGTTCTTGGCTTGGCTCTCGCTGCATGGAAGATTCAATTAAACACTGGTGAAAGTGGATGGAGATAAAACTTAAAAAAACATAAGAGATATTTGTCCTAGCCGATACACAGCACAAGACAGTATGTGATGTATGTTACTATCTTTGTGCTGTTCTTGTATTGGTGAGTACAGATATCTTTGGGTTTTTTAACTTTGTTCATCTCACCACAGTCTTCTTCTGCGTACGTGGGCTGAAACTCCCACGTACACTCGTGTTTTTTGCACGAGTGGAATTTTACGTGTATGACCATTTTTTACCCCGCCATTTAGGCAGCCATACGCCGTTTTCGGAGGAAGCATGCTGGGTATTTTCGTGTTTCTATAACCCACCGAACTCTGACATGGATTACAGGATCTTTTTCGTGCGCATTTGGTCTTATGCTTGCGTGTACACACGGGGGTGTTCGAACACCGAGGAGAGTCTGCACACAAAGTTGACTCTGAGAAATAAATCTCTCGCCGAACGTGGGGACGAACTCACGCTGACAGCGGCCAACTGGATACAAATCCAGCATGCTACTGACTGAGCTACATCCCCGCCATCTCACCATAGTCACTTTGTTGTTCAGATTTTTAAAAGCAAATTGCATGAAGTGATTTCAAAAACCCCTTTTAAAGACCTCCACAAATCTGGGAAAATCAGGTCTGAAAAAAGAGGGAGTCTTAAAATGGGGGTAAATTTACAATTGTTCTGAAGAGAAAGTTTGAGAAAATGGGGGTTTAAAAGGGAGGGAGCTCAGTCTTGCATCCACGTAGGAGGAGAGAAGTTCTAATGGCTGCTGTAATTTAGGCCGGATACGCCAAACAGTCTCTGCAAATCGCATTTGATCTTTTTTTTTACCTCGTACAATGCAATAATTTTTCAATCTGTAATCAACATTTCAATTTTAATGGGATATTTCTTTCGAATACATCACCTCAATTTAACTAATAGGAGTTACCTTACTTACGAGTGCTAGACTGAGAAGCGTCCTATGTTACCAGTACTAGACTGTAAACAAGGTCGCTAACTCTAGATTTCCGTCGGTATACCATTTAGGGGAGTAGTCTCCCTTTGTCGGTAGTACCTCTCTGCGCATGTGCCAATGCCCATAATCCCCAGTTTCAATTTCTTGCTACGGGGAGCTAGACGTGTATTTAGACCTTTCCCGTCTAAGAAGACTTCCTTCACAGGAACTACAACATTCACCTTCAATCACGGTTTGGGCTTTCCTTTTTAAGGGCGATTACTACGCCCGTATACATTCAATGATTCATCACGTTGAACAACGTAACGAACCGTGAAAATGAAAGTGAAACGGCTTAAAAATGTAACAAAGTTACTTGGTCATAAGTAGAAGGTACTTCAATCATCAATGATACCTTGTTGACACACAGAGCCTAACAGGCTCCGTTACTTGTCTTTTTTAACTAGTGAACATGCAATTGAACGACAACTATTCTTTACTCAGTCGTTACGAATGTCGAACAGATATTTACAGCGGTTGGACCGGTTTCATTGGCGCAATAGAACTCCGCGAACGATAACTTACCTTGCCGCTTTCAATGGAAAGCAACGGCAGGTCACCCTACACATCAATGTAGGAATACGAACAAGACCTTCAACTTCGAAATTACCCGGAAGTTTTTTGCGTTTTAACAGCTTTTTATCAACTACAGCGAGGTTTACCATGCGCGTTATCCCGACCGGAAGCGCATTTCTGATCCGAATTTTTAGGCGTACAAAGTACCGAGCGCCCGCGAAGGTTACATACGGCGTATGAATTACAAACTGCGATGACTCTTGCGGGCAGCGTAGATACGGAACGCAGTACGCTTGAACGCTGATTGAACTGAAGGCACAGAGCGCCCGCGAATGTTACATATGGCGTATGAATACTTCGGTCATTACAAACTGCGATGACTTTTGCGGGCAGCGTAGATACGGACCGCAGTACGCTTGAACGCTGATAGAACTGAAAGCGGGTTGTATCGAAGAATAACAACAACAAACCTCGCCCGCTTGGAAAGAAAACCAAACACTGAGATTGAGATATGCGCCTCCGGGAATATTACGGAGGGAACTTCCTTTACTCTCAGAGAAAGGCAAGTAATTATCTCTCCTATGTTTCTGGGAAACGATGTTTTCTGCGGTTGGCAGATTATGGTTTTGGTATTTTTATCAGATGATCATGGTGGACTCACAGAGACCACGTGGTGGTACTTCTTCAAATTGGATAAAGAATACTTTCCTTGCCAACTTAACTTGATTAACTTGTAAACTTGTATGCGTGCATACATACACATTATATATATATATAAATATATATTAAAAAAAAATTAAAAAAATAAAAAAAATTTTTAAAATTGACAAGGAAGAATTAAAGTGTATGCAAACACAGATGGGACATCTTTATTGGGATATAATCCTTTTTTCTTGGCAAAGGGTATCAAAGAAGTCAGTTGATGTTACAAATTCCATTTTCATGGAGTGTTTAAATCAGCTATCTGAGTGGTAAAAGATTTAACTTATGGATAAACTAAGTGTTTACACTTTGAGATTTACACTCAGCTAAAATCTGTTGATACCACAGTGCCAGGAGACAGCTCTTCAAATTCAATTAGAACAGGCACACATATATACTTATGTTCTGTTCCAGTGCACAATTGATGTACATTACACTTGAATGACATGTTATGAATAATATACAGTTGAAACCATGCCTTAGGGGCATGAATAAACTTGGTTGTTAACACATGAGTATTACACTCAGCTGAGTTTTCACAACATGCAAGATCGAGCAAGGCTCTGAATAATACTCACAGGGGAGCTTCCTATAATGTTGTCATGCCTCTACTTATTCCTGGTTCGTAGGCAAAACCTAAGCCTTTGACCTTTAACAAGGCCACATCTCTACTGTTGTCACCTAATCCTACGACTAGGTTCTCAGAAGTAGACAACAGGACCTAACAATAAGAGGCCGCCCTTAAATAACACTGGCTCTAGTCAGGTTCATACAAGGGATACAATGTTTATCATTTCATATTATGGAAAATATAACATATTTGCTAAACGGATGTTGTTACAACACACAATTAACTATGCCTCCTAGACAGAGCGGCTACTCTCATGAGAAAGGTACTGGATAAACTCTTGGCACATCCATGCCGTTATCAGTACGAGGGGGAATTAAGTCATATTGACATGTATTTATATATACGTAGACATTACCAAACAGACAATGTCGGGCGCTCTGGGGGAATACCTCCAGTAAGCACAGGAAGAGACAGGCTTCCTTTTCGCCCTGATAACTCCCAGGATCGTTGCGACAGCTTATGACAGACCCTCCAGCTGTCAGGCAAGACGTCCACTGGGCGTAACATGAGTAGAATCTCCCTGAGGTAGCTACAGCCTCGTCTGCAACCTCTCCCTTGAGGTGACCCCGAAACACGGCTGTTGACAGGACTGGGCCCCTCCCACCACTATCTTTGCCAGGGTTCCCCATCATGATGGTGGCTTCATGCATTTTGACTACCAGTATTCAGTGCTGCAAACTGCCTGTAGTGATGCTTCAGCACCGGAAGGACAGCTCCCGCCCCCCTTTGCCTGTCTACCACCTCCTGACGGACTGAGGAAGACCTAATGTTTAACGCTCTTGGAACTAGACCAACACTTCACGCCTGACCATATTCAGCAGTGCCCGGCTACACAGAAGTCTGGGAGTGTGAGGAGAATGCCTAGAGCCTCCTAGTTATCTTCATCACCTGGAATGGAGAGCTAATGGTTAGAGGCTACAACCTTCACACCGGGGAGCCGCCCTACCAGTAACAAGATGGCACCTGCAATCTGCATACAGATCACCAGTCAAACAGCGGTGGACAACTGAACAGGGTATAGTAGTCACATCAGTTTCCATGCATACTGCAAGCTCTTGAGGTCTCTAGATGTCTCCTTCGGATACACAGCTACAAGACAGACACTGCGTACCAAGATAAGAGGAATCAAAGTGTCTCAAGACATTTGCCTGAGGAAACGACTCTGAAGATCACTCACACTTGGAGTGGAGCTTGTTCAACAGGGTAACAGGCCCAAGAATCTTGCCATACAAGCGTCGGGCAACACGGGTGAGCATGTTCAGGCTACATCACAAGGCGGGGAGCTGTTGGAGATAACGCAGAGACGGGGGAAGAAGTGCTCTGAGATCGTCAAGTACAGAATGCTTTCATGACCTGTGGACGGACTCAGCGTAACAACTTGTAAGAGTTGCCCCTTCTTCCTGAATGTCATCTGACACCCGCATCAGCCAGGGGATGATGATAGAAATGTCAGATTGTACAGTCGACACTCAACAGAGGATGTCCGACACCTGTAACAGGTCACATCTCGACTGATAATGGTAACAACTCTGGCAGAAGCATCAACAGGAGAGACGACAGTAGACGTCCTAGAGAAGGGATGGGCCGTTTAAGATCACTGGGCAGGTGCCCCTGAGATGATCAGCAGCTTTTGGAAGACAACCTACCCCAGGGTCAGGCAGTCCTTAGGCTACAAAACCTCATGGTTATCATCCTTGGACCAAGTCAAGAACCGCCCTGATATGGCGCTTCGTGGTCGGCTGGGCGTAAAGCAAACAAACCAAGTCAAGGCAAAACCCTTCAACAGGGACAGCACTCAACCTACGTCATGCTTCAGAGACGGACAGACTTGACTAAAGAGGGAATGTCTCCCGAGGTGACTCCGCCCGTTTTTCCATGGACTTTCCAGGAAGGACACTGAGAGATAGTCTGAGGTCTGGCCAGCCATCCGCACTATGAGATCCATGGGCCAGATTTCATAGATCAAGGAGGACCTCTCAGCCCATGCGGATTGATTAGTGCTGCCAGACATCTTGGACTCGGTAAACCATACGTCCCTCCATCATTGAGTCAAATTTTCCTGGAACAAGAAGAGCTTCCTCTACCTTTAGGGGTATTGGGTACGGCCACAGACACACTTGGATTTGGGAAGGCTCAGCCACCCCTTCCAACCGAACCTTGAATTGGACAAGCTTCGTTTGCCTCTTACAACTGGCGCTCTAAGATCCCTGGACCACAGAGATAAGACCTAGAGGTATTCCTCCCCCGAAAGGCATAATGAGTGCGGCAATACCTTTGACAGTGGGTGAATGTGTCCATCCCATCCATATGTAGACTCTCAGATGCCTGGACTCAAAAGCTAAAGGAGCTGGAGGAAAGAGACACAGTGAGATCCTAGCAGGAGCTAGGAATACCACACAAGGCTATCTCCCTCGCTCCCAGTCTACGGTGACACAAGGTTATTGGGTGAGTATAAGTTGTGTCACTCTAAGAGCTTGAGGTAGAGACACAGTGAGATCCTAGCTGGAGCCAGGAATACCACACCAGCCTTTTCTCCCTCGCTCGAAGAGCCTGAGGTAGAGACACAGTGAG
Source organism: Littorina saxatilis (assembly GCF_037325665.1). Lineage (NCBI taxonomy): Eukaryota > Metazoa > Mollusca > Gastropoda > Littorinimorpha > Littorinidae > Littorina > Littorina saxatilis. Next base: position 20,862,347 of record NC_090258.1, read on the forward strand.
ATCCTAGCTGGAGCCAGGAATACCACACCAGCCTATCTCACTCACTCCCAGTCTACGGCTACGCGTCGTTTTTGGGCGAGAAACGTGGCAACTCGGGTGCTGACTAAGACCTTTGTCAAGTCAGAACTATGCATCAGACCAAGAGAGTACACCTCCTGCCTCAGGCAGGGGCCTGAAAACAACTCTGCATAGTCACCCTAGAGCCCAGCTCCACAAACAGCTGAAGTGCCCCAGAGCTCACAAAGCTATGCTGGTCAGACAATGCAACACTTGCCGCCCGCAGCCACGCCTACTGATAATCCAGATATGGACTTGGGTGATCTAGGCAGAAGTACTACTGAGATCACAACATAAGACATCTTTGTGAGTTCAACTACCAGGGGGCAGAACTTTGCATCAGCCCAAGATAGTGCACCTTCGGCCATAGGCCGGAGAACATCACTGCATAGTCATCTAAGAACTTGTGAGCTCTACAGAAATCTAGAGTGTCCCAGAACCCACAAAACCTATGCTGGGCAGACAACCCAGCAGATGCCACCTACAACCATGTTTACAGAAAACCTAGATCAAGGACCTGGCTGATCAAGCCAGTAAACGGTCCTGCTGAAATCACAAATGGGACCTCTCAGTGAGTTGCATGCCAGGCATGGCACCCTCTTGAGTAAGACAAGAGCGGTCATTCAGCCAATAAGGGCTCAGAGATGCCCATGGTCACTGGGGACCCCCTCACGCTATAAGTGTGGAATTTCAAAGTAAGAAGCAGGTTTTCCCCTTGGGTAAAGGCAATACAGCTGGCTGTCTTTCACTGGCTATTCTAGGACAAATGGTACCTATAACCATTAAGGGTAGGCTTATAGCCCCCACATGCGTTGAGACAGGCACAGGAAAGGTGCAGACAGTGACCGTACTGCTGAGCGCACTTGCGCTTACTTCCTGTCATGCAGGAGGAACAGCTAAGTCAGCCTGAATTTACACTGGTATCTGTGCCTACCATCCTCATTAGAGAGGTAAATTCAGAGAGGATATATATATTCATTCATGCGACTGGCACAATTGTTTGCCATGGAAAGTGGTGCCTCAGACCAGAATTCTACAGGATCTCTGGAAACTCTGTCAATCTCCCTTAAATGGAGGATCAGTCGCAGAGACGCACCTTGGTGATAAGTTCAAGGTATTAGAGGAATTGTTATCTCTGACCATTCCTCATCTTTTAGGTCGTTCACCTGATCCGCCTGCAGAACTTTACGTTGCTGGGGAGTTGGGTCGCTCAAGGCGCATAATGGCAAGTCATAACCATAACCCAACATTGATAAAGACAAGTGATCAGAGGAATAGTAACGACCATCGAGTAGAAACCAGCTCTACATTGACAGGTGGGACTTTCTTTCGATTGTCCCTTTCTGGAGCAAGTTGACACAGTGGCAACAATGCAACTTGCCACTCGCCCGACTCAGGATTTCTTGCTTCTCAGTCCGATGATCTATCCTTTTCTTCCCCCGATTTTACAGGGGGGATTCCGGAAAAATGGGCTGAGTCGGGTGAGGTGACACTAGATTACCGATCGAAAGTCAACCCTCCAGCCTGTTATCTATTCTCCTATTAGTTAAATTGAGGTGATGTATTCGAAAGAAATATGTATTTTTTACAAGTAAAATGACTATTTCTAAGAATACTCACCTCAATTTAACCAGAGACCCTCCCACCAACCCCGCTATTGACTTAATAGCTTCGAATTGAAACTGGGGATTATGGGCATTGGCACATGCGCAGAGAGGTACTACCGACAAAGGGAGACTACTCCCCTAAATGGTATACCGACGGAAATCTAGAGTTAGCGACCTTGTTTACAGTCTAGTACTGGTAACATAGGACGCTTCTCAGTCTAGCACTCGTAAGTAAGGTAACTCCTATTAGTTAAATTGAGGTGAGTATTCTTAGAAATAGTCATTTTACTTGTAAAAAATACATTTTTTAGAATTTTAATGAACACACAAAATGAAATATAATATCATTGTCCGCACTGGGTCAAAAATTGTTTGACCAAACTTTCAATAAACTTGATTGAAAAATGAGGTCGCCACAGTGCCGCCTCAACTTTTTTTGTAAACCTGATGTGATGCCATCAAAGACAAATCAAAAACATGAAAAAAAAAAAAAGAATCTGGGGATATTATATGGAAGATTTTGAATGCAAAGGTTCATGAAGAACTGTCCAGTATAGTTTTCTAAGAAAAGCTCTTACAAACACGCATGCAGACACGCCCTGCTGAATCTAATGCCAAATCTCAACGATCAGATCAACACAATAAATCAAAAATTTTAGTAATAAATTTTCATTTGATTAATATACTTACCCAACTCACATATAGCAATTAACCCTGGTTCAGTGCTAGTAACAAGGGAGACCACTCTAAAAAAGAGTGACCAATACCCATAAGGCCAGACTAACACCCCGTCTGACATCCGTATGCGTGCGCATATGCCGCCATTGTATCATTCCAAACGAAGCCTAACTCACTTCTTTTTTAGGAACATATACCCCTACAGCGGGGAGGCGGGAGGGAATAAACGATGTGAGTTGGGTAAGTATATTAATCAAATGAAAATTTATTACTAAAATTTTTGATTAAATTACATATAGCTTACCTAACTCACATATAGCAGATTGCTAATAGAGGTGGAGGGCACTTTACCCAATCAGAAATAGAGAATGTGTCCTGCCACTACCAGACCAGCATCCTGTCTCAGTTTGTTTGTTTGTTTGTTTGCTTAACGCCCAGCCGACCACGAAGGGCCATATCAGGGCGGTGCTGCTTTGAAATTTAACGTGCGCCACACACAAGACAGAAGTCGCAGCACAGGCTTCATGTCTCACCCAGTCACATTATTCTGACACCGGACCAACCAGTCCTAGCACTAACCCCATAATGCCAGACGCCAGGCGGAGCAGCCACTAGATTGCCAATTTCAAAGTCTTAGGTATGACCCGGCCGGGGTTCGAACCCACGACCTCCCGATCACGGAGCGGACGCCTTACCACTAGGCCAACTGTGCCGGTTCCTGTCTCAGTGCGGAGACATCTCTGAGATAGACATCGATCAAAACATCTGTAGAAAGCCAGTAAGCCGACTCAAAAACTTCTGCCAGGCGACCAAATCGAAGAACAGCTAGAGAGGAAGCCCAATCTCTTGCCTCATGAGACCTGGCTGTAGTAAAAGGGCAAGACTGCCCTGACATCACCTGACTGACTCTGCCACCAGATATAAGCTTGTCTAACTATGGTGGAGAACCACTTGGCTAACGAGGCTTTCGAAATATCCTTACACCGCACCATGATGAGTGAGATAACAAGAAGTTTCTGAGATTCAGATCGAGTGTGCAGAGTCCGTAACAGAAAACTGCTGAGGGCTCTAAGAAGATAAATATATACATCCGGATAACCAGGAGCAACAAATTTGCTCAAGAGAGGAATGTTGAGTCCGAGCTGCCTGAAGAGGGAGGACTGACTGCCCCCTTTCCTGCCACCACTTGAAAGCATGCCTAAACAATGTGGCAGTCCATCTAGCTAAGGTTGACTTCCAAAAGTCATTACCTCTACTAATGCTGCTAGATATTCTTTCTTAGGGTTTGTTTCTTTCTATATATGGTGTTTAACATCGTTTTCAACCGTTCAAGATTATATCGCAACGGAGTTGATAGAAACGAACAAGAGCCTTTGTTTTAACCACCTAAAACGGGACGGGGATGTAGCTCAGTCGGTAGCGCGCTGGATTTGTATCCAGTTGGCCGCTGTCAGCGTGAGTTCGTCCCCACGTTCGGCGAGAGATTTATTTCTCAGAGTCAACTTTGTGTGCAGACTCTCCTCGGTGTCCGAACACCCCCGTGTGTACACGCAAGCACAAGACCAAGTGCGCACGAAAAAGATCCTGTAATCCATGTCAGAGTTCGGTGGGTTATAGAAACACGAAAATACCCAGCATGCTTCCTCCGAAAGCGGCGTATGGCTGCCTAAATGGCGGGGTAAAAACGGTCATACACGTAAAAGCCGTGGGAGTTTCAGCCCATGAACGAACAAACAAACAAACCACCTAAAACGATCAGTGCGAATCCAAAAAAGCTTTCAAAACTTGAAAAGTTCAAATGGCTAAAAATGGCTCTGGAGGAGCCAAAATATTGCTAAGTAATTTGGATTGTGAATCGGAGCTGGTTTCTCCAGTTTCCGCTTATTTGTCAGAAATTTAGAAAGAAAACCTAAGAGCCATAGATCAGTCTTTACCCAAAGAGCTGTCTATAGCAAAACTAGACAGAAAATACACTTACTCCACTTCCCTACGAAGCTACTAGAGTGAGCATGCCCGCTTTCTGCGTTGATGAGCAAGGCCATTTTGTAAAGGATAAAAAAATCCGAAGTCAAAAGCTCTAAAACTAAGAGCAAAGCCCAAGTCGGAGCTGGGGATTTGCTTTCAGCCAGCCGAAGGGAGGCTCCCTTAAACGTGCTGGCTAAAGAGGCCCCAAGAGAAATATTGCGACCAAGCTGGCTCAGTGAAACTGATATCGCGTAACGTCTTAAAACAAAGACGTGGGAGAAAATTCGAAAGCCAGGATAGGTGGATCGCCACCTGCATTGAACGGAGAGAAGAGAAGTTCTTTCCGTTAATAAAACGCCATTTGTTCCAAGCCAGTCAAAGTGACAAGTAAAACGAAGACGCTAAACCCCTACGAGATCTCTGGGCCAAATCCCGAGTTTAGGCAGAAGCCCATGAGCGTCTCAATGATTCCCGTACAGTAGACACTCGTATGGCACTAGTGTGAGAAAAAACGGAGCCCTCTTGCCAGCCTTAAGAGGCCTGGCAACCAAGATTGTACGGGCCCATACTATGCGACCTGCAGGCCGCTCAAAGTAAAATCAAGTGTATTGATCTTCCATGCTTTGAGATCAGGAAACAGGGAGAAGAACATAAGCAAAAGGCGATAGTACCAAAAGGCAAAAACTTCTCTCAGCGGCTTCTCCAATTCACCCGAAGGCGTAAAAGCGCGTGGTGAGGTAGAGTCCACTCTGAGTGGGCATTCTTGATTGACAGACTTAGAGAGCCCGTCAAGTCATTAAGCCTCCCATGAAGGTACTTCGCTGCTAATAAGATCTCGTGTTGGTAAAACCACACCAGAACCTCTCCTGCTCGATGAGGAAGCGATAGGGAGTGAGAGACCCCCTTGCTTGTAGAAATAAAGCACCACTGTGGTGTTGTCTGCTTGAATCAACACACGTTCTAGCCCTTTGTCTGACTGATCAACGCCCAGCCGACCACAAAGGGCCATATCAAAGCTGTGCTGCCTTAACCATCTAATGTGTCCCAGCCCTACAATTCCAGTTTCCACCTGGAGCAGAGGGCTTCTAGACAGAGCCGCTTGCACAGTCTCCTCAAAAGAGACCAAAACCGGCCAAAACTTCGTTTGACTTAGAATAGAAATCAGAACCCTGAAGCTCAAAAACCAAAAAAATGTAGCCACTTCCGATCTATTTTGTGAAACAAAATGTGGAAGTAACCTCCATACGATCTCAGTAAGAGACCCAAAAGGAAGGCCCCAGTGCCTCCCTCCATAAAGTGGGAGTCCTAATCCCCACCAACCGTTGTGGTAAAACACAAAGGCGGAAAGAAGGGTGATGCCGAGCACTAAAACTCCAGTTGACATAACTGCCGGGAGTGTGAGAGAAAACGTGCTTTTGTGTGCTCTTGTGTGCCCACCGACCCCCACCGCTAACTTGCCCCCAGTGGGAAGAGAGGTGGATATTGGGCACAGAGCCCTGCCGCGAAGGAAGCATGAAGATAAAAGCTAAAGCCGTGAACGGCGAGCCTGAAGCTTTTCTTTTGATCACAAGAAAAAGCCAAGGCATGTCATGCGCTTTCCTTTTGCAGTGAGCTTCTCTTTGTTAGAGAAGAGTCCGCGTGCATAGAAGCGGACTCGAAAAGAGAACCTTCAAGCAAAGAAGAGATTAAAGTCTCGCCAAAAGAATAATCCTTTTAGATAGAGACCTATTCTCAGGCGAACAGCAAAGCTACATCCTTTGTATCTGCGTCCTGACGGAACACAAAGATATCCAGCGAGGACGTAACCCCACAAGAAAGAGAACAAATGAAAAACTTGTTCAAAGGCGAAAATCATGAAGAAGTGTGGCCACACTCTTCCACAGCCAGGAGATCCCTGTTCTTACAGAAAGACAGTTTCTCCTTGCTATAAACATCCAGATGGATGTCCGTCAATTCCGGGGAACCCGGGGGCGGTTCCGTAGAAAGAACAAAAGAATAAACTAAGTTCTTAGGCTTGGAGTTACCCGAGGCCTACGGATAGCGCTCAGCGAGTGATGCGCTACTTGAGCCAGTGACGCAAGCTAAAGCAACGCCGCAGCAGGTGCTTAGCCGAGCGCTGCCCATAAAGGAAGTGGTGACAAAGGAGACTCGTTTGAGAAAAAACTTGCACAAGTTCACACGCCCCCGATGGAGGATCTAAGAACTTGATGTTCGAAGATTTTCCTTAGAAAACTCAAAACAGCTGAAAATGACGCAAACCACGGCAAAGCTGAAGCAGGAGCCTCCCCATGAGATGCCAGCAAAGGCAGAGGTGGGGCAAAAAAACATCGTTTGAGTTCGCAGATTGTTCCTGAGAAGGAGCAAAACACGCCAAAAAAGATGGAGGAGAAAAGGGCAGATGACAATGCTACTGCTACCCCTTTGGGGAAATAGCGTGTAGCAACCCCTGCTACCAGAGCTAACAAAGATGGCAGCTTAGCTGAAAGTCAAAAAGAGGCATCTCCATCTGACTCAGAAGCTTCGTCTTCCATATCCTCATAATCCTGTTCAGTAGCATCCCAACAAACTTCAAAAGGATGAGAACCGGAAACCAATCCCGATGAGGCAACACCTGCCGCAAACCGGGAAAGGTTGGGAAAAAATTCCCGGAAGCCGGAACTCCGTGAACGGATTCTCCATCCACATACCTCATGCCAGGTGAACGACTGGAAAAGGAAGTGGATGCAGCCTGTGTAAAAGCAGAGGAACCGCCGTAGCGGAACCGGAAACCAAAGGCCGATGAGTGCTGACTACCAAACGCCACAGTGTTAACGGCAGAAGGCTATACCATCCTGCCACCGGAAGACACAGCCACAAAAGCGGAAGCGGAACCGGCAGTGGATTGAAGCCGTTTCAGTTGCGAGCGCCACTGCACTTGCCAACTTGAACGGAAGTCTGAATTCAGTGCTTTCCGCCAATGAGGAAGCACCTTCATCCGAACAGCCATCATGCACACCCGTGCAATCCGGAAGCTGACCCCCTGCTTGACTGTCATAGTCAGACAAAGAGCCAGCTTTACTGTTCTCTTCCTGCCCCCAGGGCGGAAGCGGAAGCTGCACACCCTGTCCAGCGTCGTGTGACGGGGATGGGTGCACCAAAACTTCCGTTCGCTCTCCAAGGTCCCTACCCTGAACTGACCGACCGACGATTCGGTATAATGGCCAGCCCAAGTATCAGAACTTTCACCCCTGCGACCAATGCCCGGGGCTACTTCCTCTTGGAGACGCGCTACACTTTGGCCGGAGAACCTGGTTACTTGTGTAGCAGACATACCTTTTGTCTGACGAGAAACGCCGGAAGACGGAACACTCGCCGGAAGGAAAGGCCTGATAACATCATCCTGCGAAGCAAGAACATCCGCTCGAGTAACCGTAGCAAAGGGGAAGGGCGAACATTGGCTAGGGAAGACACCCCAGTCACCCCGGAAGGAAGTGCACGCAGTTCCGCTCTCGTGGACGAAAACTCCTCGGCCAACGACGAAACCTGTGAACTAAGTGAAAGTAGCAACGACGCTACGTCCGCGGAAGCAAGGCCAGGAATAACGGAAACATAAGCCCCTTTAACAGGCTTGTCAACATAAGCAACCTCGTCTGAAGGTTTAACAGGTAAAATGGAGGTAGAAGGCAAGTCAACCAATACATAAATACATTTCTTGGAAGTCGGTTCTAGAACCGAAAACGACCGCATGGCCGGATGATTAAGCTTCCCTAGGCGTTTACTTAGGAGGCGGGGACCCAGCAGCAACCTGTCTAGGAGTCTGCCTCTTCTTGGCGTTATCCGCCATGATCAAAAAACAACTCACGAAAAATTTTCAACAAAAGATTTCACAAGTCCAAATTAAGGCCAAAACGCCCACAAAATCATGAAAAAATAAAGAACGATCTCACCCCAACATAGTAGCGAAGACAAGACAACAAGTAGAAACCAAGAGGAATGAAACCCAGTCCATAGACCAAGTAACAACGGCTGAAAACAGCCAGAGCGTACAGAAAACGCGACCAGCTAGGCTGAGCGCTGAGTTTGGAATGATACAATGGCGGCATATGCGCACGCATACGGATGTCAGACGGGGTGTTAGTCTGGCCTTATGGGTATTGGTCACTCTTTTTTAGAGTGGTCTCCCTTGTTACCAAGGGGACGCGTACAGCGTTACTGGCACTGAACCAGGGTTAATTGCTATATGTGAGTTGGGTAAGCTATATGTAATTTAATCTGAGAAAAGTAGTAGGCACTCGACCAATTAATACAACCCTGACCTACTGACATGAACTTGACCGACTGACCTTATGATGGTGGCCTTGACCTGTGGGGGGCACATCTGGATATTGAGTTTCCCTCCCACCAGAAGTCGCACTTTGGCACTAAAGCGTGATTCCTTCTTCAGCACTTGAGGGGGCTGCTGCTCCACAATGAAAGTGCTGCAAAAAAACAAAAAACAAAGTTTTTTAAAATCGGCTTACCTTTGGAAAAACAGTAACACCTGCAAAGCAGGCCCCCTCCATAGGTTGTCAGTTGGGTGAGAGACTAGCTCTGCTCTCTCTTTTACAGCTCAGTGGAATCTGGACCTTTTTACAACCGGAAAAAAATTGGCGAAATCAGGTCTTAACAAGTCGCGTGAAGCGATATAAAAACATTTAGTCAAGCTGTCAGCATCAAAGTAACAGATTAACACCAAAAAACAGTCATCGCTGAGACTATTTTAAGATAGTCTCGACTAACCACACCAAAAAACCCAGACGAGTCATGCTCGTCTGCGCGTAGCGTGCGAACGCAGTACTTACTTAACCTATTTTCTGTCATCTTTCTTTCTTTATTTGGTGTTTAACGTCGTTTTCAACCACGAAGGTTATATCGCGACGAGGGAAAGGGGGGAGATGGGATAGGGGAAAGAGGGGGGGGGGGGGGGGGGGGGGAGATGGGATAGAGCCACTTGTTAAGTGTTTCTTGTTCACAAAAGCACTAATCAAAAAATTGCTCCAGGGGCTTGCAACGTAGTACAATATATGACCTTACTGGGAGAATGCAAGTTTCCAGTACAAAGGACTAAACATTTCTTACATACTGCTTGACTAAAATCTTTACAAACATTGACTATATTCTATACAAGAACCACTTAACAAGGGTAAAAGGAGAAACAGAATCCGTTAGTCGCCTCATACGACATGCGGGGTGCAGAGAAATAAGGATGTGGAAAAGAAGACTTTTGGTAAGTGAAATAAAGGTGATGGATCCAGTCAGGTAGAAATAAGACAAGAAAAGAATTGGAAAACTGCAGGGAATAGTAGGGAGAGTTTTCTTGGAAGGAAATATAGGTGAAAGGACTGGTAAGGCAGAAATAAGACAAAAGAAGAGAAGAAACAGAACCGTTAGTCGCCTCTTACGACATGCTGGGTAGCATCGGGTAAATTCTTTCTAGTCCCAACCAATATGGGACTCCCCCTAACCCGCGGGGGGTATTTTCTGTCATTCTGAGCCCATTTTTAGAGTAAACATATCCATATGTATATATTTTTGGATTCAGGAGAAATTGAGGAATACGATGCAATCATTTTTAAATCATTGAGGAATTACGTTGCAATCATTTTTAAATCTGTTAGTAAAATTTTGATTTTAATCGTGGGGGCACCACAGCTAACAAGCCCTTCCAGCCCTGCGACCTCACCTGGTGACGAGTGAAGACAGCATGCCGGTGATTGTGTCGTTCAGTTCGGGGAGCAGGTCGGGTCGACCGATGGGCAAATCGATGGGAAGCTGAGCTCGCAGGATGCCCATGCGCTTGATCTGCTGTCGGATGCACCAGATTATCTCCGCCAGAGACTCGCACCTGTCAAATAAAATACGTATAGCATGACTTCCCTTCTTTGTCTCTGTTATTCTAGTGAGAAAATATCCAGCGATATTTCTCCGTAGGCCTAAAGTTCGGCCATGACCTAGGCAAAATAACTTGCGCAGCCGCAGAAACAAGAAAAAGAACATCTTTTATGAAATGATTGGAAGCCATGCAAATTTGACCTCTTGATTCCGACCATGAACCCGCTGTTGATAATCTGGAAGGTCGTACCATAGATGCAGATCTATCTCTGGTCGTGCCGATTCATAGATTAAACCTACAAACTGCGACCTCATCTAGATCTGTGATCAGATGGCCAAGCAATGCGTGGAATCTTTTATTCTAAAGCCTTAGGGCTCGTTTCGACAAGCATAAAACGGATGAAATTAACCACATGCAGTTTATTTCAGTCTTTAGAAAACTGCAAACGCATCAATGCCTCCTGTTGTCGGTGTTTTGTACAGAAATCTCTTCCATACGATAAATTCGCTGATTTGTCTCACGAAGCCGTCATCAACACGAACACAACGACTGCAGAAGCAAACTCTGCACCTACACGACTGAGACACAAGACTGATTATTTCACAGCTGCAATGCCAAAAGAGAACAAAGACGTTTTGGCTACTCACGCGGCCTCGTCAAGACGGAACCCACCGAACCAAAAAGAAATGACGTCAGAGTCTCTTTCGTTTTGCGTGTAACTTTGTCATGACGTCTTTTTATGACAGTCTGCGCGACAATTTTTTTCGCTTCCGGTGTCATTTTAGACTGCGGAACAAGCAACTCGAAAGTAGTAGCTATAAACCCGTGTGTTGAAACAGCTGAAACACTCTTTTGGGTTGCCGTTTCAATGTTAACCAAAAAGTGAAAGAAAATAAAACAATGTTCAGTGACGAAATGACAGTGGATTGAGCATTTATTCCGGTTGATGAAGGTACGATTGAAGCTTCTTTTCACTCCGTGTCAGCCAACAAAACTAGATTTGTAGCAGACGAAAAACAAAGTATGTGTAGTACCTGTCTTGTGATGACAATTATGTCGTTATAAATTATCTGTACGTTGTGAAGACATTTAAAAAAAAAAATTAGCTTTGATCCTCTGATTCATCCATGGAATCGCATGGTATTTCGTCTCGACAGGGTGAATGAATACATGATGTCTTTTCCAGAACTGGACAAAACTGGCCTTGCCAAGACTGACACAAAATGTAGTTCTAGAACTTCTGGGCTTGCGTTGGTTATTCTGCCCATGGTGAATTTCCCATGCTTTGTTTCCACATCCCATGACAAATTCTCCTTACTTTGGTCATGCCATATATACTTTACTGCTCCGAATCATCCATGGTATCGCGTGGTAT
>NC_090258.1:20874079-20884079 GCF_037325665.1 Littorina saxatilis
CTTAGTTAGAGAACCCGCGTGCCTAGAAGCGGGCTCAAAAAGAGACCTTTCAAACAAGAAAGAGATTAACCTCTAGCCAACAGAATAATACTTAAAGGGCAGAGGCTTACTCTCAGGTAAAAAACGGCAAAGTAAAATCTTTGTATATGAGTCCAGTCGGACCACAAAGATAACCTGTTAAACATAACCGCCCGAGCGAGAGACTAAAAGCAAGTTTCGTTCAAACGAGCCAATCATAAAGAAAAGATGCCGCAATCTCCCAGAGCTAGGAGACCTTGATCTAACAGACAGACTCTCCTTGCTATCGCCATCACCAAACCCGAGGGCGGTTCCATAGAACGAAAAGCAAGAGAACCTAAGTCCTTAAGCTTGGAGATACCCGAAGCCTACAGAAAGCGCTCCGCGAGTGACACGCTACTTGGGCGTAAGAAACAAGCTAAAGCACCACCACCACCACAGGCAAATAGTCGTGCGTTGCCCACAAATGTAGTGGTGACAAAGAAGACTCGCTTGCGAAAACTTCCGCAAGAACAAGATAACCCCGCCAGAGGATCTAAGAACTTAACACTCGAAGATTCTCCTCAGAAAGCTCAAACCAACTACAAAATGCCGCGAACCGCGACACAGCTGAAGTATGAGCCTCCCCATTTCCTCCTCTTGTTCCAGCATCAAAACGAACATCGAAATGACGAGAACCAGTCACCCATCCCGATAAGGCAAAAACTTGCCAACAATCGGAAAAGTTTTGAAAAGTTTCAAACGTCATAACACCATGCCAGATCTCCATCCACCTGACTCACGCCAGCTGGAAGACTGGAAGAGAAAGTGAAAACAGCCTGTAAAAAAGGCAAAGGAACCGCAGGAACGGAACCAGAAGCCAAAAGCTGAAATGTGCCGACCACCAACACCACAGTGTTAACAGTAGAAGGATATCCCGTCCTGCACCCAGAAGTCACAGCCGCAAAAGCGAAAGCGCAACAGGCCGTGGATAAGTAAACATCAGGACCAACCGGTTGCACGGAAACACACCGGACGATCCCGTTGTACCTCGAACCATTTCAGCTGCGAGCGCCACTGCACTTGCTAACTTGAAACAGAACCTAAAATCAGTGCTTAACAGAAAAACAGGAGCACCTTAATCTGAACAGCCTTCATGCACCTCCGTGCAATCCGGAAGCTGACTCCATGCTAGACTAAATCTCCAACAAGGAATCAGCCCTACTGCTCACTTCCTGCCCCCCTGCTCGGTATCAAAGGTAGGAAAGTGACTCCCAGAGAGACTCGCATGGTCAACCCAAGAATCACCCAGCCCACCAACTTCCTGCCCCCAGGGCGGAAGCTTACGTTGCCTAGGGCTCTTAGCCGCTGCTGAACGTGCGCCAGAAAGCGGAAGAACAGACACGGTTTCAACACTTCACCGCACAAAGCTTGCTACCTCCTGCGAACGTACACCACTTTCACCGGAGAACCCGGCTACACGCAGCCCTTTGCCAACTCCAGGGCAATGGACAACGATTACCGGAAGCTGAAGTGAACATCCTGTTCCTCCGAACTTCCAGAAGCCATCAAACCGGATAGAGGTGGAGGAAGTAAAGCTTTGCTCTCAACCACCCCCTCCAGTCAAAACTTAAATGCCGTTTTCCGCCGCCCACGTCACTGCGCTGGACAACCTGAACGGCAAGTTAAGCTGGGTGTCGTCCATCCCCGTGAACGCACCCTCATATGGAAGTATCTTCGTCATCCTCTCCTTCATGCTCGCAATCGCAATCGGGAAGGTGACCCCCGCCTTTCGCGGTCCACCAACTTCCACAATACTTAAATGCCATTTTCCGTCGACCACGTCACTGCGCTGGACAACTTGAACGGCAAGTTAAGCTGGGTGTCGTCCATCCCCGTGGACGCACCCTCATAAGAAGGTATTCTCGTTAACCTTTCCTTCATGCTCGCAATCGCAATCAGGAAGGTGACCCCCGCCTTTCGCGGTCCACCAACCTTCACAAAACTTAAATGCCATTTTCCGCCGCCCACGCCACTGCGCTGGACAACTTGAACAGCAAGTAAGCTGGGTGTCGTCCATCCCCGTGGACGCACCCTCAAAAGGAAGTATCCTCGTTATCCTTTCCTTCATGCTCGCAGTCGCAATCAGGAAGGTGACCCCCGCCTTTCGCGGTCCACCAACTTCCAAAAAAACTTAAATGCCGTTTTCCGCTGCCCGCGTCACGGCGTTTGGACAACTTGAACGGCAAGTAAGCTGGATGTCGTCCACCACCGTGGACGCACCCCTTCCTGCCCCCTGGGCGGAAGCAGATGCCTTTCAACCTGACCACAGTCTACTGACGAGGCGGGAAGAATAGGAACATCTGTTCGCTTGTCAGGGCCCTTAGCACCCACTGACACCCCGACTAAGCGGTGGATATCAGCCGATGTTTCAGAACTTTCACCTGGGATGAGACCCGAGGCTACTCCCTCAAGACAACGCTCACGTGGCGAACACATGTTCGCTTGTCAGGGCCCTTAGCACCCACTGACACCCCGACTAAGCGGTGGATATCAGCCGATGTTTCAGAACTTTCACCTGGGATGAGACCCGAGGCTACTCCCTCAAGACAACGCTCACGTGGAGTACACATACCTTGTGAAGAAGGACAGACGCCGGAGACCGTGAACTCCCCACATAAGGTCACAGCAGGGGACGAACGACCACTGTCCAGAGAAGAACACACAGCAACCCCAGCCGGGAGAGCACGTAGTTCTGCCTTTGATGACGAAGTGCCAGCTGCCAAAGCAGAAACCTGTGAACCTAAAGTCAAAAGCAAAGAGGCCACGTCTACAGACGCAAGCCCAATAACAACATGTTTAACACCAAGCCCGGACTAATCCGTAGGCTTAAAACAAAGGTGGCCACTGCACCCGGTGTTCACAGGCGGTCACCCATCCAAGAACTAACCGGGCCCGACGTCGCTTAACTTCGATGAAAGGACGAGAACCGGTGCTTACAACGTGGCAAGGCCGTTGGCCGGCAAAAAGGGGGTTCCGGAATAGTCACCAGTGTAGTAAACAAACTGCAAGCGGACTTGTCTACCGGCTTAGCGGGTAAAACAATCAACACATCCAAAGATTTTAGCAAGAGAATCTACAACAGAAACGGACATAGACCGGATAGTTTAGACTTCCTAAGGAGAAAAGGGCACAGCAGCTACCTATTAAGAAGCTGCCCTCTTCTTAGCATTGTCAGCCATGACGGAAAAACGACTCACGAAAAATTTCTGAGAAACATCGCAAGTCCAAAATACGGCCAACAAAACTGCCAAAATCAAGCAAAATACAAGGAACGACCTCACCTCAACATAGTTGTGAAGTCCAGATGACAAGAAGAGACCAAGAGGAACGAAACAAAGTCAAAAAGACTAAGTAACAAAGGCTGAACAGCCAGAGCGTACATAAAATGCGACCAGTCCCACTGACGCTGAGTTTTTAGAATGATGCATATGGCGGAGTATGCGCGCGCATACGGAAGGCAGCCTCGTTTCCGGGCTGGCCTAGACACCCTTACGGGTCTCGGTCACTCTTTTTTAGAGGCGTCTTTCTTGTTACCAAGGGGACGCGTACAGCGATACCAGCACTGAACCAGGGTTAATTGCTATATGTGAGTTGGGTAAGATATGTAATTTAATTTGTCTCGAGTGACGTCAGCTTATTCACTGACCCAGTCTCGACAAAATATCACGCGATACCATGGATGGACGGAGCTGTAACTTATACAAACCTGTGGTCAAAGATCAAATCAAGGTAACATTATCATCTCAAACCTGTGGTCAAAGATCAAATCAAGGTAACATTATCATCTCAAACCTGTGGTCAAAGATCAAATCAAGGTAACATTATCATCTCAAACCTGTGGTCAAAGATCAAATCAAGGTAACATTATCATCTCAAACCTGTGGTCAAAGATCAAATCAAGGTAACATTATCATCTCAAACCTGTGGTCAAAGATCAAATCAAGGTAACATTATCATCTCAAACCTGTGGTCAAAGATCAAATCAAGGTAACATTATCATCTCAAACCTGTGGTCAAAGATCAAATCAAGGTAACATTATTATCTCACACCTTATAAATTGTAGATCCTACTTGATCTAGTGCAAGCAACTCTGCAGTGCCTGCAGTGTTACCATAGGATAACAAGCCCATGAGCGCTCTACCAACTTAGCTACCCTGAGCTGTACATTCTGCAGGATTATGGAAACCTGTGCCCATAGGATAACAAGCCCAGCGCTCTACCAACTCAGTTACCCTGAGCTGTACATTCTGCAGGATTATGGAAACCAGGTGTGACCATAGGATAACAAGCCCAGCTCTCTACCAACTCAGTTACCCTGAGCTGTACATTCTGAAGGATTATGGAAACCTGTGCCCATAGGATAACAAGCCCAGCGCTCTACCAACTCAGTTACCCTGAGCTGTACATTCTGCAGGATTATGGAAACCAGGTGTGACCATAGGATAACAAGCCCAGCTCTCTACCAACTCAGTTACCCTGAGCTGTACATTCTGAAGGATTATGGAAACCTGTGCCCATAGGATAACAAGCCCAGCGCTCTACCAACTCAGTTACCCTGAGCTGTACATTCTGCAGGATTATGGAAACCAGGTGTGACCATAGGATAACAAGCCCAGCGCTCTACCAACTCAGTTACCCTGAGCTGTACATTCTGTAGGATTATGAAAACCTGTGACAATAGGATAACAAGCCCAGCGGCTTCTACCAACTCTGAGTTACCCTGAGCTGTAAATTCTGCAGGATTATGGAAACCTGTATCCATAGGATAACAAGCCCAGCGCTCTACCAACTCAATTACCCTGAGCTGTACATTCTGCAGGATTATGGAAACCTGTGCCCATAGGATAACAAGCCCAGCGCTCTACCAACTCAGTTACCCTGAGCGGTACATTCTGCAGGATTATGGAAACCAGGTGTGACCATAGGATAACAAGCCTAGCGCTCTACCTTACTCAGTTACCCTGAGCTGAACATTCTGCAGGATTATCGAAACCTGAGTTTGTGTGCACTCACCAGCGCTGCAGAGAATCAAGCTCTTCTGATTTGGGAAGGTTGCCGTTGCCACCCAGCTGTTGCCGCCGCTTCCAGCTGATCAGCTCGTCATCTAGTACCCTTTTCTGCATCCCCTGCACCTCGTCGATCAGCTTATTGTAGCTGTCAGCTAGCTCCTGAAACCAACCATTGAAAACTCATTTGAGCGCTGCTCGACTCGGCAGCAATTTACAAGTGACTTCGAGCAGACTTCTTTTAATGACAACTTTAATGAGCAAACTCATTAATTAATTGATAAGCTTCCTTAAGCTGCAATGCAATAACAATTAGTCCAGACTTCGTCAAAGATTGCTCTACCAAAATATCAACCAATTTAGTTGAAAAATTGTGAGCGTGACAGTGCCGTCTCAACTTTCACAAAACGCCGGATATGACGTTATCAAAGACATTTATCAACAAAATTAAAAGAAATGTCTGGGGATATCATACTCAGGAACTCTCATGTAAAATTTTATGATGATCCGTCCAGTAGTTTTTCCACACCCTCATCTCGATTCCCAGTCAATGTTTATAATTATTTTGTCATAACTTGACTAAATGTAAAAAGAAACAAGTTGCGTAAGGCGAAATTACTACATTTAGTCAAGCTGTGGAACTCACAGAATGAAACTGAACGTAGTCCGCCGCTAGTGCAAAAGGCAGTGAAAGTGACGAGCCTGTTTGGCGCGGTAGCGGTTGCGCTGTGCTTCATAGCACGCTTTAATGTACCTCTCTTCGTTTTAACTTTCTGAGCGTGTTTTTAATCCAAACATATCATATCTATATGTTTTTGGAATCAGGAACCGACAAGGAATAAGATGAAATAGTTTTTAAAACGATTTTGAAAATTTAATTTTAATCATAATTTTTATATTTTTAATTTTCAGAGCTTGTTTTTAATCCAAACATATCATATATATCTATATGTTTTTGGAATCAGGAACCGACAAGGAATAAGATGAAATAGTTTTTATATTTTTAATTTTCAGAGCTTGTTTTTAATCCAAATATAACATATTTATATGTTTTTGGAATCAGAACATGATGAAAAATAAAATAAAAGTAATTTTTGATCGTTTTATAAAAAAACTAATTTTAATTACAATTTTCAGATTTTTAATGACCAAAGTCATTAATTAATTTCTAAGCCTCCATGCTGAAATGCAATACCGAAGTCCGGCCTTCGTCGAAGATTGCTTGGCCAAAATTTCAATCAATTTGATTGAAAATTGAGGGTGTGACAGTGCCGCCTCAACTTTTACAAAAAGCCGGATATGACGTCATAAAAGACATTTATCGAAAAAATGAAAAAAACGTCTGGGGATATCATACCCAGGAACTCTCATGTAAAATTTCATAAAGATCGGTCCAGTAGTTTACTCTGAATTGCTCTACACACACACACGCACGGACAGACACACACACACACATACACCACGACCCTCGTCTCGATTCCCCCTCTATGTTAAACCATTTAGTCAAAACTTGACTAAATGTAAAAAGAAAAAAAAGCACTCACTAGTCTGGACTGGAGGATTTCCTTTCCCAATTCAGACAGGTTGCTCTCCAATTTTTTTTTATCCTCCTCCAAGTTCTTTTGTCTCGCCTGCAATTCCTTCAGGGTCTGATGCAACTTTTCCTTGTTGGCAAGATGGGGGCTCAATAGCTGGTGCTGTACGGGTTGCATCTGACCATGCAAATTACTTATCTGACCTGTCAACATAAGAACACACAAAAGCTGAGAATTTACCAAGAGACCAAAGCGCCCTACACCCAACAGCAAAAGATAGTACACACCTTTCCGTTTTGTGTCACATGTGTAATATCAAACGCAATGGATTTTTGCTTTGAGCATTTAGTTCACAGAGGCCATTTTACTTTTAACGTTTGTGCCTGAATTTAAAGATAGTACATGAGTTGTTCTTCAGTACTGGTGACAGAAAGGGGGAAAAGTGGTCAAAATTCAAATCTCTAGTTTTGTTTTTGAAATATTGCTTTTCATAAAGCAGAAATACTGTAGTATCTGTTGTACATAAGAAAAAATCACTGGTTCACACGGTTCCTACATAATCTAACTTTTAAAGCTGGTCCTTGTGTGTCTGCGTGTATGTTTGTATGATGACGATAGGACCCGAAACGGCTGCACGGACTGAGACAGGAATTGCAGAGAATGTTCTTTGCCACTCGAGTCGTGTCATAGGGTACTTTTGGAATAGCAAATTTGAAAGGATTCTTCAAAAAACGGCGGAAAACATTATATACCCTGTGAGCTATCGAGGATCCTCCCCGTCTAGGCTGTCGAAACATGTAATGGTCTTGTTAAAAGACGTTTTCAAATGCGGTTAACGGGGAGATACACTCGAAGCACATTTAGCGAAGTTATGTTGCCAAATCATCAAAGATCAACATTTCACTACACGGATCGATGCACACAGTCGAAATAGATGTGACTTTCACACGACCGAAGACTACTTACTAGCTAGCAGACGACAAGATCTAAATATTTAGATCAGTGAGAGCAATCCGTTGAAGAACAGTTACTCCGCTTATTCGTCTTCAGTTTTAAGCTTATTTCCCCTGCCATAATCATTAATCAATGACGCTTATATCGCGCATATTCCGTGGGTACAGTTCTAGGCGCTCTGCAGTGATGCCGTGTGAGATGAAATTTTATACGGCCAGTAGATTGCAGCCATTTCGGCGCATATTTACCTTTCACGGCCTATTATTCCAAGTCACACGGGTATAGGTAGACAATTATTAACTGTGCCTAAGCAATTTTGCCAGGAAAGACCCTTTTGTCAATCGTGGGATCTTTAACGTGCACACCCAATGTTGTGTACACGGGGGGAGGGTTCGGACACCGAAGAGAGTCTGCACACAAAGTTGACTCTGAAATAAATTTCCGCCGAACCTGGGATCGAACTCACGCTGACAGCGGCCAACTGAATACAAATCCAGCACGCTACCAACTGAGCTATATCCCTTGCAGATCTGCAGTCGCGTAGTGAAATGAACTAAGTGTCATCGGAAGATTCTTCTCAGTCAACGATCAAAGCACAGTAAGTTCTATGCTGACAAAAGTCACTTTCGGACAACACGACGATTGACTTAATTTATGGGCCCAAATGTAACAATATCGACAAGAATGTACGCATTTGACATTAAATGAAACATTCATAGACAGTTTTTAACTCACCAGATCTGCCAAAGAGCCGTCATTCGTGAAAAAAACGATGATTTTAATCAGACAGGTATCGGAAACAAGTCTTGGTCACCTGCATTATTCCTTCCGAGGCGACGTGACGGCGCCACATTTGTTTGTTTATGGCTGTTTATCGCGAAACAACACAGTTGAAATTTGTGTGTAAAATACCACAAATGTGTGGTGAATCAGTTCGTCATCTGCGTTTCGATGGTAATTCAGTCAGATTGGAGTTACTTTGAATCGAAGGCGAGGGTAACCTGCGTTATTTGTGTGACGGCGTGAACAAATTTGATTGCAATATTTTATACAGAAAATAAATTTCAATGATTCTGGCTCAGACTTGTAGATCTGTTATGCAGTGTTTTGGTAGTGTATCTGCTTTTCTGCTATGAAGCTCATTTGGAGTGATACGCTGATCGAAGTGGGGTACCCTGTGTGGGACATCAGCCGTATGCAGATTACGCCTCAGAACACTCTCGCATTTCACAAAGACAACAATAATTTGCAACATTTCAAGAACTGCATCAGTTTTATTAGATACTATTTCAACAAAAACAGCACAAACACGACTATTATCAACAACACAGAACGGGAGGTAAGTCTTCAAAGACGCACCAAGTGTGCGTTCCCATTTTTGGACGCCATTTTTGCTAGCATTTTCACAGTAAATCTTAATATTTCCATATCTATTGAATGATTTTGGTATTTTCTTTGATTGTGCCGATTCTCCTATCTCTCTGGCATGTACTGGGTGCTTTGTGACCAGTTTCTCCCCTAGACTGTATTGAAAAAATGCGTCCGTGTGAGCTGACCCCCACTTGTGACCAGTAGCAAAGAACAACTCACATCTAAGGCGCCTTTTGAATAAAAAGTTTTCTGATGATTTGGACCTTAAAAAGTTCAAAGGACATTCGCTGTACTGTATTTTGAAACACCTGCAATGATTTGATCAAAACTGCTCCAAAACTGTGCCAAATAATGAAAAGAATTTTAATCAGCGAGCAGTTTAATTGCTTCGCCCAGCTCGCCTGTGTTGAGAGCTGGATTCCATTCGTCATCATATTTTATTTAGTCCTCACAGATCCCCATTTGTCAAAGCAGATTAAAACCGTTGAATTGAGGAAGTCAAACCTACAGTCTAGCAAACGCATGCATATTCCGTGCCATACAGGGCTCAACACTTCGCATATTATAAACAACTTACACACAATCCGATGGAAAATATCACGGTCTGATATGACTTATACCAAACACAGAATTCAGATTTGAAAAATAGAAAGCTCAAACACTAATTCTAAGACCTTCCTCGTGTGTGTTGTCATCTATTCAAAACCCAAAAGGAACTCTGTAGCTCTCGGCTCAATTTCAAATCTGTATATCTAGGAATAGCGCATGAATTACTCAGGGTCGAAAGGTAGGACATAAATTACTACTGACACAATAAGGCGTCCCAATAAAAATTAGTCTGGGATTAATCCCACTCAAAACGCAGCCGTTTTCAACTTGAGTAACTCAGCGCTCAAACGTTTATTTAAAAGCATTCCTGGTGTGTGGTCACATAAGGCCCCCAAAAAAGGTCTGTTTACGGTAACATAGGCCAAAAAATTAGGGTCGGTAAGTCGGGATTTTTTTTCTCTTTTTTTTCTCCAAAAAACCATATTTTTACGTTATTTTGCAAAAAAAACAAAAGATTTTTTTTT
>NC_090258.1:20889079-20944079 GCF_037325665.1 Littorina saxatilis
TTAGTAGAGCACTGGACTTGTGACCCTAAGGTCACAGGTTCAAATCCCGGCAGGGACGGACACGGGTCAACTTTATGTGCAGACTCAGATACGATATCCATGTCCCACCCCTGTGTCACCACAGTTGCATTTTAAAGACCTCGGTCATTTTGCCATTAATGAAGTTGGCTGATTACACCTAAACATGAGCACACCTAGGTAGCACGACTCGTGTTGCTGCTAGCTTTCCACAAGGAGGACACGACCCGAATTTCCCAGCTTTGGGATAATAGAGTAAATGAAATGAAAATCCCCAGGAATCAGAGTATGACTATAGTCTACATGGCACGACAAAAAACGGCGTATACACATAAAAGCACACAATATGACGTCATTAATCATCATAAAAATTCATTACACTGTATGTCACGTGCCGTCATTCCATTCTTTCCATAAGCTTACCATCCCGAAGAAGGCAGTAACGAGCCTACGTATGTACTTGGGAGTCACACTAGCCCACATATGCAGAAGAAGAAGAAGAAGAAGAAGAAGAAGAAGAAGAAGAAGAAGAAGAAGAAGAAGAAGAAGAAGAAGAAGAAGAAGAAGAAGAAGAAGCAGAAGCAGAAGCAGAAGCAGAAGCAGAAGAAGAAGAAGAAGAAGAAAAAGGCCAAAGCCAAAAGTTCTCTGTGGTTGTTTTCCTTGGCAATCCAATTCTTCCAACCAGGAATTATGCTTCCCAAAAAAAAAGGAGAAAAAAATCCTCCAAACAATATCAACGCTGTTCACCAGTTCTGCTATAATTACCTTGAAATCTACAAGAGTTTGTTCCAGGCACATCTTAATGGCCTGGAAATCAGGAATGACGGACAACTCCTGAATTTTGGTACGCATCAGTGCCAGAAGATTTGAAAACAGTTGTATTGCATGCGGCTCATGTTCGGGGTTGTCTGGATCAAACAAGTTCCTGAAACACAGAGTTGCATTACATGTATAAGTACAGGTGTTTGACATAGTGTAACTGACAGTTATCGGACACTTTTGTCTCCTTACATGCTATTAAGAATGTTAGAAAAGCATGCGATTTGCATTTTTAAGAATTTAAAATTACTCCATTAATTTCAACTTTCCAATTTGATCAATCGATCAATGAAATCAGAGACAAATAGATAGAAGAGATGCGAAGCGCTGTCTTCCCGCTTGCGTTATCCTCGCCTACGGCAGGGGCAAGTAATCCTCCCACTAGCGCCAAGCTGGCAATTGTTCGCGTACTCTTCGCCTACGACAGGGGCAAGTAATCCTCCCATGACTGGCGCCAAGCTGGCAATTGTTGTGTTTTTAAAGAGTTAAAACTGTTTCATAGAAAATCATAGATAATAAAACATGCAAAATGTTGATTATTTGCACTCAAGAGAAACAGAAAATCACAAGAAGAAGACTATTGCATTATTTGGTGATTAGAAGATGAATCCTAAAGTAAGCAATTTCGCTCATTTCTCCTTAAAAACTTTTTATCCACACGCCAGTGTATGTGCGAGAACCACTTGAGTGAGACTTATAAGCATCAAATTTCATTACAGCGCGTCAAAAATTATACAAACAGATTAATGTATACACCAGTGATGCATTTGCCAGTCAAGGGAAAGCAAAGTTTCGCACAAAAGAAAATATTAGCTCCCAAACATTGCCTCCACGCACAATGGACTTAGAAACAATGGCCGCAAGAACCGAAGGAACCGTTTTTGACTCACTTCGGGAAGCCAATCCTCTCAAATGCATTCGTGTGCACACTATTAAAGCTACAGAATATGAATCAAGTTTACAGTACACTGATATCTCTCGTCTGAAGCTGGATATATCCAAAGAAATATGACAAACAAGAAGGGCAAAGCCCATACGACTCACATGCTTTACACATTTTTCCTACCAAAATACATGTGACCTTGACCCAAGGTCAAGGTCTTCCAAGGTCATGCAACACAAAGCTGTTAATTCAAGACAAAGGAAGTACAATGGTGCTTATTGGCTCTTTCTACCATGAGATATGGTCACTTTTAGTGGTTCACTACCTTATTTTGGTCACATTTCATAAGGGTCAAAGTGACCTTGACCTTGATCATATGTGACCAAATGTGTCTCATGATGAAAGCATAACATGTGCCCCACATAATTTTTAAGTTTGAAACAGTTATCTTCCATAGTTCAGGGTCATGGTCACTTCAAAATATGTATACAATCCAACTTTGAAGAGCTCCTGTGACCTTGACCTTGAAGCAAGGTAAACCAAACTGGTATCAAAAGATGGGGCTTACTTTGCCCTATATATCATATATAGGTGAGGTATTGAATCTCAAAAACTTCGGAGAAAATGGGAAAAATGTGAAAAATAGCTGTTTTTTAGGCAACATTTATGGCCCCTGCGACCTTGACCTTGAAGCAAGGTCAAGATGCTATGTATGTTTTTTGGGGCCTTGTCATCATACACCATCTTGCCAAATTTGGTACTGATAGACTGAATAGTGTCCAAGAAATATCCAACGTTAAAGTTTTCCGGACGTCCGGACGGACGGACGGACGACTCGGGTGAGTACATAGACTCACTTTTGCTTCGCATGTGAGTCAAAAAGCACTTCAAATCGGTGTCAGAGAGCAAGCGAACAACAACTTAGTACGGGATGGCGCGAGGTCATGCTGACCGAGCGCGGCCCGCGTAGCCTAAGAGTTCACGCGAGCGGCCCTCGCTTCGCATCTCTGTATGTATGTCTCTGATGAAATCAATCCATTACAATCAATCAAATCAAACAATCAAATCAATCCATCAATCAATCAACCATTAAGTCCATAAAAAGCAGACAGAAAATTCCAAATCGCTTCAGGACAATTAGACCTAAAGCACAGAAAAGTACAAGGAGGAAAAATGAAGATGAGAAGTAGAAGAGGATTAATAATTTAATTAACTTTTAAGCTTCCATGCTGTCCCATATACAATGTATATATATATAAACAAGACTGGGTAAAAAGAATGTTTGACAAAAATTTCAAATTATTCGTTTGAATACAATATGCTGTCGCCACAGTGCATCCTCAATTTTTAGTAACACTGACATAATTATGTGGTCTCATCAAAGACATTTATCACAAAATGCAAAAATAACTTTGAGAATATTATCCGGAAGAATTTCCATGTAAAGCTCCCTAGACACCTGTCTGGTAGTTTTCTTGGAATCATGGCTCTTTTGCACACACACCTTATCTTGATTTCCATGTTTAGTCAAATACTGAGTAAATGTAACATTTACCAACCAACCAACCCGCCAACCCACTAATTACCACTGTTTGTCCTCAAACCAGGTGCAGAGAAAGTATCGGACTTCGATGGGAAAGCTGCGATGCGAGTAAAATTCCTGAAGCTTTGCGTACACAGCCGTGTTCCCACTCAAGGTCGCCCAGCGAGACATCTCGAGGTGACGATTCAACTGCTGCAAACCAAAAAATGTTCATCTTAATATTAAGTTAAAGTCACAAAGTTAAAGTGTGAGTGCATGATCAGCGCCAGCTGAGGTACCAATATTGTAACTAACAGGAAAATGTCCATCAATTATTCCGGTGAGACAATTCTGCAGTTGCTGGTATAGGTGAACCGTACTAAACCACAATTAACACATTCATCTGTAACAATTCTGCAGATGCTAGCAATATAGGTGAACGGTCAGACATACTAAACCACAATTAATTAACGCCTTCATCTGAAGACCTTTTTTAAGTATTCATCTGTAGAAGTACTTTTTAGTGCGCCACAAAGTGGAAGTCTCAGACTTAATTAAGTCTGACACATATGGGCTAGGAGCTCAGTTGGTCGCGGCACTCAACTTAAGGCTTTAAAACCAGTTGTGGATAATTGGTGTGGGTTCCATCACCATGTTCGGCGAGGGATTTATTATTTCCCAAAGTCAACTTTGCATGTGTCCTAACACCCCCCCGTGTGCATGCATTTGCACGACAAAGATCCCTAGTTCAAGGCTAAAGATGCAGGGCTCAAAAACAATTAAGAACAAAGAAAAAAATAGGTAGTGATGTACTGTACGACAGTTCGCTTTTCCCCAGAATGAGCTAACCTGAATTTCTATGATGGTATAACCTCACAGGACTATTTGATATCTTATCCTATCCTAATTTCCCTGCACACACACACACACACAGAGTTATGCTCTAATGTCTAATCCTTTACAAAGACACTCTAACACCTTAACCGAAATTTAAGAGAACTGTGGCAGATTCCAAGATAAATGGCAGGGGGGGGGGGGGGGGGGAAGGGTAGAGACATGCAGTCAGAACAATGGGAGAAGGTCTCAGTGGTTGGATGGCACATGTATTTCATATTACCTGTTACTTAACTTCAGACTGCTGAAGGGGCATATGTCACGCACACACACGCACACACACACACGCACACACACTACACACACTACACACACACACACACACACACAATGTGTGAGTGACAGGCACACACACACGCACACACACACAAACAGACAAACACACACACACACATGTACACACACACGTACTGTGTGAGTGACACACACAAACACATGCACACACACACCCACACGCGAGCGCGCTCACACATAACACACACACATGCCCTCTGTGAATAAATTACAATAGTCACTCCCACTGACACAAAATTTTGCGGATGAGTGCACACATAAAGAATGTTTACCTCTACAGGGGCAGACTGAAAAGAAAGAGGGAACAAAAAAGCACAAAAGTATATTATTCTTCTGTGCCCTGGAATTTTGTCCTCTAGCTCACAAAGGAGCACACCTGTTCTCAGAAACAGTCATATTATCCACATTTCAAACAGAACAGTTTAAGCTTCCTCAGTCTCCCTGCATGTTAAAGGTCCTTGTCTACATTTTTATACCGAAATCGCCATTTGACCATTAAAATGCAGAGTCTATTATCTACAAATATCAACAATACACCCCCTTTCTATCAGGAAAGACGAAGCCAGTGTAGCCGTGTGAAAATTCATTGTAGTATTCCAGTAAAAAAAGCGTGGACAGCGCCCCAGTGTTAAACTGTTGCTGCACTTGTTTGGGTGTGGCTATTAGCACAGTGACATGAATTTGATTGGTCAGTATTTTTAGGCAAAGCACATGTTCTCGGCAAACAGAAAACAAAATATTGGAAGCGTGAGTCACGCTACCCAAAAATAAAATCTTTTTTTACATATATTTTTTTTTCTATAACTTTTTTCCCCATGGTTCATTCATCATTTGACATAATTTTGTATCGAAATCTAGCCATAAGATTATTGAAAAAAAGCAAAAATGTAGACGACCACCTTTAAATTGTGTTTTAAAAGAAATGCTGCGAGTACTGCGTGCAAGCGGTGCATGATTTCCTTTTGAGGGATCGGTTAATTTGGTAAGAAGAACTGGCAGGGGGGGGGGGGGGGGGGGGGGGGGAAGGGTAGAGACATGCAGTCAGAACAATGGGAGAAGGTCTCAGTGGTTGGATGGCACATGTATTTCATATTACCTGTTACTAACTTCAGACTGCTGAAGGGGCATATGTCACGCACACACACGCACACACACACACGCACACACACACACTACACACACACACACACACAATGTGTGAGTGACAGGCACACACACACGCACACACACACAAACAGACACACACACACACATGTACACACACACGTACTGTGTGAGTGACACACACAAACACATGCACACACACACACACACGCGAGCGCGCTCACACATAACACACACACATGCACACACACACACACACATACACACACACAGTTGAAACATCAGTCATAAGACTGGCATTGTAGCTGAGAGAAAAAAACCAGTCTAGGGACATTTAAATTCTATGCTTTTTTCCTATAGGTGGAGAAAAGAACAGAATCCACAATAAAATAGGTCTATACTTGACAATTACTCTGAACCGATTTCAAAACTTTTCCCTTCAAGTCTTATGGTACACCCTTTTTCAGTTTCAGTAGTTGAAAAAAACGGTGTCTCTAATTGGGTTCAAAGCTGAAAATAGCTCATACGTTAATCACACACCTTGAGTATTTACACAAAAGATGTTTCACTTCCTGTGTAAATCATCCTGTACATCATAATTATTAAAACCCTCCATACAGGCCTATACACAGCTTAGCGATAAAAGAATTCTTTCAATTGTGCACGTCCATTATACTGGGTAACAGTTATTTATGGGACATGAGCACTTTGACAAAAAGTGTCAATAATCAAACAAACAGGCGTGTCCACATACAAAAGACCTAGTGTTTTCAATCAGATTTTCCAAAGACAAAAAATGGAAGGTTAAATTCTCGAGCATCTATTTCATCACAACACATTGACAATTGGGTGGGTCGACTGCGTGAAGTCTGAGTTAGTGTGCTTTGCGTACATTACAGAAGGAAACAAAACCAAGTGAAATCGGAAAATCGTCTGCGTTTATCGCCGATTATTGATATTTTTGAAAGATCTATTGCTCAATTAATTAAGTAAGTTATAATCCAGCATACAAAATAATGTTGTTGCTGTAAAGTGTGCGCGTTAGTACTTTAGACAATTCATTCTCCCTGAAGCGTTTATGGAAACGAAAGTAACTTATGACAAGGCTTTTTTCAATTCAATCTAAATCTGAAATAACTAAGACACTGTTAAATTATTTTCTGTGTTTTTATTGGAAAAATGTGTCCTAACCTACCATGTGCCCCAACAAATGAGCTGTGGTGTTTCTAACAAAAACACCAGTGCATAGAAGTGAGAAGCTTTGTTCATGTCCCACTTTCAAGCGCCATTTTGAGGCCATGCTTCAATAAACATAAATCTTTAAAAAAAAATCACAAACACAACTTTTGGGGAAAACACGTTTTATTTCATCAGACAAAGTTGTCATACATCACATGAAACCATCAACTAAGTCAAAGGCTTTGTGAGAGCAAGTATATAGACCAGCAAAGTTAGTCACTCACTGATTTTGTAACTGTTACCCAGTGTCACAGACGGACCTGCACAATGGGAAGCATTCCAAAATTCTTAAGCCCAGCCCCTTTCAAGTACATGTGCAGAATGGGAATACAGGGGATCTCCCATTTAAAAAAAGACCGACACAAATCTGAGAAAATCAGGCCTTAAAAAGGAGGGAGACTAAAACTAGGGGTACACCTACAGAGGTTATAAATGAACAGAGGTTATACACGTATGTTGCAGAAATTATTTTGATACTTGAAATCCCCTGTGTCAATTTTCAAAATTACAGTGGAACCCCCCTTTTAAGAACTCCAAAAATCTGAGAAAATCAGGTCTTAAAAAGGAGGTACATTTACAGAGGTTATGAACAGAAAGTCTGAGAAAACAGGGTCTTAAAATGGAGGAAGTCTTAAATTGGGGGGGTCTTAAAAGGGGGGTTCCACTATATTTCAGAAAAAAAATTAACACTTCATAGAAAGTAGCCAGTGTGTCCAGGTGGATGAATTATAACTTTTTGTTTGTTTGTTTGCTTAACGCCCAGCCAACCACGAAGGGCCATATCAGGGCGGTGCTGCTTTGACATATAACGTGCGCCACACACAAGACAGAAGTCGCAGCACAGGCTTCATGTCTCACCCAGTCACATTATTCTGACACCGGACCAACCAGTCCTAGCACTAACCCCATAATGCCAGACGCCAGGCGGAGCAGCCACTAGATTGCCAATTTTAAAGACTTAGGTATGACCCGGCCGGGGTTCGAACCCACGACCTCCCGATCATGGGGCGGACGCCTTACCACTAAGGCCAACCGTGCCGGTTTGAATTATAACTGTATCCCCTGTAATAGCATGGAAGAAATCTGCAGTAGCTTGTTTACAAGATACAGTGAAACCACCTTTTAAGACCTTCACAAATCTGAGGAAATAGGGTCTTAAAAAGGACTGGGAGCCTTAAAATGGGGGTCAGTTACAGAGGTTATGAAATAACAGAACATCTAGAGAAACAATGAGGGAGTCTTAAAATGGGGATGTGATTGTAGCTTACATGGGAAGGAAAGTATCTTTAAACTATAGGAACAGACTACAGTCAAACCTGTCTATAACTACCACTAAATATTTAAGAGATCAACCAAAAGTTGTTATGGGAATGAAGGTGATCGAATTACACATGCAGAACTTGAGAAGAAAAACTTGTCTTGGACCCTTTAACCGGCACGGTTGGCCTAGTGGTAAGGCGTCCGCCCCGTGATCGGGAGGTCGTGGGTTCAAACCCCGGCCGGGTCATACCTAAGACTTTAAAATTGGCAATCTAGTGGCTGCTCCGCCTGGCGTCTGGCATTATGGGGTTTAGTGCTAGGACTGGTTGGTCCGGTGTCAGAATAATGTGACTGGGTGAGACATGAAGCCTGTGCTGCGACTTCTGTCTTGTGTGTGGCGCACGTTAAATTTCAAAGCAGCACCGCCCTGATATGGCCCTTCGTGGTCGGCTGGGCGTTAAGCAAACAAACAAACAAAAAAAGTCTTGGACCCTTTGGAGTGGTCAATTGTTGTAGGCAGGTGGTTGCTTTTGAGAGATGATCATAAGGCTAGGTTCAACTGTATCGATCAACTTAGCAGTACTGAACTACACAGGCATGGGAATTGAAAGAAGTTAAAAAGGCTGAAAATCTGTAAGTAATAGCTAAGTCGACGGCGTGAATAGCCTTGCCTTACTTAGGGGGGTACGGAAATTTTCTCTCTCCCAAATGGTGCAATTTGGTGTCATCTGAGCTCCAAGTTTGCCATTAAATCCTTTTTTAGAACCATTTTTGCCTGACCCCCATTTATTTTTTCGGCGGACACTTTTGCTTTTTCGGCGGAACAAAAAAATATTTCGGCGGAAATTTGCCTTTCGGCGGACAATTCCCATGCCTGCTACAAATCCATGCAGTCACCAATTTCTACACATTTGCACTCGTAAGAAAATGGCCATGTAAATCGACTAGCTTGAAGAGCTGCAATTCACCATAAGATGATAAATGAACATAAAAGACAATTAGTGGGTGCAATTTGAGATAAGATAAGCAGGGGCGGACGAGGGGGGGTTTCTGGGGTTTCCGGAACCCCCCCCCCCCCCCCCCCCAGCCAAAAAAAAATATATCTTTATGGTGCATTTCTTTATTTTACATTGAGTTTCAATTTTGGGGGTATTAATCAGTGACAAAATCTGCTGCCTGAAACTGGTAATGATCATCCTCAGAATGGACCAGATTGCACCATTTTGCATCCTTTTTTTCAAAATTTTCCGGGGGGCCATGCCCCCGGACCCCCCTAGCAAGCTAGGCACTTCTGGTTCGATCATCCCTGCACCCAGTCGGACACTTTCTCATGCATACAATCCCTGAAATCACAGCTAACAGTAACACCCTCCTGTACTTACAGTTAACAATGTGAACAGACCAATAAGCCGAGGTTGTGATAGGGGTTGGGGTCAACCTGGACCCAGGGGTTAGGTTTGGGCTCAGTGTCTGGCTCAGGACTGTGTCTGACGTCAGCACGAGTCTGCAACAAAAAGCACAAAGAGTCTTGATTTGTTGTTTGTGTCTCTTGATTTTTATTAATTCACATAACACACACACACATTCACGCGCAGCGGCATGCATGCATGCACACACATACATATGCGTGATATTAATGTAATACATGTACCTCATTGCAAGGGGCAGATGGCCAATAGCAATTAAACTTTCGTATTCGTATTCATATATACACACACACAGAGCACTTAAAAATTAATGTCACCACTTGTCTTCTTACCCTACCATCCAAGAGCCGAGACTCAAGATTTTACTGTCCTTATAAAAACATTAAGCAAAATTGCTCCGGAGTAACTTGAAAAGCATGCAAGATAGCCATATCACATTACTTGCACGGGATATTGAGTAACTGATCAAAACTTTCATTCTTAAAAAAATAAATATTACATTTTGCTGCTTCTGAATTTTTGCCAAATTGAAGACTTAGTTTCTTCATAGATCAAGTTGGGAGGCACCTGAGAGCTGACATTTGAGACATTAGTTTAGTGGCTGTCACATGTATACGCTCTTAAAGGCATACTAACGCACTCCCGTGTTTACAAAGTGTAGTTTGCCCACAATCGATGTCAAACGCACCATAAGACCATATAATGACGATACGTCACCATGCGCGAACCATACATGCATTACAGCTTGTTCTAGCCTCTGAAAAAGTGAGGATGTCAACAAAGCCGCGGTGTTCTCTCCCTTGCATCAACGTTACATGTGTTGCCAAATCTATAAATAGGACGATCCAGATCAAAATGAAAATTCAAATATCTCAACATTTAAGGGGTACTAGACCACAATATTTTGCAGGGAACTTAATTTAGTCTGTCTCCAGCTGTTGGTAAAGCAATTAGCGTGTATAGTCATCGAGTACATATGGCTTTAAAGCTAAAAGGAATCTTCAATTTGTAACTTTGTCAAACATTGAAACAAGCACCTTTTAGGGAAGTTTGATTAAAACATCAGTATGCGCTCTGCAGCTGAAGAATAAAAAGTGGCACAATCCTAAAATTTACTTGGCAAGTTTAAGAGTTAACTTAAACAAACACACACACACCAGGGGCGAATCCAGGAGGTTTTCCGGAATCAACTCCTTCCCCCCCCCCCCCCCCCCCCAGCCTAATTTTAATTGAGAATAAAGAAAAACTGATGGGTCAGGTCGCATTAGATAATTTTCCAGGGGGGCCCGGGCATGCCCCGGGACTACCCCCCAGGAGTTGGCCTTATGTCTTCTAAGTGACAGTTTGGGAAAGTATTTGGGTCATTCGTTGATCCCAGTGAGGTTGCACCAGATCGATCAATAATTGTCCTTGTGCTAATCCAAATTTGTCTTCTTAAATTAACTTTTCGGAAGGTGCAAAAGGGGAAATTTCTTGGCTCAGATTGCACCAGCTAGATTGCTCCGTGGTGGAATTGTCCCTAAAAGAAATTTGGACCCCCCCCCCCCCCCCCCCTACAAATGATGTGATGTGCCCCTGCACACACACACACAAACGCAACATTCTTTCAGATTGTCTGAAGTAGTGCAGACCTGCTGAACAAACATTACCACTTCGGTTGATAAAAATGCTGGTGTTAGTTCCTTCCTATTAAAGACGTTTTTATATACTTTACTCATTTTTGAAAAGGTCTTATACTTATTTGTAGTGATCGTGTAACTAAAATAAAACTTTAACACTGCAGGTCATAATTCTAGTAAAGTCAACAGAATATTCTGGGTGACTGCATGTCTCTACCTGGTTGAAAACAAAAAATCTACGATTTTGGTAGCATGTCAATATGACACCTTTGATTGCAATTATGACTCACAATTCACACACCCCAAAAATAATTACACAATAATAATATGAAGGTCTCGTAGATATTTTAAGTGCATATTAATTAAGTCATGATGTGTTTCTTTTGTCAGGAACTGTACATATCCTATAGCTCCCTTCATGCGTTAGACCACACACAAAACAAAACAAAATTCACTTTCAGAAGAATCTAACACATCACAAGAAGACCTCAGAAATAAAAATAAAAAAATAAAAAAATTGTGCAAACTTTTGAAACAAGAGCACGTATCAGCTTTTAGGAAACAAAGATCGGATTTCAACAACTGCAACAATAATAAAACACATATATTTTCTTGGTTTAAAGATGGCTTAATTACCTAATCGGACACTCATGCAGTTTCTACATGTAAACAACGTAACCATCAGAGCTGGATTGACTTCCATGATGCTTGCAACTCAAGGTAGATATGATCTCACTAGATGATTACCCGCTTCGC
Organism: Littorina saxatilis; assembly: GCF_037325665.1. Classification (NCBI taxonomy): domain Eukaryota; kingdom Metazoa; phylum Mollusca; class Gastropoda; order Littorinimorpha; family Littorinidae; genus Littorina; species Littorina saxatilis. The sequence continues at coordinate 20,900,915 of NC_090258.1, forward strand.
CGGGTATCGGCTTCGCCGGGAAGAAGTAGAGCCGAATACCAGGCTGCACCTGGGACCCGGTTTTGCTGGGTGTACGCCGGCTTTGCCGGCTCACGAAGGAAAGGAGATAAACGCGCAAAACACTGGAGACCTTCTAAAAATAGTAACGTGCAGTGACCTTCTAAAAATAGTAACGTAGTAACGGGAATATGGATTGACACCACACGGAGGAAGGGAGATAATCGCGGCTGAAAAGACTGGAGAAGATAAGGAAGAGTTACTGGTAGTGGATCCCGACCAAAAAAACCAAAAAAAACAAAAAAAAAATCGGTTCAGCGCGCACAGCGCTACGCGCTGAGAGCACGTGTTGAAATATCTCATCGATGAGGTTGTGTCCGGGGTGTAGCTGAATACGGTGTCCAAATTTGAAAAAGATCCACCGAGAACTTTGGCCGTGCATTGCGAACAGACAAACAGACAGACAGACAGACAGACAGACACTAGTCGTATATATATATAATATATATAGAAGCACCGGTTGTAAGTATTTGAGTTTTGACAATTCTAATTATAAGTACAACTTTTACTGCAAGACCTACCGTAAGTGCTAGTAAAATGAAGATGATCTGTAATTTTTGTTTTATATATTATATATATATCCATGTACACTAGTATCAACACTCAATTCAAAAAATGTTTCTTCATCAAAAGTTCAAGGCATTGCATCCTGGTTTTTTTTCAAGAATCTGACTAGACACTAATTTCTGAGAAACCCTCCCAGGGGACTCATGTATACATGTATTAACACATCACAGCTAAAAATAATGGCAGGACATGAACAGGCAAACTGCAGATGGTATTTATAATAGACATACTAATACATATGTACTAATACAAAATAATACTAATGATACAGATCTTATAGATATATATATAGCCTGAACCACACTATGAATAAAAACACACTACTGTGGTTCAACATTGAACACATTTGCACATGTACCACGCAAACTCTGCAGAGATCAAAACTTAGCTAGGAAGCTCACACATAATAACTTTTCCAGGAGGCTAGAGATTTATATTACAGAGCACAATTACACTTTAACCAATTATCTGTTAAACGTTGCCTTCACCCTTCAATAGAACCTTTCAAATATAATATTTTATACAAATGCGGATGGGTGTGCCATTGTTGTGGTGTAAGATTACAATCCGGTAAAACAGTATTCCGTTTCTGTTTCACATACAATGTGTCCGTGCTGTGAGATGACATAGAACACTTTATTATCTCAACGAGGAGAAACTCAGGTGAAGGGAGATAAACGCCAAACACTGGAGAAGATAAGGAAGAGTTACTTATAATGGTGAAATGAACACAAAAACCAAAATCAGTTCAGCGCTGCGCGCTGAGAGCACGTGTTGAAATATCTCATCGATGATATTGTGTCCGGGGTGTAGCTGAATACGGTGTCCAAATTTGAAAAAGATCCAGCGAGAACTTTGGCGTTGTGATGTGGTGTAGCGGCTTTGGTGTGTCGGTATGGGGGCCCGGGTAGCTGAGGTGGAACCAAAATCGGTTCAGCGCTGCGCGCTGAGAGCACGTGTTGAAATATCGACCAGGTTGTGTCCTGTACCGGGTCTACCTGAATATGCCCACCAAATTTGAAGCAGATCCATCGAGAACTTTGGCCGTGCATCGCGAACTCACACACAGACACACACACAGACACACAGACAGACACAAGTCGTATATATAGATACGACTAGTGTCTGTCTGTCTGTTCGCGATGCACGGCCAAAGTTCTCGTGGATCTTTTTCAAATTTGGACACCGTATTCAGCTACACCCCAGACACAACCTCATCGATGAGATAATTCAACACGTGCTCTCAGCGCGCAGCGCTGTGCGCGCTGAACCGATTTTTGTTGTTGTTGTCGGGATCCACTACCAGTAATAAACTGATCTTCCTTATCTTCTCCATGAGTGTTTTCAGCCGCGATTATCTCCCTTCCTCCATGTGGCGTCAATCCATATTCCCGTTACTACGTTACTATTTTTAGAAGGTCACTGCACGTTACTATTTTTAGAAGGTCTCCAGTGTTTTGCGCGTTTATCTCCTTTCCTTCGTGCGCCAGCGTACACCCGGCAAAGCCGGGTCCCAGGCGCAGCCTGGTATTCGGCTCTACTTCTTCCCGGCGAAGCCGGTACCCGGCAAAGCGGGTAATCATCTAGTATATATATAGATAGAAGGTGCTTAAAAATGATCCAGATCCAAACAACATCACATCATTCAGGTATATATTTAGGTTATTACATAAGGAAGGATGTACAGCTGTATCAGTGTCATATCACATATATATTATAAGTACTTTTCATTCCAACATCAAACAAGTCGCGTAAGGCGATTAAATACAACATTTAGTCAAGCTGTCGAACTCACAGAATGAAACTGAACGCAATGCAATTTTTCAGCAAGACCGTATACTCGTAGCATCGTCAGTCCACCGCTCGTGGCAAAGGCAGTGAAATTGACAAGAATAGCGGCCGGGGTAGTATAGTTGCGCTGAGAAGGATAGCACGCTTTTCTGTACCTCTCTTCGTTTTAACTTTCTGAGCGTGTTTTTAATCCAAACATATCATATCTATATGTTTTTGGAATCAGGAACCGACAAGGAATAAGATGAAAGTGTTTTTGAATTGATTTCGAAAATTTAATTTTGATCATAATTTGTTTAATTTTCAGAACTTGTTTTTAATCCAAATATAACATATTTATATGTTTTTGGAATCAGAAAATGATGAAGAATAAGATGAACGTAAATTTGGTTCGATTTATAATTTTTTTTTTTTTTTTTTTTTACAATTTTCAGGTTTTTAATGACCAAAGTCATCAATTAATTTTTAAGCCACCAAGCTGAAATGCAATACCGAAGTCCGGCCTTCGTCGAAGATTGCTTGGCCAAAATTTCAATCAATTTGATTGAAAAATGAGGGTGTGACAGTGCCGCCTCAACTTTTACAAAAAGCCGGATATGACGTACTCATCAAAGACATTTATCGAAAAAAAGAAAAAAACGTCCGGGGATATCATTCCCAGAAACTCTCATGTAAAATTTCATAAAGATTGGTCCAGTAGTTTAGTCTGAATCGCTCTACACACACGCACAGACAGACAGACAGACAGACAGACAGACACACACACACACACCACACCCTCGTCTCGATTCCCCCCTCTACGTTAAAACATTTAGTCAAAACTTGACTAAATGCAACACTCAAAACTATGAACAACATCACAGAAATCTTATAATACTAACTTATAATAATAGTAACACACACACACACACACACACACACACACACACACACACACACACACACACACACACACTCTCTAGATGCTATACAGTAATTGGATACCTGCCATGGGAGGCCCTCCAGCAAGAGGACACCTCCCATGAGAGTACAACTCCCATTGTCCCCGCAGGGATGTTGCTACAAATTCATACCTATAGGACAAATGTCCTGAGTTCTTCAGCATCAATAGAACATTTGACCGCTTACAGAAAGTGTAATAGGACATTATGAATTTGCGCCAAACAGCTTATAACACATTCCATGGAATTATTCCAAAGTCATGCGCCCACACACACACGCGCACACACACACACACACACACACACACACACACACACACACACACACACACGCGCGCTGTAGAACACACACATAATATAGTAAATACATCAACACAGTGTGCGTATAATGTTTTATTTCCCCCTCTGCTTCTTTACCTCTGTAAACTTGTACAGCTAGTTATTTTTCGATAATGACCCAGCAACCAAACAAATAACGACCCAGCAACAGCCTGAATCCTCGATAGTGCAATGGGTTGAGAAGTTGTTCTGTTTCGGTACTACTTTTTGCGACTGAAAAGTTCCGAACGCTCTAATGTACGAAGTATACATCGCTGGAGCAAACAATACAACCATACCGCATTTAAATTAACAACTACAGGCCTGAACACATGAATCTCCATATAAAATCCATGAGTTCGGTTGTTTTCTGAATCTAGATCTGCCGTGCTCAAACGTTCATCACAAGCAATTTCACAAGGCAAGTAACTCATACTTTGTCTAGCGACAAGAGTAGTTCTCCTTCTTTTCACTCAGTTTCTTGGACAACAGACTGCAATCCGAATCCGACGGTCAGTTTTCAACAATATTAATCATTTAATAAACAGATCACACGCAACCAAATGCACACATCTCATCAATTTAAACAACATAAAGCGGTTTCATACCCTATTTTTCCCAGAAAACTGAACTTCATACAGTTTTTAACGTTGGAACACGGGTGCAACAGTTCGTCTGCTAGTCCCATTTGACGAAAGAACATTATCCTAAGCGATACCAAAACATATACAGAACACACAATATCTGCCTTTGCCGCCACAGCAGAATAATTAACACTATCTGTGTACTTGATTTTAGTCCAAAATAGGAAAACTGACAAGAAGTGTTAACAGAATGGAATGATTTGCACGGAACTATACAACCGCGCATTAATCGATCGCCTGCGCAGGTTGACTGGTTGAGTGAATAGGATTCGATCAAACTTTCGCAAAAAACCTCCTCTTTTCTTTGAATAACTGAAGAAAGGAGGAATAAAGAGGTTACAGTCACCTCGTCTCAGTGATTATAAAAAATAATGGTCTCAGTTCGCGGTCATGAAAAAGCTCGCTAAAGCTCGCATTTTTCATGATCCGCTAACTTCGACCATTATTTTTAATAATCACTGAGACTCGGCATGTAACCTCTACGTATTTGTTTAGTTTTCAAAGAAAACACAAAAAAGAAACCAACATGAACAACTTCAGAGCTCTTACTTTGATTGCAAACTGCATGATTTGGATAAAAGTTGAAAAACAAAATGATCGGTTTGATCTAATGCTGATCTTTTGCAGGCTTTAGGTGGGTTTTTTTAGCGGCATAATTCAGTGCTTCGTCTCGTATCGAAAACAAAAGCAGACGACAAATTTAGTCAGTTGGAGTTGTCTCCCGTACTCCTGTAGCATGCACTGATCTAAAAATAATCCACTATTTTTAGATCAGTGCGCTGCACCGAGACGGTTATACCCAAACGGCGCATACCGCAAACGGTTCGGGAATTCCCGACAAAAGAAAAGATCCGCACGCGGCACTGGCAACTTCAGTGTCAGCTGAACATGAGAGCGTTCGGTCTTTTAGAAGATTTGTATAGATCTAGAAATGAAAATTAACGAATATTGCGCTGTCCGAAGGAATGGAGTACATATCGGACAATGACCACGCTCAGGCTAAAACGATAGGACATCTGACCGACATGCGGCAATGCGAATCGGACATTTGGAGATTTTCATCGTTATATACTGTTCAAAAAAAGAAACGCATAGTTGCTACTTGCCAAATTTGTTTTATTTTTCGAAAAAATTAACAGAAAATCCAATATTTAAATTATTTGTTTGAAATTTGGTATGGACACAGTTGAATGCACACACAGTTCATTTGCATCTTCAAATCAATCAGTCAATCAATACGATTGGGTGCCGAGGCTGTCAAGTCAGTAGGAGGTGTGACTGCCTTGAGCAGCAACAACTGCCCGGCACCTTCTGGGCATGGACTGGATCAGATGCCGGATATCTTGCTGTGGGATGGTGTCCCACTCCTCCTGAAGTGCCTGCAATAGATTGCGGTGATTTGCCGGCGCTTCTTCTCGCCTGCGCACACGTCTGTCCAATTCATCCCAGAGGTGTTCTATCGGGTTCATGTCTGGCGACATGGATGGCCAGGGAAGCACCTGGACATGGTGGTCGGTGAGGAACTGGGTGGTGAGTCGTGCTGTGTGCGGGCGAGCGTTGTCCTGCTGGAATATGGCATCCTGGTCAGCCAGAAGAGGAAGGGCGTGTGGGCGCAGAATTTCCTCCACGTATCGCTGGGCAGTTATGCGCCCTTGGACGTGCACCAGGGTGCTCCTTCCAGCGGTATTGATCGCCCCCCACACCATGACGCCTCCACCACCATGAACGGGTGCCGCATCCACACAGTTGGGCGCGTAACGTTCGTTTACTCTCCAGTAGACCCTCCTCCGACCATCATGTCGCTGGAGCAGGAAGTAGGACTCGTCGCTGAACCACACGTGTCTCCAGTGATTCTGGACGGTCCAGCGAAGGTGCTGGTTGCCCCACTGCACTCGGTTCTGGCGATGGCGGCGGGTGAGGACAGCTCCTCTGTGAGGTCTGCGAGCTCTCAAACCAGCTTCGGGTAGCTCAGGTGGTAGAGCGCTGGACTTGTGATCGAAAGGTCGCTGGTTCGAATCCGGGCCGGGACAGACACAGGTCAACTTTATGTGCAGACCCAGAGACGGTATCCATCTCCCACCCCCGTGTCACCACAATGGCACGTTAAAGATCTTGGTCATTCTACCATAAGTGCAGATGGCTGATACCACCTAAACACACATACATCAAAAGCCGTGAGAGCGTAAAAACTCGAATCGTATAAACCAATTCATGTCCAATATAGGCAATTAAGACCTGACGGACAATACGCCCCTTAAAATTTACTTACTGCGTGAAGTTAGCGCAGTTAAATTAACTCTTACACAACCTTGATTAAAACCCGGACAGACAATAATAACATACAGACAATTGTCAATAATAATGAGTAATCTGTCAGAGATCTCAACAAACATCACATAACGAACACCGCACGGGCAGACCACACTTTAAATTTGATACTGATAGTGCAATAATGCAGATCAAATTGCTACTAAAAATAAACAAGGTCAAATATCTAACCCTTTAAACGGAAATTTAGGCATGCCCATATAACTCAAAGTAAAAGACATACTTTTCCCAACCCACGAAAAAAACCCAGCTAGACAATCAACAGAACACAGATGTCACCATGAAACTACAGTGAAACTGAAAGAGGCATATGCTGACATCTTTAAAGTTACATTGCATGATCTATAGAGTAGTGTCATAAGAAAGCAAAAGCTAGATGTATGTGGCTGCTACAGCTACTGTTTCCCAAACCTTTTGGAAAGATATGTCTTTATTTTCACTACTCACTATGTCACTGGACTCGAGATCAAACGTGCAGGCATACTGAGGCTACCTGGGGAAATCCCAGGGAGTGTGACGACGACAGCGAGATTAACCTACTCCAAATCGAAGCAAACAAACTCTTACATGGTAGCACGCGCATGGGGATTATTCTATTTGTAACGGTCTTCGCTTAAAATCAATGGAAATCAAAGAACTTACATTTTAAAAAGAGAAGGCCCGCAGTGCAACAACTTTGTTGTTGACGAAAACAACATCAAAGTTTGCTTGGATCGCCAACAGTATACATGCCAAGACGGATATCCTAGAAATAGATTATACGTCTTGAACAACACTCCAGCAACGAACTGACCTTATTTTGCTTCAGTTTTTGGAAAATTCGTCTGTATCCTGAATGCAGACAACTTTCGTCCCCTACCAAGAAACACTGGGACACGCAGTTCCTGGAAGACGGTGGTTCTAAACATAGCACTCTCAACGCTGTAACTGTCTTATTCATTGGCCAAAAAACCAATTTTTTCGGGAATCTCCACAGTAGATCCAATGAAAATTAAGTTTACAAAAGAAAATTGTAGAAATGGATTCTCCACTATATCCGGTAAACCCGAAAGTGGTTATAGATACAATCTCTTGCAAATAATTACATATTTGCGAAGCAAGAAAGGGTTCATTTTTGTTTTTAGACTGATCTGAATGCTGACATCAGCGAAAACAGCGTGCATTCACGAAAAATTACACATCCTCCAAGGATGGTAAATCTAAGGGACGTTACTCTCAAAACCTCTGGCGGATGCTCCTTCCTGGTATGACTCGACTGTGTTGGCATTGACGATAATAGAGACGTTGATAACAGTTGCTTCGTTGTCTTCAGGCGAAATGTAAGTATTAGCGAATGTTGACACATCCAGTTATGTTATGAAAGATGTCCAGCGAAGCTGGCTCGCAGAACACTCATGATTTTTCATTGAAGTCCTTTCAATTGTAGAGGATACTGCGCATGTCACCATCCAAACACCCTTGAACAATCCTTGAAAATTACTGGAGGTCTTAATCAGATAAAATCCGAAAAAAACCGTTATCCAAGTACTGGGACAGGTTGTGTGTGTGTGTGTGTGTGTTTGAGGAGCGCGCGCTTGAGTTTGTCAGGGGCTTGTCTGGCAGTGTGGCAGAAGGGGTCTCAGGACCAAAGCAAAGGTGGATGCTTATTATTCCCTGTAGCCTTGTAGGTGCATTTCTTGGGGGAAAGTACAATACCGCTCAATCTCGCACAAAGCGCATGACTCACCTCAGCGTTGCTTCCCTTCACAGACATCCAAAAAGCATTTCCAACGAGGACTTGATTGATTTTCTCATTTTAATTCTTCAATAAAAATTGCAACACTAGCTGGATCGAATCCCTTCGAAAATCTCACTGGCTATTGAGGTCTAACGAATGACGTCTCGCAACGTGCGTGATCGTCCTTGGCGGTCAAGAAAGCCGCCGCGATCATTGCGCAGACGACACTTCTAGACCGCCAATATTTTTTGTGCGCATCACGTGCTCCACATAAATCGGCCGGAAACGAAGCAATTGGGAAACCTGGATACGCACTCCAAGTGTCTACAAGATTCTGCACCCTGTATACACTCTGACGTTAACTTCTGGTCGCGAAGTGAATTTGCCAATGGATGCCACTTTGTAATATGTCGAACCTGTCTAGACCACCTAAGGGACTGAGAAAAAGTGGTCTCTTTAGACAGGTGGTCTTTTTAGACAGGTTCGCCATTTGGCAAACTCTCATCTTCCCAGAAACACTTGAACGTATTGTCACACATCACACACACGCAAACCTCCCACTGCACAGAAACACTTTTCACGTGTGGAAGTCACTCACAAAGCCACTCATACGGCCACACACACATACACACACATGCACACGCACAGACACACACACACACACACACACACACACACACACACACACACACACACACAAAGATAAAAACAGCTTTGCACTCGTCACAGACGAGCGATTGCAATTGGAGGTCTAGTCGCCCGGGGGCTTACGTGTGGCCGGGATGTTTTCTTTGGGAAAGTGAGATGGGCGGAAGAGGATGGGTCACTGTCAAGCCTCAGTTAGATCAGGTGAGACCATAAATTAAAACTGTCATGGATCATACTTGACCTCATGTTCTGCCCTGTAATGTGAAGTGGGTTTGTTTTGGAAAAGACGTTGGGTGGTCTCCCACGTCAGGTTGAAACCGTGTTTTGGGACCGAAATTGGGTGGTCTTTGGTATCGACAGGGAGGTGGTCTCTTTACACAGGTCATTTATATAGTAAAAACCCTTGGGGATACTCTGGGGTGGTCTGCTTAGGCAGGTGGTCTTAAGGGCAGGTTCGACTGTAGGAACGCAGAGCAGCAGGTTGGTTATCAGAGTACAAAAAATCAAAAACAAACTGATGCTGCGTGGCCTTTACTGTAATGTAGATTGATTACATTCTCCGAGTGTACATAAAAGACCAGAGTAGTCTACATCAACACTCAACTGATGCTGCATGGCCTTTACTGTAATGTAGATTGATTACATTCTCCGAGTGTACATAAAAGACCAGAGTACTACATCAACACTCAGCTGATGCTGCATGGCCTTTACTGTAATGTAGATTGATTACATTCTCCGAGTGTACATAAAAGACCAGAGTACTACATCAACACTCAGCTGATGCTGCATGGCCTTTACTGTAATGTAGATTAATTACATTCTCCGAGTGTACATAAAAGACCAGAGACTACTACATCAACACTCAACTGATGCTGCATGGCCTTTACTGTAATGTAGATTAATTACATTCTCCGAGTGTACATAAAAGACCAGAGTACTACATCAACACTCAGCTGATGCTGCATGGCCTTTACTGTAATGTAGATTAATTCCATTCTCGGAGTGTACATAAAAGATCAGAGTACTGCATCAACACTCAGTGTCATTCGACGCCATTTTGCGAAGAAACGTGTACTTTCGATTCATAGTATCAAAATATGCTGGGGAAAAAAAACAAATTCAATTTTAATTTTCAATACTTTATTGTCCCATTGCTGGGAAATTGGGGTCGCTTCCTCCCAGTGGAAAGCTAGCAGCAACAGACTGGCGCTACCCAGGTGTATGCGTGTTTAGGTGTAATCAGCCACCTGCACTTATGGCAGAATGACCGAGGTCTTTTACGTGCCGCTGTGGTGATACGAGAGTGGAACATGAATACCGTCTCTCAGTCTGCACATTAAGTTGACCCGTCCCGGCCCGGATTCGAACCTGCGACCCTAGGATCACAAGTCCAGTGCTCTACCAACTGTCAGCTACCGGGCCCCCCAATCACACACAAAAACAAACACACACACACACACACACACACACACACACACACATGATGCTACATGTACAGCAGCTTAATTATTGTCGAAGTTTGGAACACACATGTAAAGTGTATTGCATTGCTGCCAACACTCCCAAATTTGTGGAGAATCTCCCGATGTTTGAAATCGGTCAGAAACTCCCGAAATTTGTTCGATTTTCCTGAAAAGGACAATTTCGAAAATAATTTGTGAAAGCAGCCTCTTTTTGGGAGACGAAACAGGTGAAAAGACGCTGTGGTTATAACCGAGACCTGCAGCCAAGTCGATTTGCACAAGAACGAAAAATAAGTTGTGCTGCTTTCCGGTATTGGCATTCTAAAAGATGCCGCTAAAAACAACAAAAAAAGATAAAAACCAAAGGCTAAAGTGTGATTTTTACCGCAGTATAAGACGAACTATGACTTTGTCGACAAGTCAGACCCCCACAGGAATTTCATAGTCATATGGTTGGCAGGTATGGTATTGACCTAGAAAGGGCAGTATACTATTTGCACATTATTGCCAGTCCTGTATACACTCAGGCTGAAAAAGAGATGGCGGAAGTCACTTTATCACTATTTCATTGGCTACTTCCTAACGTTTTGTACAGGGGCATTTCATTGGCTTTGAGTTGTAACAGAATTTTTCATTGTCAGAGTGTGCACAGACCTATCGATCCTGCATACACTCACAGTGTATTATGATATAGCATTTGCCTTGTAAATACATGTAATGAAAAAAGGATAGAAAAATATCAAATTATACTGATGTCCCTCGGCATCACCTGACATTCAGCGAGATCAGTGAAATGCAACAGGAAATGCACCCGGGTCCATTCACTGTATACAAGAAAAATGCATACAGGAATAGCACCTACAGGGAATGCATCCACCTTTGGTTGACATAAACCCCTTCTGCAGCAGAGTGTGTGTGTGTGTGTGTGTGTGTGTGTGATGTGTGTGTGCGTGTTTGATATCATTTGACTTGGGTTTAATACAGGACAGTATAAGTCCATTTAATGGCATGGGTGGTAATAATGTAACCAGTCGTATAGAAAAACATTAAACAAAAAAGCTTACTAATTCCAAAGAGACAAGTTCTTAATGAAAATATGTATGTTGATGACTTTTTATGAAGCCTGTTCTTAATATACGCAGTATGCTGCAGCACAGCTGCGCTGCATATGCGCTGTGCGCAATGTTAACCCTTAGGCTGGGTGTCACGACATATGTCGCGCTACTTTACGTATACTGTCACCTGGTTGTCACGACATATGTCGCGCTACTGGTTCAGTCTGTTTGGTCGGTTCCGATTACCTCCCATGGATGTGAAAACCTATATGACTGTTTTTTGTTATTTTTCTCTCTGTTAATTCACCAGTGGCTATGTAACATGTGTTACAGAATTGCACCAGTGTAAGGGTTAATGTGTCTCAGTATGCTTTTACTGAGCTGCGAGCAGCGTTTAGTAATATCAATCACTGAAAGGAAGGACGCCTTCTATTCATTTCACTTAGTCCGGGAACACATTTTTCTGGGTGTGCCACATTTTGCGTAATCCAACACGAATTTGCACAAAAATCGTCAGACTTGTGATGTGTTCATAAGGTTAAAACGTGTCATTTGAATGCATCATTGCCAGCCAGCCAATCAGTCTACTGCAGGAGACCGGGCCTCATTCTATGGCCCTTCGTGGTCGGCTGGGCGTTAAGCAAACAAACAAACATGACCCATCATTCTACTGCTCAAAGTAAAACCTGTGCAGTGACAAGCGCGCGTTCCCATCTCCCCCCTTTCCCTCGTCGCGATATAACCTTCGTGGTTGAAAACGACGTTAAACACCAAATAAAGAAAGAACAAGCGCGCGCGCAGTAGTTTTGTACAAGTGCGCGCATGCAGCGGCACATATTAACCCTTAGGCTGGTTGTCGCGACATATGTCGCGCTACTTTACGTATACTGTCACCTGGTTGTCACGACATATGTCGCGCTACTGGCTCGATCAGTCTGTTTGGTCGGTTCCGATTACCTCCCATGGATGCGAAAACCTATACATTGTATGACCATTTTTCTTTATTCAGACCTGTGCACATCTACGGTTTCTCCGTAATTTCTCCGATTTTTGTATGCAGAATACGGTGCAACGGATTTTTAACTAAAATTCCGAAATTCCGATGTTCTCACACACACAAAAATTTTACTTTTTTTTTCTGTTTTAAGATGTTTTGACCAATCAGTTGGCCGTTGCGCTGAAAAGATGTTTTCAGATTTACCGGAAGCGCGCGTGTTCTCAGCATTGAGTCTTTGTTCTTAGACTTAGTTCGTCCAGCGTCCAAATGACGAGACCAAAGACATTTTCAGAACAAATGTTACAACAGTGTTGATGTTTCACCTTGGCTTGTTAATAAATAGTAATTCTCATTCTACTGCGTCATAGTGTTTCAGTTTGTGTGCTTTGTGAGCAGAATTATGTGTTGAACTGTTGTTACAGCTTACTACTGAAATATTTTAAAAACTACTGAAATTTGGTTTGATCAAGTTACTACTGATGAGCGTTTTGAGTGTGCACAGGTCTGTTTATTTTTCTCTCTGTTAAGTCACCAGTGGCTATGTAACATGTGTTACAGAATTGCACCAGTGTAAAGGTTAAGAACAGGCTAAAAACATATTGCTACAGCTGGAGTTTTTACCACTATATCTTAGAATTGTGCTTCGTTCTGTTGTTGTTGCATTGGCTCTTTTATTTTTATTTAGTGGTAATTATTAGATATTTCATAACGGAATTTAACACTGTTGCACACTTCTTTTTTGTGCTTTGTTAATGAACCTGAAGATCGAAGACCCTTGGGTCAAAATGTTGCCGTTTTTTGTTTCACCGTCGATGTGAGTACGGTATTATTTGGTCTTTTTATTTACTGCTTGACAGTTGAATTTCTTCTTTTTAACTTTTGTTGCAGATTCAGCTTTCTGTGGCCTTCAAACACAGTTTATCTTCAGTAATCCTTCTCTCACATCAACTTGAGGTTGAATCAAAGAGAACAAAAGAAAAATGGCTTTGGTAGGAGCAGAGCTGTACAGTCGGGACACATCTGAAATGCAGCATGAAATTTTGCCAGACGGAACGGTGCACGACAAAATCAGTTTGACCAAATGCCGAACCGATTCCCTGGAGAAAGTAGCAGAGACGATCGAGACTTTCGAACATCCACCCCATCTTGTCCAGGAGACTGAAGAGTTTGAAGAGATCATGCCAGACGGGACAAAGGTCATTCGCCATGTGGCCTTGAAAAGCGTGATCCACAGCGTGAAGACACGACATGAATCTTTTGATGGGAACAGCGGGAGGGTGGTGGAGAATTATGAGGTGGAGGAGGTGGTGCCTAACACCATGACTGCCTTTGACGCTGGAGTCGACTCCGACTACGAGGAGGAACAGCAGAAGAAGAGAAATCGCTCCTACTCAGTCGATGTGGGCGAAGAAGAAATTGAAGAGGTCATGCCCGACGGGACGAAGGTCAAACGCAAGGTCACGCTGAATCGCGTGGTGCACGTAGTTCGCGATCGCTCTGAGTCCTTTGACAAGCGATCCGGCAAGTACATGAATGAGAAGTTTCCAGGAGAAGAAGTTGTCCCAGGAACAGTGTCTGCATTTGAAGCTGGGCAGGACTCTGACTGATTGGGTGCACATTTTACATGCTGGTACTCTTGTTACGCTGTCACTGGAATCGCTAGTGGAACTGTATATTTGACACAGAACAATATGTGGGGCTGGGAATCAGATAGTCTTGTAGGGCAAGTGTAACAATATTATATTTATGGTGGCTTCTTTTTGGGACGGTCTTTGTTTAGTCAGTGAAGGCGAAAGATGGATGGAATATGTTTGGGGTCAAATGTACTCTTTTGCCTTATAATACATGTGGTTTGCGGAATCAAGCTGTATTTTATATGTCATGCTTACTGAGCAGGGCTAAAGCATTCCTGACGAATCTTTCAAGATATATATATATATGCATGTTCACTTTGTAGCAGAGGGTATAATGCTGTATCACTTCAGCTCCAAGTCTTAACGGCCAGTCATCATGATGCGACAAGAAAGGAGAATGTTGGGCGCAAAGTAAGAATCCGGGGCAGAGTTGGAATAATCGGGATTTCCCGAAACCTCATTTGATTTCCAACAAAGCGCCGCATTTCCGGAAACGAGCTGCCTCGTTCTAGAAATGGCAACCCTTCGAGTGGCACAAAAAGTATACCCTTTTCATAGGTCATGAATAAGGTATATGAAAAAGAACGGTCTTATACAGGGGAAGTCTTGAATTGGAGGGGGGGGGTACACTGTGTAACAATTCTCTCAGTGACACTCAGCGCATGAAGCTAGCTAGTTGCTGCTGTTTCGATCTATTTTGAACACAATGATTTTTATTTTCTCAGAGTAGAGTGTTAGTTTGTTACAACAGGCTGAAAAGTGAAATCATCTTTAATTTGAATCAACATTTTGCAACAATCAATCACATCAATATAGCGCACAGACTTGCACATCACGTTTCAAGAGCCTAGATTACCATGCAGTGACAAGAGCCTACTCAGTAAAGGGACGTAATGCTGTCTCTGCAGCCCAGAGAGACTGTGTGAGTTTAATATATAATCAGTTAAGACTGAGTAACAAATTATTACAATCGATAGTTGCCAGTGAAAAGTAATATCGGAACACTCTTGTTGTTGTTGTTGTAAAATGTAAGATATGAAACGTTAAAAATTACGTAAAATTGGTGTGTTTTGGTCGAGTGGGATGGGTCGTTGAACTGTATTGTTACAGCCCGCCAAAGTTATCAAAAGTGTTTTTGCTTTTTGTAATTCGGTTGGTTTGGTGCGTTATACAATGCATCTGCTTTTTCAAGACTAAGCATTGATCACCCCCCGCGGGTTAGGGGGAGTCCCATACTGGTTGGGACGAGAAAGAATTTACCCGATGCTACCCAGCATGTTGTAAGAGGCGACTAACGGTTCTGTTTCTCCTTTTACCCTTGTTAAGTGTTTCTTGTATAGAATATAGTCAATGTTTGCAAAGATTTTAGTCAAGCAGTATGTAAGAAATGTTAAGTCCTTTGTACTGGAAACTTGCATTCTCCCAGTAAGGTCATATATTGTACTACGTTGCAAGCCCCTGGAGCAATTCTTTTGATTAGTGCTTTTGTGAACAAGAAACAATTAACAAGTGGCTCTATCCCATCTCCCCCCTTTCCCCTATCCCATCTCCCCCCTTTCCCCGTCGCGATATAACCTTGATTGGTTGAAAACGATGTTAAACACCAAATAAAGAAAGAAAGCATTGATCACTTTAAAACACAAGTATCATCATAGGCCATCATGACGTGTATCATTTTACATCGCATTCTAAGAAAGAGCAGAATTCTCACTATGCGCGCGGTACATTTCTAGAATCTCGTAGCTCAAAGCTGGAATTCCTACAATGGCGGCCATTGTTGGAATTCCAACAAAGCGCAGGTCATTTCCGGAAAAGCGCCGTTGACGTGATGGGTCGCAACATTGAATGTGCTGGATTGCTTCCCTTTAACACAGTGTTTGGTTGTTGATTTGTCGTCATGTATTGCATTCCTGTTTTCATATTTCTGTTGTACTTGTGTGCATGCAAATTGCTTGCAAGGAAAGGGGTGGATGCTCTGTTTCGGGGAGGGAAGGGGAGATAGGGGGCTTGTAAGGGGGGTGGGGGGGGGGGGATGCGTGGGAGGGAAATGTCAATATTTTGTCCTGCTTTAAGGCACTCTAGTGTGTTGTCTGAATGCATGTGTTTTCTCCTGCGACATGGAATGTTTTGCTGTTTGACTGCAGTAAAACGTGTGATGCAGCAGTTTATAATGGGAATGTGCAGATGACTGCTTGTGTGAGAAGATGACGTGGCACTTTTTGATTTTCTTGCCATGTGATTTGCTTGTTTTGTGCGCTGTTATAATTTGATTAAATGCAAATACTGTACAAATGCATTTGTTCAAGTTTTACTGAGGTTCATTATTGTTTGCTATATTGTGTGTTTGAGGGGATACTGAATCTCCATTTGCATGAATCTCAAATGGTATGTAACAGTAGCTTCTTTGGTGAGTATGTTTGCTGTTCAGGAGTATATATTCAGACTCTATAAACAAAAATAAGCTGTTTAGAATGACAGAGAATATGAGACAGTGTACATGTGTTGCTGTGAAGTAGACTATGCTTAAGCCAAAAAAAAAAATAGGTCTGTTTACGGTAACCCGACCGACCCTATTTTTTTCGCGCGACCCTAGACTTTTTTTTGGCATTTGGGGGAAAAAAAAAGAAAAAAAAATCTTTTGTTTTTTTGGCAAAATAACGTAAAAATATGGTTTTTTGGGGGGAAAAAAATAAAAAAATCCCGACCTACCGACCCTATTTTTTGGGCCTATGTTACCGTAAACAGACCTATATTTTTTTTTGGCCTTATAGTCACAGAAAGAAAAAATACACTACTGGGTCACATGCATGCAGGGTGAGGCTTACAATTGCTAAGGAAACATTTGGGGTGAATAGTCAGACTAGAACTGTGCAATACATTTTGCCTGCCTGGTAACTTATAACACACTACAACTACAAGGCCATCTGCCAAAAGATATTTGAAAGAGGGTGAGACCAAGTACATTCCATGTGATGCAAGTTTACCTCATAATTAATTGTTAATGACAGATGTGCATAGCTGTAAAATTTGTTTTGACTTTGTGTTGTTCTTGATTCTCGTCAGATCATTCTGTTGTTCAGGAAAATGTGTTTTTGTCCTAGACCTTCAAGTACATTATTTTCTGACAAATGGAAAAACGTTCAAGTTTAGTTGGCATATTTGATTGTTGAGGAACATTCTGATCACAGTGTCATTTTCGTTGACCATGAGAACTGCTGTGTGCCAAATAATGTTTCCCTTGGCCTCTTGTTGCATTTGTATAATTTTGTTTTAAGTTTTGTTATGATTGTATGTATCATTGTATTTGCAAGGTGTTTAATTTTTGTTCAGTAAATGGAAGATTTAACTTAAAAGTGCTGATGAAGTGAGATCTCTTTTCTTCTTGTTGATGTGGTTATAATTTTCTTCTTTTTAGTTGAAAAGAATAATTGGTGCAAGTATTGTAACGGACTCGGTGGTCAGTATATTTGCTTGTTTGCTTTTGGTTGTGTTATGTACAGTATGTATGCAAACAATTGATCATGTATCGATTGGAGATTGGATTTCCCTTCTTTGAGTCATGTGACGTCAGAGGCCGACAAAACTTTATAATTTGGCTTTTCAGGTTGACCGAAACTTCAAAGGAACTCAAAAAAAAAACCGTCATGTGTTTGATTGCATGTGTGTGTGCTGTTCAATGTCAAAACAACAACAAAGTCAGTACATGACGTGTGTTTTGTAGTTCCTTTGAAGTTTCGGTCAACCTAAAACGCCCAAATATGAAGCTTATGTGTTTGATTGCATACATGTAGATTGCATGCATGTGTGTGTGTGCTCGTTCAATCGTCAAAACAACAACAAAGTCATAAGTAGCTGAAAGGAATTCGATCGATACATAAATGTTATTTGCGTGTTTGACCAAAATATGACATTTTACACAGATCGAGACAGTCATTGTTCACCTCGACCGCTAGCGCGGTCTCGGAGAACAATGACTGTCTCGATCTGTGTAAAATGTCATATTTTGGTCAAACACGCAAATAACGTATATGGTCTAGCGCTCATTATGAGTAAAGACGTATACATATTGATCATGGGATAAGAATTTTTCCCTTTTTGGCTCACGAAGTGTAGCCTATGCCATGCTAACTTTTGTCTGTCTGTGCGTGCGTGCGTATGTATGTATGTATGTATGTATGTCTGTGGTAGAAACTTTAACATTTGAAGACGTCATATTACATTGACGTCACATTATGACGTACGAGGGTTAGACGTCACGCGATGGAATTACTGAAAGTCTTGGTGATTGTTATTTTGAGCGGGCCGAGACTATTTGGCAGTCGTGTCCATGTAAGTAGGCTACATGCAGACAGACAGATCTAGATCTAGTGTCTCGCTTTCTTGCACAGTTTCACCTATGCTCTTTCTGTGTGTGTGTGTGTGTGTGTGTGTGTGCGTGTGTGTGTGTGTGTGTGTGTGTGTGTGTGCGTGTGTGTGTGTGTGTGTACTGTGTGTGTGTGTGTGTGACGGAGTGATTGAGTTTGTGTTACTGTTTGTCGATTTCTTACGTGAGCCTTGAAGGCTTCGCCTCTTGTTACAATTGGTTAAGATAAAAAGATTTTTAAAAATCCAAATGCAATGAAGTTATTGATGTGGTCCTACTACTGTTTGAACAGCTTACAGCGTATTTAAAATGTTTTCCATATTTTCCATGAAATCCATATTATTTTCAGTATGTCTACTTATTTATTTATTCGGTTACTTTATTCATGTAATCATTTTCAAACATATCTAAACTAGCACAAACCTTGAACGGTTGAAAACGACGTTAAACACCAAATAAAGAAAGAAAGAAACTAGCACACAGAATTATGTGTAAAAATAATTGCACCCGAAAGGGCCATCAGTAAAAGATAAATGGTGTGTTATTTGTTTATTTATTTATTTGTTTTTTTGTTTATTGAATTTTTCCCCCTACATAACTTACATTTGAGATAAGAGAGGAGGAAAAATATGATTCATCTGTCTTTTGATTCATGTACTGTGGGAGTATTTCCTTGTAATCAATACAGTGGGGGGCGGGGATGTAGCTCAGTCGGTAGCGCGCTGGATTTGTATCCAGTTAGCCGCTGTCAGCGTGAGTTCGTCCCCACGTTCGGCGAGAGATTTATTTCTCAGTCAACTTTGTGTGCAGACTCTCCTCGCTGTCTGAACACCCCCCGTGTGTACACGCAAGCACAAGACCAAGTGCGCACGAAAAAGATCCTGTAATCCATGTCAGAGTTTGGTGGGTTATAGAAACACGAAAATACCCAGCAATGCATGCTTCCTCCGAAAACGGCGTATGGCTGCCTAAATGGCGGGGTAAAAAACGGTCATACACGTAAAATTCCACTCGTGCAAAAAAAACACACGAGTGTATGTGGGAGTTTCAGCCCACGAACGCAGAAGAAGAAGAAGAAGAAGACAGTGGAACCCCCCTATTAAGACCTCCAAAATTCCGAGAAAATCTTGAAAGACTTAAAAAGGATCAGGGAGTCTTGAATTGGGGGTAAATTTACAGAGTTTATGAACAGAAAATCTGAAAAAAGAAGATCTTGAAAAGGAGGAAGTCTTCAATGGGGTGTCTTAAAAGGGGAGTTCCACTGGACTTTCCTTGTATCTCAGAAATCACATTGTATTTAGCATGCAGTCTGTTATAATTGGTTCCGAGCGTATGTCTGTGTTCAATGTTTTTATTTGCATGAAGTGGACTTGTGCCTTTCACCAATTAAAGAGCATTAATACTGTGAGTTTTCAAAACAACGCGAATGTGAACAATTGAACCAAAGACACTCTGACTTAGGTGTTCCACTGTCTTCTTTCCGATAATTTGAGAAGCTAAGTATTTATTAAAAAATAAAAGGTTGAGGAAAAACATGACAATGCAGCATTACCGGTATCGGCTAGGTCACAAAAATCACACCACATGTACAACGATAATGTACTTACTAAGAACTCTTGTTAGTTCTTTTTTCTCACAGCCATATCTCGTGATTCATACTTATAAGTTATGATTGGACTTTGACATAAGGTAGACAGCTTAATGTAGTAAACGCTGGTTGCCACTCGCCTGCGTGTGCTAGTCCTTGTTATCATGCTTCAAACAAAAATAATGGTGACATTTTTTAATGCATGTATTATGCCTAGTTAGGATTTTATTCCAATTAGATTATGAATTAGTTCCTCTTCTCATAACAGTTCACATTTTTGATAAGAATTGCTGTAATAGTGAACAAGCCAATTAAAAAAATACATGTAGTAGAATCTGTCTATAAAAACCACCAAAGGGACCGACCCAACGTGGTCGCTACAGACAGGTGCTAAATGCTCTCGAAAGGTGAATCTGATACCCCCCGCGGGTTAGGGGGAAGAATTTACCCGATGCTCCCCAGCATGTCGTAAGAGGCGACTAACGGATTCTGTTTCTCTTTTTACCCTTGTTAAGTGTTTCTTGTATAGAATATAGTCCATTTTTGTACAGATTTTAGTCAAAACGAATCTTAAACTGTACATACATTTACAGAAGTTATGAACAGAAAATCTAACAAGACAATGTCTTGAAAGGGGAGGCTCCTTTGTAGGTATATCTGAATATTACACCTTGAGTTTGTGCAGGTTACAGACCTGGGAACCCATACGATTTCGTCGTATTTTGTACGCCTCATTGTCTAAAATACGATCAGTACGGTCGGTGAAAAAAAATACGACGAGAAAAATTCCTAGACTACTTTTTTTCACAAGCACATCCCTCCATTCCTGTATATTTACTGGGGCACTGTTTATATTAATGATCAAAAATAACTGGATAATTCTGCATTTTAAAGCGCATAGTGCTTTTAGTTATGCGCTATAGAAATCTTAATAAATAAATTTGATCAATGATTACAGCTTTTGTCATTAAACATTGAAAGATGCAATTGTTTTAAATGTATTGGTAAACTTAGTTAACGGTGCAACGGACGCGTGCGAAGCATGTTTGAATCATGGATGTTCAAATGCTGTGTGGAGTGGAAGTACTCATTTTTTCTGAAAAAACGCTTAAGTTTGCTTGAAAATACTCCAAGTGCAAAACAGGGGTCTGAGGTTAAGTGGTCAGAGAATTTAGCTCTGGACGTACCCCCCGCGGGTTAGGGGGAAGAATTTACCCGATGCTCCCCAGCATGTCGTAAGAGGCGACTAACGGATTCTGTTTCTCCTTTTACCCTTGTTAAGTGTTTCTTGTATAGAATATAGTCAATTTTTGTAAAGATTTTAGTCAAGCAGTATGTAAGAAATGTTAAGTCCTTTGTACTGGAAACTTGCATTCTCCCAGTAAGGTCATATATTGTACTACGTTGCAAGCCCCTGGAGCAAATTTTTGATTAGTGCTTTTGTGAACAAGAAACAATTGACAAGTGGTTCTATCCCATCTCCCCCCTTTCCCCGTCGCGATATAACCTTCGTGGTTGAAAACGACGTTAAACACCAAATAAAGAAAGCTCTGGAGGTGGGCGTTACGTTTTACAGTGTGCCAACTTTATTTCACAGCCTTTTCTCACTGTACACTGGACAGTATCTTTTTGCTGTCTAGGCCACTGAGGGCGGTTTAATTATTTGAATCTCGTTGACACAAGTGCCAAGCACGGTGTTATTTTGGATTTCTGTTGCAGTCAAGCAGATTGACTCAGGCTGCGTCTGGCAATTTTTTTGGTATTAGACGGCTAAGGCCAAACAAAAATATATGTTGGTTTAGGGTAACGTGACCAAAAAAGATAGGGTCGGTAGGTGACGGCTTTTTATTTTTTATTTTTGTATTATTATTTTTAATTTAGACGGATTTAAAGGAGGTTACTTCCCTTAGTCTCGGTATGGTTCGCAAAATGTGCCAAAAGTTTGGGTTTATTTTAGAAATGAAAAAAAAAGTTTTAGGGTCGGCGGGAACAATTAGGGTCGGTCAGGTTACCCTAAACCAACATATATTTTTGTTTGGCCTAATTAACATATCAGTACTAAATGATATTTTGACTGGCCATATATGTCTCAAACAGAATCAAAGGAACACTTAATTTATTTTGGCCAGGGGATTTTGTCTGTTTTCATATCTGTACAAAGCACATTTGCCTCAGATTTGATTGACATGAAAATGTTTAAGTTTGTCAAAGAATTATGTGTGCGTCTGTGGCTTGTTATTTGTGTTTGTTGTGGATCGAATTTCATGTTATTTATATTGTCTTTGGCAACATAAGAAAATGTGTGCTTTGTTTTGTAGAGTCTTGACATTTTGAGTACAGTAAATTTGTTACTGGTACACTTTGTTTTTAACCCCCCGCGGGTTAGGGGGAAGAATTTACCCGATGCTCCCCAGCATGTCGTAAGACTTAGAGGCGACTAACGGATTCTGTTTCTCCTTTTACCCTTGTTAAGTGTTTCTTGTATAGAATATAGTCAATGTTTGTAAAGATTTTAGTCAAGCAGTATGTAAGAAATGTTGAGTCCTTTGTACTGGAAACTTGCATTCTCCCAGTAAGGTAATACATTGTACTACGTTGCAAGCCCCTGGAGCAATTTTTTGATTAGTGCTTTTGTGAACAAGAAACAATTAACAAGTGGCTTTATCCCATCCCCCCTCCCCCCCCCCCCCCCCCCCCCCCCCCCCTTTCCCTGTCGCGATATAACCTTGAACGGTTGAAAACGACGTTAAACACCAAAGAAAGGAAAGGAAAGAGCAAATTTTCGATTAGTGCTTTTGTGAACAAGAAACAATTGACAAGTGGCTCTATCCCATCTCCCCCCTTTCCCCGTCGGGATATAACCTTCGTGGTTGAAAACGACGTTAAACACCAAATAAATAAAGAAAGAAAGAAAAGTACAGTAAATTTGTTACTGGTACACTTTGTTTTTATTACAGTCTGTATGTTTAACACAGACCACTGAAGGAAGAAAAATACTGAAATATTGGAAACAGGTTTAATTGTCATGATGCCAACGAGATACAGATCTGTGTACATTTTGGAAAACAATGGTAGATTATTATCTTTTAAACGAAAAATGTGATGATGTTGGGAGCAAACACCAGTTAGGTTTTTGCCTTGGTTTGATGAGATTGGATAGAGATGCTGAAGAAATGTTTGCGATATTTATCTTTCTTACAAGTACATGTCAGATACCAACAGCATTCCCACTAGCAAGCCTAAAATGATGCTCATATAAGTTCCTTTTATGGATTTGATTGTTTGTTTGTTAGTTGATTGGGTTTTCAATCCTTTTTGTATCATTTCAGGGATAAAAGTTGGTTAAAATATAAAAGCAGGGGAAAAAACAGCAGGGTCAAGGGCCTCTTTTTGGGTTCAAGGAAGTCTGAAGCCCTTCAAATTGAAACTTTTTTTTTTATTGATTTTTGACACTA
The DNA here is from genome assembly GCF_037325665.1 of Littorina saxatilis. Lineage (NCBI taxonomy): Eukaryota > Metazoa > Mollusca > Gastropoda > Littorinimorpha > Littorinidae > Littorina > Littorina saxatilis. The sequence continues at coordinate 20,924,481 of NC_090258.1, forward strand.
TTTAGAATCATTATATGCAAGGAAGTGCACACACATTTTTTTTTAAAGTTTTGACTTGACTTTTTTCATTAAAAAAAAAAAATGCAGAAGCCATTATAAAAGTCTGGATTTCTATAGCTTATGAATAGGAATTTTCATTCCTCATTTTCATCAACATGTATATATATTTGTCTCTTTCAAAATTTAACGAGAGATGAGGAAGTGGCAATGCCGCAGATTGGGAAAATATAAGATATAAAACTAAAAGAGATGTAAGAAATGTTAAGTCCTTTGTACTGGAAACTTGCATTCTCCCAGTAAGGTAATATATTGTACTACGTTGCAAGCCCCTGGCAATTTTTGATTAGTGCTTTTGTGAACAAGAAACAATTAACAAGTGGCTCTATCCCATCTCCCCCCCTTTCCCCATCGCGATATAACCTTCGTGGTTGAAAACGACTTTAAACACCAAATAAAGAAAGAAAGAACTAAAAGAGAGGACAAAAAGTAAATGAAAAGAAAAGAAGACAGAGAAGGAAAAAAAAAGACAGGGAAACAGAAAAAAAAGAGGAACATGATTGTTATCATTAAGATGCGAAAAAGTTTGTGCTGCACGTGCAGTGCAATCACTAGTCTTCGTTGTTCATGTTTTACAAATTTGCCATTGCCATATATTCATGTTCATTTATGTTTATTTTTAAGTTAATTTGGATGGCCAAAAAGGTTGCGGGAAGTACACAATAAATGAGGAAAAATTCACATTGTGTGTGTGTGTGTGCGTGTGTGTGTGTGAGTCAAATGTGGAGATGAGGTAATGTGTGTGTTTGTGTGCATGCAAACATATGTGTGTAGGAAAGAGAGAGTGCGTGTTTAAATACGTAGGTGAGAGAGACAGTGTGTATGTGTGTGTTTGTGCGTCTGGGCCATGTGTTTAATTTGTGGTGTCAGAAACAAATCAACTTCCATCACACACATTTGGGCCTGCACACACACAGACAGAGCGGTTTGTTAATTCCGTCCTTTTATCTCTTCTTTACTTTGCACAGAAGTAATTGCACAGATTTGTGGATGTTACTTATACATTTATTAGTAGCACCAAGTGTTCAATCGGCATACCTTGTAACGCGTTCTTGTTTACTTGAAGCGGTAACTCTTGTCAGATCGATCTTGAATCACCTTTGAACACAGTTACTCCCCTTCCTATATTCGAAACAAGAATGTAACTATGACTGTCTTGCCTTCTCTCGACGCTAGTGATTGTGATACTTGTGACTTCAGATCAGTGCATATATTTGAAGTGGTATACGATTAGTACCGGCAACGGGCTTTGCATCCGGATGAAATAGTGGACCTTTAAAGACTTGATTAACATTTATCCCCGAGTACGCTAGTACTTGGGCTCAGCAGACTTTCAGTAATTGTGTGTCTGTCTTGGGCGCAGTTCGTTCAAAAGTTGATACACTAACTTGATAATAGGTCCGATTGATCGAATTAAAACTTCATAATGTTACCTGGGACCTAAATGCGAAATAAACCACAAAAACGACTTGGCCGTAGGAGGAGTTCACACCGGCGGGGCAACACGCAGCCATTGAGCTGATAGAACAGCCGAACGCGTCACACAAAAATACGTCACGACAAAGTTACACGCAAAGCGAAAGAGACTTTGACGTCATTTACTTTTGTTCGGAATTTTCCGTCTGTTTCTAGCTTGTCAGTGAAGACCTGACGTGAGTAAGCTTACCCAAAACGTCTAAGTTGTTCTCTATTCACATTTAATTGCAGCTGTGAAATAATCAGTCTTGTGTCTCGGTCGTGTAGAGTACAGAGTTTGCTTCTGCAATCATTGTGTTCGTGTTGATGACGGCTTCATAAGACAAAATAATCAGCGAATCTATCGCGAGGAAGACGTTTATGTACAAATCACCGAACCCAACCCATTTTTTGTGTGCATTTTTCTGAAGAATAAACTGCATGTGGTTAATTTCATCCGTTTAATGCTTGTCGAAACGAGCCATAAGGCTTTAGAATAAAAGATTTCACGCATTGCTTGGCCATCTGATCACAGATCACGAGGTCGCAGTTTGTAGGTTGAATCTATGAATCGGCCAGAGATAGATCTGCATTTCTGGTCAGAAACCAACATTCACACCACAGACATTCCAAACGTGACATTTATATTTATTGAGCGAGCCAGTCTGAAGAGTACTCGGGTCCAGCGCGAGCGTTTTTTTTTTTTTTTATCTTACTGAGAGCAGAACCCTCAAAGCTGGTTCACCAGCCTCGATCACCTTCTGGACAATAATTCGGCCACATAATTAAAATATGAAAAAAATGACTCACTTCCATCAGTGTACAGTACCCGGCGAAAGAAACGCAAGCACCTGGTTTTCAAAGAAATTATTGCGTCGATTTCGTGCGAAGGAGCTTTTGTCAAACAACCCTTTTTAACACTGTCTAAGTGATCTATGCTCATTTGTTGGAGTATTAAACGCTTTGGCGAATAATTCTAATTTAATGATCTTGTTGAGAAAGGAATTGCCTCCACAAGTGTCTTTATCTTGTTAAATAATATGCATTTTTACGATTTTTGTAGTGTGTTGAAATGACACGTTTGCCTGCAATCACGAATCGCTTGACCCCTACCCTGTATAACACAATTTATGAAAAAGTAAAAAAACCAAAAACGATTAAATACTATGCATTAATCCTAGAGCCAGTAAAATATCCTCCACGAATCTGTTTTTCTTTTTGATTTACCTTACCTGCCCAGCCTCGTACTTTACGACACTGACTTTGAAAATGATAAAAAAACAAGAGGCGAAGCCTTCAAGGCTCACGTAAGAACTAGACAAACAGTAACACAAACTCAATCACTCCGTCACACATACACACCCACACACACAGTAAGCTTAGGTGACACTGTGCAAGAAAGAGAGACACTAGTGGTGGGTGGTAAAATATCAAGGGTCTGCCAAACCCAGCAAATGCAGTAGGCAGCCCAGAGTTCCCTAAGTACCTCTCCCAATTATAGTACTTTTCGGCAATATTTACAGTTTCAAATAGCTAGGATAGCTTCTTTGTGATTTTATGGAGGTGTTCTGGGGAAACTGAAAGGTAGCCTCGTCAGGGGACAACTATTCAAACCCATATCCTCATCACTTTTGTTCCTTGATTCAGAATAATCATTTATAGATGACTATTTTTCATTTCCCTTGTTTGGGTGTATTTGTGTGTACTGTTCTCTCAGTGATTGAGGCTTATGTAAGGCTTGGTGATTGTATAGTACATCGTGCCTTTAACGGGTTTTTTTCCGTATTGTTGTGTGTACTGATGGTACAGGTAAATGTGGGGAGTGGTGTGGTTGTGTGTTCAACCCTTCTCATTATTTGTCTGTGTACTGTATGTACAGGTTGACAGGGGGAGGGGGTGTGTTGGTTGTTTCATAAAGCGGTTTAGCAACGAAACACTTCATCCCTTTTTGGAAGATGAGGGTGGTCCGCCCGAGGGCAGACCGGAGTGTAGGTTTTAGACAAAAGTTTTGCCTAATGTCGCTTTGGCAGCTTGGGGATTCTGTAGTCACTTGTTGAGTGGTCCCGTGGCCGTTTTCGTTGTTGGTTGCGGTGTTCGCGTCTTTCCCTGTCTTCCTCGTAGTCACGGTGGCGTTGTACCAAAGTTTGTTCATCCTTGATGAATTTTTGGAGGCTGTGTTTCAGCGTATTGAGAGTTTCTTCATCTTTACCCGCGATGGCGAGGGCTTCATCGCGGAGACATTTGATGGTTTCTGTCTCGTTTCCAATTTCCCCCTCGAGGAATTCGGCGAAGTGGTGTTGGAGGGAATTGTTGTGTTCCCTTATGATGTCCCGAAATTGTTCTCTGAGCCCCTGCATTCTTGCAGTTGAGCCGTTCAAACCTGGGTTGAAGTCGGTGGCCCCTTTCAGAAAGGGTACACAACGGTTCTTCTTGATTGCGAGTGTTATCGATTGTTTTGCTGTGGTTAAGCTCGTTCTAGATTTGAACGTTTCCTGTAGTTTTTCCAGAATGGGGTTTACCCTTTCTTTGGTTGGTTTCTGGTTCAGTTGAAGGGTTTGGTTAGGGGCGTCCGCGTTCGCGGGTAGTAGACTGATCTCGAGGATGCTGTCATGTTCCCTCATGCTGTTCAGTTCCAGCTCCCTGGAGGTGTGGTACTGGCTGGCGTGGATGGTGGACTCCTCTTCATTTTCCAAGGAGAAGTCGAATTGGGTCTCGGCAATCTCATTGTTGAAGTTGGTGGCCATAGTGATGGAGGATGGTGTAGGTCGAGGAGCGTAGTTGGAAAGCGTGGTGGGTCTGAATCAGGAGAAACTCGTGATGTGGTTAAATGTTTGGCTCTGTCTGTTTAAATAGGCAGTGAATGTGGCTCGGAAGAGCAAACTCCGGAGCACATTCTCCAGAACTGCCCCCATCTAGAGACAATACGCCAGAAGTTCTGGCAAGAAGAGACCAGTGTTGGAGCCAAACTCTGGGGTCCTGCCGACGAACTGCGCAAGACTGCGGACTTCCTGGCAGCCACTGGTCTGAGGATCTAGCACGGCCACCAACATCGAACGCAGAAGAAGAAGAAGAAAGAGAGACACTAGATCTAGATCTGTCTGTCTGCATGTAGCCTACTTACAGGGACACGACTGCCAAATAGTCTCGGCCCGCTCAAAATAACAATGACCGAGACCACACACACCACGCGAGAAAGACTACAGGGAGGCATGCCGTCATGATGCATTAATTGACGTCAAACACTTTTGACCGTGACGTAATCTTATGCGAGCTTTATCCATAGTCTTGGATAACCACTCACACATTGACTCGGAAATGTTAAAGTTTCTACCACAGACATACACACACACGCACACACACACACACACACACACACACACACACGCACAAACGCACAGACAGACAAAGTTACGATCGCATAGGCTACACTTCGTGAGCCAAAAACATACACCATCAAACATACATACAAAAGATTCTTCCACTAACTAAGTAATAATAACAGAGAGAGAGAGAGAGAGAGAGAGAGAGAGAGAGAGAGAGAGAGAGAGAGAACTCAGAACTCAGAATGGTTTATTATATTAAGGCCAGAGAGAGAGAGAGAGAGAGAGAGGCAGAGAGAGAGACAGTGAGTGAGCGAGCGAGCCGTGAGCAAGAGAGAGAGAGAGACACACACACAGCACACACACACTGAAACAGACACACACACGCACACACTGAAACAGACATACATATACACACACAAACCAGAAGGAGTGTGAGCGAGAGAAACAAGAGGCGAAGCCATCAGGGCTCACGTAAGAAATCGACAAACAACAGTAACACAAACTCAATCACTCCGTCACACATACACACACACACACACACACACACACACACACACACACACACACACACACACACACACACACACACACACACAGAAAGAGCATAGGTGAAACTGTGCAAGAAAGCGAGACACTAGATCTAGATCTGTCTGTCTGCATGTAGCCTACTTACAGGACACGACTGCCAACTAGTCTCGGCGCGCTCAAAATAATAATGACCGAGACTTTCAGTACTTCCTTCGCGTGACGTCTAACCCTCTTACGTCATAATGTGACGTCAATGTAATGTGACGTCTTCAAATGTTAGAGTTTCTACCACAGACATACACACACACGCACGCACACACAAACACACACACACACGCACAAACGCACAGACAGACAAAGTTATGATCGCATAGGCTACACTTACGTGAGCCAAAAATCACTTGCAAAAGTGGGCGCGAATGAGTTACTGTACAAGCTAGCGTCAAACAAGTAAAAGTGGTTTTACACAGCCATAATTTCGAAGTTGGCTACATCAATCTGTTTACTAGTTTTGTTTATGTGCGCTTATAGAACTGCGGATCGCGGCTGCGGCGTTGAAGACTGAGCCACATCTTTTATATAGTATTGCCTTTCATAACTTTCATCACAAATTCCCAACCTTGGGCAATTATAAAGATTCTGTATTCTTCTGTATTCTGTATTCTTTTACTAGAAAATGTTTCTTTCAGAGCCTTTTTGTTGTGTTCGTGTAAGAGACACTGAAAACAGACTCATTTGAAGACCAATCAGTCTGGCGCTGAAATTACTGTCTATCGATATCACCGTACAGTTGTGTCAAGCAGTAAAAAATGCGGACCGACTTCAAATTACGCATCAGCAGACCAAAGCCAGTGGGAAAGCAGAGCCAAATATGTCAATGTTTTCTCTGTTTCACTCCATATGCAGACGTCAGTCTTAGCCGTCTGTAGAGAGGGTTCGTTCAAAACTGACAAAAAACAACAACAAACAAACAATTAGTATAGTTAAACCCAAACGTAACAAGTCTTCAATATTAACACTCACAAACACAGTTTTAAGAAGTGGCGAGGAAGGCTGAGGCTTAGGCCCTACATGAGAGATAATGGCTTTGCCGCTGAGCTCTTCCCTCAACTCAACTCAACTCAACTCAAATTTATTAATCCATATGGAAATTATGTTGTAACAATACTCATTTCCAATCAAAAGAATAAGAATGCATACTAAACACAGTCTCACTAACGCAAACAGTCATCCGTCAAGTCAAGTCTGCCAACTCACAACTCACTCACACAACAACAGCAACAGCAATACAATTTAACAAAAACCATAATTCCAATAACAAAAAGACGTCCAAGAGTCCACCTCCACATCCACGCGCACACAAGGTTTACAAAGCACCACATGTCGACTAGAACACCGCACATTTGGGCTACGGTAATACAGTTACTAAAAATACATACATTACAGATAACCCAGCAACAGAGTACAGTAATAATTATGACAGAGAAACATGATAGAGGCCTCTAACATGTGATTGGTTGAAAGCATGGATAGCTCTGGGAACAAAAGAATTACGTACGTACACAAACCCAGTTCTATAGTATCCTCTAAGTATTAAGTCCTTGCAGATATGATGTGAAAATGTAAATAACACTGCCATTAAAAGAAAGGAGAGGGTCATCTGTCTAGCCCTAGCATACCCACGTCATGTACCACGTCATGTCCCAAATAGACACTTGTCGTCTGGGGACAGAAAAATTGGTAACATAGCATAGCATAGCATAGCATAGCATAGCATAACATAGCACAGCATAGCATACCACGTCATGTCCCAAATAGACACTTGTCGTCTGGGGACAGAAAAATTGGTAACATAGCATAGCATAGCATAGCATAGCATAGCATAGCATAACATAGCATAGCACAGCATACCACGTCATGTCCCAAATAGACACTTGTCGTCTGGGGACAGAAAAATTGGTAACATAGCATAGCATAGCATAGCATAGCATAGCATAGCATAGCATAGCACAGCATAGCATACCACGTCATGTCCCAAATAGACACTTGTCGTCTGGGGACAGAAAAATTGGTAACATAGCATAGCATAGCATAGCATAGCATAGCATAGCATAGCACAGCATACCACGTCATGTCCCAAATAGACACTAGTTCTGGGGACAGAAAAATTGGCAGTTCATATCACACTATTCGTGATAACAATGCGTTATATGACCACAGGGGGTTTGGGGACCATGGACACTTGGGACCCTCTAAAACTCCGCGCAGGGGGTCCATGGACCCTCTAAACATTAAAAGCGGGGGTCCCGGGACCCTCTAGGACGGGCGTCCGGGGGGAGCCCTGAAGTGGAAGTGCTGCCAATTTTCTTGGTGAGAATGTTGACAGGTGTCTGGCTGGTCAGAGATACGCAATTGGTGGTTGCTGTGCCGTCAGTTTGGTGTTGTGACATTTTAGGTTTTAGACTCCATCAAGTTCTCTGCTTGTTATGGGCAGAATATACCTGCGCAGAGTCAGCGGCACAGACGACGCACTGCATATTATTTATGCTGCGTTGGGGATTATGACGAGAACTATGATTGGCCTGTTTTCCTTTCACGCAACGTGTAGCGGGCTGGTATAATCTGCAGTGCGTCGTCGGTCCTGTTGAAGTTACATAGGTGAGCGGAGCCCCATAGCTGTAGCTACTGCAGTTTCTGTGCATGCGATCGAACTCGTTCGATCCTGAGCCGAATACTTTTGAATGCTGAGTTGACGTGGTTTTTTTTCTCCAGGACTTCGGCAGCAGAGTTCTGTGTACTCATTTAGGAGGGAACTACAGTATAAGCCTCCCTTTCAGTGAAGAACCACCCCCCCCCCCCCCCCCTCGATTTAAGACTCCCTCCCTTTTAGTTTTAAGAACCTGATTTCTCAGATTTCCTGTTCATTGCCTCTGTAAATGTACCCCCATTTTAAGACCTTTTTGAAAGGGTGGTTCCACTGTACACTATGTTCTTCGTCCAGCTTCTTGGTGTAAATGAAAGTCACGTTGCCTCAACCGCTGATTGGCGTCTCTGTACTCGCTCCTCTGATTGCCCCCCAGGGTTTCATTTACTAGTGCGCCCTGCGCCATTGGCGCATTAATTCTGAAAATGTCCCATCAAAATTTTCTTCAGTGCGTCAAAGGGCGCATTGAGATAACGTACCACCACGCCACCAAATGTACACTTTACATCGGATTATACACACACACACACACACAAACTCACATACTTACACAAACACACATGTACACACACATACATAAATAACACTATATGGCTGCTAATTCTCAGATGGCACAATATTGCACCATTTTACATCTTTGGTAAAAACGCGTACAGGCCTCTTTGGCGCTTTCGGTAATTCTTGCCTTCGACTATGCCCCATTGGAATTTGGTTGAGGGGGACACATGTCCCATTTCCCTTTTCTCCCAGGTTAAACCCTGACCCCCATCCCTCTCCACTCTACCTTCCCACATTGTGGAATAAAAAATAAACTTACAATAGATATCACGGTGGCATTACTTGACCTTGTCGGCTTGTATTTGAACAGGCTGTCACATTTTAATCAGGACGTCACGCGTGAACAGCAGAAATAATCAATACTGATAACATTGTGCTTGACCCAGCTACAGCACTATGGCATACGGTCTTTGGAAAATTCATAATATTGTGCAAAGCTTTCGTAATGGGCTCCGCTCACCTACCGTAACTTCAGCAGGACCGACGACGCACAGACTGCATGGCAGCTTATCCCAGCCCGCTACACGTTGCATGAAAGGAAAACAGGCCAAGTACTCGTCATATTCCCTATCGCGGCATAAATAATAGGCAGTGCGTTGATTGTGAGTTATATATTATGGTTTGACTATAATGGTTTGGAATTTAATGTGTATGTTGTAAATTGTAAGTATTTTCTCCATGCCCCCAGAGGAACCGACATCATCCTAAAACCTTGAAACGCTGAAAATACTGGCATTCTAGATGCTGCTGTCTCTTAATGCTACGATTGGGGACAGACACGCTTTTAAACTGTGTGAGCCTTGGGACAATTTTTCAGTCTGATTTGCTAGAAAGAAAATAAAATAAAATAGTGACTGTAGAATAGCGCTAGCGTTGTCTGATGCAACTACCATATTCCAGTCATGCTCTAGGCATACAAACACTTCGAAGACGGTTTCAATGAACAGCCGATTTATTTCGTACTTCTTACATGGCCGTGATACAAGGGAGAGCAACCCCCCGGTTCAAGGGCAGTAACTCTATTGATACACTACAATCCCTTTCTTTCTTCATTCATTTTTTTTCTCTTTTCAAATAACTGCAAACATGATTAACTGCAACAAATACGCATTATCATTTTGACTCCCAACTCTTGACTAGAAATAAAACACAATCATTTTAAGTGAAAGAGAAACAATCTGTTTCTTTCAAACAATAATCTCAATTTAACTTCAAAAACTTACATTTATCAAACCATGGACATGGAACCAATATTTGGCACAAAACTGCTTCCATACTTTCAATTTATCTTCATTCACTCGACAACATAATCTTGGATTTTGTCTAGCGCTTCTCGCACTCTCCCAGACCTTCTCAGTATTTCAGTGTTTTCTGCTTTGTTTGTGTGTTCATGAATTATGTCCTCTGTGTGAGAGTTTGTGTTTGTACCAGTTTGTATGCCTGTATCTGTTGTCTCTCTTGGTTGTTCGCGAGTAACAAACTTCTTTGTGTGTGCAACATTTCTTTTGTACTTTTTCGCTCCATCTGGTGACTGAACTACATCGCGAGTAACAAACTTCTTTGTGTGTGCAACATTTCTTTTGTACTTTTTCGCTCCATCTGGTGACTGAACTACAACCTGAGAACCTGTTTTCTCTACGACTTTGTACGGTTCTGGATCATAGGTCGGAGTCAATTTGTCATGTTTCTTCTGTTGAAGGAGTACAGCGTCCCCTACATTCACATCAGACTCTTTTGCACACCGTTTCATGTCTGCATATTCCTTCCCCTTTTCCTTTCGGAATTTGTCACGGTCGCGAATGTTTTCTTCAAGCTCTTTTCTCGGCACCGGATCTAATTCAGGTAACTTGGTTCGAATCTTTCGCTTGAACATGAGTTCAGCTGGTGTTGCACCGGTCGTTTGATGTGGTGTACTGTGGTACGCGATCAAGAACTTGTTTAGTTCGCGTTTTAAGTCTTTTTTCTGAGCATGAGCAATCTTGAGTGTTTTGAGGAGTGTACGGTTTTGTCTTTCAACCTCTCCATTTGCTTGCGGCCACAGCGGTATAGTTTGAATGAGTTCTATGTTGTTCACGTCTAGAAACTCTTTGAACTCAAGACGCAGCAAACTGAGGTCCGTTGTCCGCACGCAGCGATTTGGGTAAACCATACCTCGCAAAAATGTCTTCCAACACTTCGATCACTTTGGTTGTCACTGTCGACCTGAGTATCGCGGTCTCAAAGTAACGACTATAGTAGTCTACGACTACAAGTATGGATCTTCCATCCGGTAATGGTCCTAACAGATCCACAGCAATGGCTTCCCAAGGTGCCTCCGGAAAATCTGTACGCACCATCGGTTCCGGTACGGATGGTTGACTCACGATTTGGCATTCGTAGCACGATCGTACACGGCGTTCTGCATGTTTGTCCATCCCTGACCACCAAACTTTTGTTCTCAGTCTCTCTTTTGTTTTCACTATCCCCTGGTGACCCTCATGTGCGATATCTACCACGCGGGGGCCGTTTGACAGATAAACAGCAAGATAGCGAGGCCATCTGATATTCGTCTCGCGCTAAACGCCCCTCCTCAGCCACTAGGCTGTGTGTATACACACGGACACGGAATCACCTAAACAGAAACCGAAAACTACTGTGCACGACCACCGAAATAGGACCCTTATGACTTTTCGTAATCACAATCCGTGTTAATGTTCCTCGCAAAACTAGTTTTCCGAGTGCAGTCAGCTCGTTCCTGAGTGTTCTGTAGACAGGATTCGGACAATCATTCCAGTTCTCGGTTTTGATGCACCTACGCACCTCTGTCAACTCTTCATCTTCCGCGGATCCTTCTTCGGTTTCGCGAGCAGTCATGGCTTTTGGAACAGCTTGTTCCGCCGCAAAGTAAACGTACTCTTCAGCTACGTTTCTGTCGTTCCGTTTCTCCTCTTTTCTCACAAGTCGCGACAACGAATCTATGTTCTGCGGTCCGGGTTTGTATTCAACACGAAAGTTGTAGCTTTGCAGCCTGAGAACCCATCTCTCGATCCTAGCGGACGGTTTTGACTTCTTCGAATAAATGAACTGAAGCGGACGATGATCAGTTTTGAGAACGAAGTCAATTCCGAACACATACTGATGGAATCTTTCGCAAGCCCACACAAGAGCTAGACCTTCTTTTTCTGTTTGCGAGTACCGTCTTTCGACATCTGAAAGGCTACGGCTCACGTAGGAAATCACGCGTTTTTCACCGTTCTGCGTTTGTACTAGCACTGCACGTACCCAGCCCCACGGGACTAGCATCAGCGATGATACGTGGCTCGGTCGCGTTCATGTCAAAATACCCTAGAGTTCCGGTGTAACACGAGAAAATTACTCCCACGAGGTTTTTACTCCGGAGTAAACATTTCGTACGATAAAGTTACTCCCTTTACGAAACAAGAAGGGCAAAGCCCATACGACTCACATGCTTTACACATTTTTCCTACCAAAATACATGTGACCTTGACCCAAGGTCAAGGTCATCCAAGGTCATGCAACACAAAGCTGTTAATTCAAGACATAGGAAGTACAATGGTGCTTATTGGCTCTTTCTACCATGAGATATGGTCACTTTTAGTGGTTCACTACCTTATTTTGGTCACATTTCATAAGGGTCAAAGTGACCTTGACCTTGATCATATGTGACCAAATGTGTCTCATGATGAAAGCATAGCATGTGCCCCACATAATTTTTAAGTTTGAAACAGTTATCTTCCATAGTTCAGGGTCAAGGTCACTTCAAAATATGTATACAATCCAACTTTGAAGAGCTCCTGTGACCTTGACCTTGAAGCAAGGTAAACCAAACTGGTATCAAAAGATGGGGCTTACTTTGCCCTATATATCATATATAGGTGAGGTATTGAATCTCAAAAACTTCAGAGAAAATGGGAAAAATGTGAAAAATAGCTGTTTTTTAGGCAACATTTATGGCCCCTGCGACCTTGACCTTGAAGCAAGGTCAAGATGCTATGTATGTTTTTTGGGGCCTTGTCATCATACACCATCTTGCCAAATTTGGTACTGATAGACTGAATAGTGTCCAAGAAATATCCAACGTTAAAGTTTTCCGGACGGACGGACGTCCGGACGGACGGACGGACGGACGACTCGGGTGAGTACATAGACTCACTTTTGCTTCGCATGTGAGTCAAAAAGCACTCCCCCATTACACGAGAAAATTACTCCCCAAGACAGGTGAGTTCCGAGTAAACATTTCGTACAAAAATGTTACTCCCCTGACGAATAAATAACGAATAAATTACTTCACTTCAACACAACCAATTTAACTTCCCATGCCAGGTGTACACAATTTTTACTCCCTTGTCCCTTGTTAGTCTTGGTGGTGGAAGGGGTGGAAGGAGGGTAGCGCGACATTCGTGTGCGCGAGATCACTTATTGGCATTATCCCTTCACCCGCATCCCATTTTTGCGTACGAGATTTTTACTGGAAGTAAAAAAAATGGCGAGTAAAAATTTCGTGGAGGGAGTAATTTTTTCGTGCCTTAGGAAGTTCTTTTCTCGTACGAAAAGTGTACTCGGAGTAAGAATTTCGTACGAAATATTTATTCCGGAGTAAATTTTTCGAGGAGTAAAAATGTCGTGTTACACCGGCTTTTGTGATCTCTTCTTTCAAGAGATTGAACGCTCTCTCCTGTTCATCCTTCCATTCAAATGGAGTGTTCTTTCTTGTCAGTTTACGCAGCGGTTCCGATTTCGTAGCCAGGTCACTAATGAAACGTGCGTTGAAGTTCACTAAGCCCAGGAAACTACGAACTTCTGTTGCGCAAGTCGGTCTTTCAGCCTTCCGAACGGCTTCAACCTTTGCTTCAGTTGGTCCTACCCCCTTTTCGGATAAGAGATACCCCATGAACTTGAGTTCATGCATCCGGTATTCGCATTTCTTTGCGTTCAGCGTCAACCCTTTTTCTTTCAGTCTCTTGAGTACCCTTTCAAGTCGCGCGTCATGTTCCTCGACTGTATCTGCGAAGATAATGATGTCATCTGTCATGTTGCGAGCACCAATGCAACCTTGCAACGCTTGCTGTATGGTGTACTGATAGATCTCCGGCGCAGACGTCACTCCAAACATTAGTCGTTTATACCGAAACAACCCGATGTGAGTGGTGAATGTCGTGATTGGTCGAGATTCTTCGTCAAGTTCGAGTTGGTGAAAGCCCAAATTTAGATCTAGTTTTGAGAACACTTTTGCACCGTTCATTTCCGCCAGTACTTTTTCAATCGTCGGCATCGGGAATCGTTCACGTTCGATCGACGCATGTCTACACAGAGACGAATATCTCCGTTCGGCTTCGGCACAACCACGATCGGACTAGCAAATGTAGTCGGTCCTTCGGCGCGTTCGATGATATCGAGTTCTTCGAGCTCTTTGATTTTCGCTTCGACTTTTGATCTGAGACTGAACGGCAGTCTTCTAGCTGACTGAACTACGGGTTTTGCGTTTTCTTTCATACGTGCAAATGAATCTGTGTGTCCTTCAACTTTCCCAGCCCAGAAAACAATGGTTTGAATTCTGCTTTTGTTTCAGGTTTCTCACTCACAGATCCAACAAGTGAAATCCCAATTTTTGAGTACCCCGGCCCAGACTCTCTGCAGTTTCTTTCCCCAGAAGTGAAACTCCCTTTCCGTCTATAACGACAAACTGTGCCTTGCATGCCTTTTCAGAGAAATGTTGCAATGAAATGTCAGCCTCAAATGAGCCTAGAATCTTCAATGGTGTGTCACTACCATAAGCGTACAGCTGTTTTCCTGTAGTGTTTGCATGCGATCTGCATTTGATGTGCTTCTGTTTCATGTTTTCCCATGTGCTTTTGTCTACTATGTTGCTGCTTGCTCCAGAATCCACTGCAAATGATGTCTGAACACCCCCTACAACAACATCAACGACAACAAGTGACTTTTTCCCGCCTACTGTGAATGCACAAACATCATCATCATCAACATGCACAACATTGCAAGCACCATCATTCTCACTGACAGTGTTCACTCTCCCACTCTTGCATACTATTAATGGTTCAATTTCTTGCACTTTGCACAGCGTTTCCCTTTGCCTTTGGCAGGGCATGTCATGTCTTTGGCATAATGTCCTGATTTGCCACAGCGGTAACACAGTTTATTGTCAGTACTAGATCTGACTTCACGGGGTTTCTTGTCTTTCTGGTCACCTTTACCACCTCCATGATGAGTAGATTCAGAATGAGTTTGCCAACGTCTGTTGTTTCCTCTTTCTCTCCTGGACACAGCACCAACCAGTTCTTGACCAGGTTCAGAATCAGTGTCTGTCATCATCTTCAACTGCCTCGCTGCTGCTTCATGCGCACGCGCAATATCCAAAAGTTGGTTCACGGTCAAAGTTCCTTTCTCCAGATACTTTGACTTGAGCCTTTTGTCTCGACACTTGTCGATCACTTGATCCCTGATGTTTTCATCTACCTTGTCGGCAAAATTACAGTTTGTAGCTTGTTGTCTCAACCTTGTCACAAACTGAGCCGTTGTTTCTTCTGGCATCTGTGCGATTTGCCGAAAAACATGCCTTTCATAAGTGAAGTTCTGTTGTGGTTTGAAGTATGCATCAAGTGCTGCCACAGCTTCATCATAGCTGTCACCTCTTTCTGGTAGAGTGTCAAAAGTGTCCTGAACTTCGAAGCCTGCACAGTGGAGTAACAGCGCTTTTTTCTGACCTTCCGGAGTCTCACCCCTTGCCACCAGAAAAAGTTCAAAACCTCTCTTCCACCTCGTCCATTTTGTAGAGACACTAGATGGATCGCCTTTTGGATCAAATGGTCCTATACTTCCTATGCCACTAGCACAGCTCATTACTCTCTGCTGAGGAACAGCGTCAGCGTTATCATTTCCATTTCCTGCCATCTTTTTTCTCTCGCGCACGTGGTGATGACGTCACGCAGTCTGGAAAATTCTTTCTGATTCACACGAAAGTTATTGGCAGAAAAATGCCGCTTCTCACCTTGTTCACACTCCTTTTCCTCGTCGCCAATTGTAGAATAGTGTTGTCTGATGCAACTACCATATTCCAATCATGCTCTAGGCATACAAACAAACTTCGAAGACGGTTTCAATGAACAGCCGATTTATTTCGTACTTCTTACATGGCCGTGATACAAGGGAGAGCAACCCCCCGGTTAAAGGGCAGTAACTCTATTGATACACTACAGTAACGTGTAAATAAAAAATAATACTTGATTAAATGTGAGCAGGACCTACTCAGTTCGACAGACCATGACTTTCTCACTTTTACTGTGTAAATCCGGTACAACACAGCAAACCATATAATATTATGTATGTAGACAACGTCGCAGCAATGTCACAGCTGCGGTTGTGATCTGCATAGGCCGAAGTCGTTGGCCCAACCTCAATGTAGGCTACCTGTTCTACGCGCAACACGAAGATTGAGTCATTCCGATGATAGCAAACCCGCCAGCATGGCAAGATTGTGTTCGGCTGGTACAGGCAGGAATACGGTCGCCTTGTTAGCCTCCATTCTGTTTGTCAACGGTGCTATGCTTTTTGCAGTGAATAAGTATTTTACTTCTACAAGTCAACTCATGTGTGAGTTAAAATCTGTTTTCCTTCGAACATTCGTTTAATTTATTTAAGATTTTTTGGGGGTGGGTGGGGTTCGGAGGTGGTGGTTCAAAAATCTACATTGGAAATGTGTGTGTGTTAGTATGTGTGTGTGTGTGTGTGTGTGTGTGTGTGTGTGTGTACTCGTTTGCACGTTTCGTTGCTGTTGGCATGTACATGTTTATGTTTATGTTCAGTGCTTGCGTTTTCGAAATTTGTTGTTGTTGTTTTCATCCCTGTCGTTCTCGCCTTTCAATCAACATTTATTTTATTTAATGTTCACTCAATGTTTTCTTTTGATGCTGATTTAAATAACTTGCAAACTTTATTAGAACAGAAATTGGATGTTTATTATAGACATTCACAGTAAAAGGTCGTCGATTCACTGTCGTTATTTTAAAGGCTGACATAGTCCTATTTAATTAGTTTAATTATTTCCAGGGCTTTTCCCATCGTTGCGGGGATGTATAAATTAAGCTTCCTGCAAAGTTTTAGGTTTGAAAATTGAAGTCCTTACCAATTACGAGAAATAATTAATTCTTTATTGCATTGTTTAGCAACAGTTCTCCGGGACTTGGCTATTTTTAGACCGTCAAACACACTGAGACAGTACAGCTTCGTCAATCCCCGCGTGAAGGAAATCACTCACCTTCCACGTGCAAAACGTAGTGATATTGACACGCCAGATTAGCGCGGTAGCGTATTGTGCTAAGCAGGAAAGCGCGCTTTTCTGTATTCTTGTTAACTTCACAATTTCCGGAAAACATCCACTTTCACTTTGAGACTGATCTGTTTACATTCGACACTATCAACACCACTTTGCAATACTGAAATAGTTTTTTCTGTGTTCGAAAGCTACAGCCAATCGTTATTATATCCCCTTAGGTACAGTTTTATTAACAGCTATTGTGTTTTCAGCGTAGCAATAGGGTCCGATATTTAGACGAGACAAGTATAATGCGACGAGTCGAAGACGAGTCGCATTATACTTGTTCGAGTCTAAATATCGGACCCTATTGCTACGCTGAAAACATAATAGCGATTATATAGCTGTTATGACCTTGATTCGTTGTTCCAAACTTACAAAATGACAGTTTTTGCGTCGATGCGTTGATCTCAGGTTTTGATAGCAGACGAACTTTTTACGCACATCATGTTCGCGCAGACATGCACACCGCTACACGCTTTCTGACTTTGGAAGAAAAACTGACTCCAAGTGCATTCGATTTCACAACACAGTTGTTGAAACTGCCAGCTTTTTAAGTTGTCAGTGTATGCTGTTGTCGATAGAAACATCGCCACGTGGTACAGATGTGTAAACCGGAACCATGCGTCGGCCATTTTACTCAATATGCTTTTGGATATTGCGGAAAATGGCCGACTTTGGCAGCAATATGCTTTGATGATCGGGAGATACCATGCGTCGGATATTGCGGAAAATGGCCGACTTCGGCAGCTACACGCTTTCTGACTTTGGAAGAAAACCTGACTCCAAGTGCATTCGATTTCACAACACAGTTGTTGAAACAGCTTTTTAAGTTGTCAGTGTATGCTGTTTTCGATAGAAACATCGCCGCGTGGTACAGATGTGTAAACCGGAACCATGCGTCGGCCATTTTACTCAATATGCTTTTGGATATTGCGGAAAATGGCCGACTTTGGCAGCAATATGCTTTGATGATCGGGAGATACCATCCAATCACAGCCCCCGAATTCCCCCACGTGTTCATCAGAATAGCTATATAACATTATTGGCACATGTAAACAATATGAATGAAGCCCTTGTACGCCATATACACCTAAGAGGCAAAATAGTTAGCCTGTAGGACATAAAGCCTACAAGGCATGATTATTTTTCTCTGACATGACCGTGCACGTAACATAATTTATATTTATATTTTTAAAGTTTTATTCAAATAACTACAAATTACAATATCGCATACAATGAATTAAATACAACGTATAGAGTACAACAAGTTTGTAAATGCGTGGTTTTTGTTTGTTCCTCGAACACTCACACAAAAATGCTTCTTATAATCTGTAACTGCCTATTAAAAATACTTTCCAACGGCAAAAACGAATGTGTTTCCCGCAGAGCTGATACAAGTAGCTCCAACAGGAAAGAGGAAACATTCTGATTGCAGTTTTCCGTCCTAAGTGGTGCTGGTCTGAAAATCTTGCCATGCGGATGTGGCAGTTATCATGGCTATTTATGAACCGGGACTTGAACAGTTTAGGGATTATGTCACCAGACGTTTTTAAAGTATAAGTACGAAAAGGTTTGGAAATATGGGCACGAGAAGGCTTAGAAATGATATACAATAGGGTCAAGGCCAGGACTAGTACTGAGAACTGTTGCACACCTCTGCGCAAGCAACACAGAACTACATTTCATTAATAATAATAATAATAAAGTGTATTTATATTATACCAGGTACACCTGTCATTTTGCATGTTAGCCGGCCATTCACTGCCTCTTACATTCATTGGCAAAGCCAGAAGCAGAAAGCAGTGTCAAATGGGTTTTCAAAAACTCATTTCTGTGATTCACGCGTCTCTCTCCGATCGGTGTTTCTAAGAGGCAAATTACACCTGCGCAGAGCCAGCGGCGCAGCATGCTGCGATAGGGATTATGACGAGCACTGGCCTGTTTTCTTTTCACGCAACGTGTAGCGGGCTGGGAAAAAAAGAAGAAAGAATTACCTCAATAATCTGCAGTGCGTCGTCTGTGCCGCTGACTCTGCGCAGCTGTCATTTGCTCCTAAACCACCTCGCGCCTGCATTCTGCAACGGTTCTTGTTTCTTTCTATTTCTCGTGTCTATCAGTGACCAATCCAGAGTGTCGTCATGAATAGGCGAGGTAATAGATTTTGTATCACATCAATGGGCCAGTTGGAAGGAAAAAACAAGTCGCGTAAGGCGAAAATACAATATTTAGTCAAGTAGCTGTCGAACTCACAGAATGAAACTGAACGCAACGCAACGCAGCAAGACCGTATACTCGTAGCATCGTCACTCCACCGCCCGTGGTAAAGGCAGTGCACGTGGAATTGACAAGAAGAGCGGGGTATTCGTTGCGCTGAGAAGGATAGCACGCTTTTCTGTACCTCTCTTCGTTTTAACTTTCTGAGCGTGTTTTTAATCCAAACATATCATATCTATATATTTTTGGAATCAGGAACCGACAAGGAATAAGATGAAAGTGTTTTTAAATTGATTTCGAAAAAACAATTTTGATAATAATTTTTATATATTTAATTTTCAGAGCTTGTTTTTAATCCGAATATAACATATTTATATGTTTTTGGAATCAGCAAATAATGGAAAATAAGATAAACGTAAATTTGGATC